>NC_134789.1:31091594-31101594 GCF_046742065.1 Oratosquilla oratoria
TTCAGCGCTCACTACATCGTCTATTCCATTCGTTGACCACTCCATTAGTAAACCAGTTCTTGCCTATTTCTTTCTTAAATCTAGATTTTCCCATTTAAATCCATTACTGCGATTCCTGCCCTGTTGTCTCAATATGATTACCTTGTTTGTGTCATTCTTGTTAAAGCCTTTGATCCATTTGAACACTTCAGTTAGTTTACCTCGCACTCTGCGTCTTTCCAGAGGGTGTAGGTTAAGATACCTAAGCTTCTCCTCGTAAAGTAAAATTCTGACCCCATGTATCATTTTGGTCATTTTCTTCTATACTGATTCTAGTGAATTGATGTCCATTCTATAGGACGGAGACCAAAACTGTACCGCATAGTCAAGGATGGGTCTAACTAACGCCAGATAGAGTTTGATAATTACCTCTGTACTTCTATTCGTAACCGTCCTAGCAATGAAACCTAATGCTCTGTTAGCTTTATTCCTGGCGTTAATGTACTGTTCCCTGAATTTAAGGTCGGACACACTAGAACTCCCAAGCCCTCTCGTAATCAGTTCTCTCTAAAAACGTGTTATCTAAGCTATATCTGCTTTCGGGGTTGTATAGCTCTATGTTTAACAACGTTTAACGCACTGCATTTTGGGATATTGAAGTCCATTTGCCATTTCACCGACCGTGTGAACAGTTTGTTAAGATCTTCCTTCAAAATCTCGGCGCCGTCTCCTGACCTAATTAAGCGTCCTATTTTAGTGGCATCTGCAAACTTATTAACATCACTATTAATCCCATTGTCCAAGTCGTTTATATACTTAATGAACAATAAGGGAGACAAAACCGAGCCCTGGGAAGCTCTGCTAGAAACACTCCCCCATTTAGATTTTACACCATCTATGGTAACTCGCTGTTTCTTTTTTTTTTTTTTTTTTTTTTTTTTACTGTTCCAATCTCTAATTCATTCTAACACTTTCTTTCCTATACCATGGGCTTTGACTTTATTTAGTAGCATCTGGTGGGGCACCTTATCAAGCGCTTTGCTAAAGTCAAGGTAAATAATATCGTAACTATCATTGTTATTTGACCCCTTGTATAATTTTCCTATAACTGATATCAAACTGATTGGCCTATAGTTGCATATATACAATTTATCTTCCTTTTTGAAAACAGGAACAACGTTTGCCTGGCTCCAAGCAATAGGCACAAAGCCAGTGTCTACTAATTTATTGAACATTTCTGTTAACTGGTCGCTGATTTCAAATTTACACTCTTTAAGCGCTCTCGGAAAAAATTCGTCTGGATCAGGGGATTTTGTAGCTTTAAGTCTTTAAATCTGTTTGACTAATTCTACATTACTAATGCTGATATTAAATAGTCTACTTTCTTCATCCCTACTGAAAATCGGATCGCAGTCAGGTTCTATATCTAAATCTCCTTTGTAAACACCGAGAGAAAATGTTTGTTAAACGCCTCTCGTTTTTTCCTCCGATTCTATAATGACATCTTCGTCGTTTTTAATTGGGTCTATTCTTTCCTTATTTTTTGTTCTGTAGAGATGAAAGAAGTCCTTTGGGTTGGATCTCGCTTTTCTGACAACCTTAATTTCATAGTTACGTTTTGCTATGCGCGTGTTCTTTTTAATCAGTCTTGCCATATCGTTATATATTTGATCTAAGGTGTGTTTCCCCGTTTTTTATTCTTGCGTAAAGTCTTCTTTTCATTCTGGTCTCTTTTTCTCAGCCTGCCCGTTATCTCTTTGGGAGTATTAATATTCTTCCGTTTTGACTTGATGGGAATAAATATATTTTGTGTATTTAGAATTAAAGATGTTTGGTTACTGTACATTTCATCCAGATCCCTGACCAAGCTGTTGACCTCGCGCTTGTAGGTGACCTGACCCAAGGTACGCATATTACCCTCCGTGAACCGACACTTGGCTGCGCTAATGGCGTCCGGGCTGACCGCGCATCTTACCCCGCCACAGCCCCCTGGGTCGGTCTCGTGACCCATTGTCCTAAACACTTTCTCATCTTATCAAAATTGGCTCTCCTGAAGTCCAGTACTAGAATGTTATCCGTACTGTTTAATTATTTCCATATAATATTAACTCTTATTTCTTGATGATTGCCAGAACCTAGACTATCTCCCATTTTTACGTTTATCGTTAGGTGCTCATTATCAGTTAAAAGTATGTCCTGAGTATTCTCTCCCCTCGTAAGATCGGTAATCATTTGTTTTAGGAATTTATCCTGCACCACATCTAAGAAATTTTACGCTTCCTGATCCCATACTAAAAATTCCTGGTCAATCTCTCTATAATTGAAATCTCCCATGACCACAACGTTTTTGTACTGGGACGCCCTGCGAATCTCATGAATCAAGGGAACAGTCTGCTCAATGCTGAGGTTAGGAGGTCTATACAGGACGCCAATAATAAGTTTTTTATTTTTGCCTATGATCTCCACCTAAATAGATTACGTACTTTCCTCTTTCTTAAGCGAGTTGAGGATGATACAGTTAGTTGTATTTTTAACGAAAAGTGCTACTCCACCCCAACTCCTGCCCACCTTATCCTTGTAAAAAATCTTATATCCTTCTATCTCGATTTCCGGGAGCAAATGTCTATCAGCTATATTGATCCAGGATTCAGTAATAGCTATAATATCAAATCTCTCTACGCATGCTTTACCTCGTAGCAAATAAATTTTGTTTATTACTCTTCTGCTTTTTGTATAGTAAACCTTTAGTGTTTCTTGCCTCCACCTGATTAGACGATTCTTTTCACAGTCCCACTCTGAGTTGTTTCTATTGCCTAAACTATATTCCGATACTTCCCCCCCCCCCTACTCCCACGTAATCTACCCGAAAAAACTGCAGTATGCTTATTCTCGCTCAAGGGATTCAGCAAGGAGCCGAAATACTTTAGGTGACAAGTGCACCCGTCTCCTGTATATAGATGATTCATACTGTAAAAGCGATCCCAGTTGTCGACAAATGCCCATCCATTGTCCTCACAATGTTTTGCCAGCCTACAATTCAGTGCAATAGCCCTGGAATACCAACTGCCTCCAACTTTACGCCGCGGAAGGATTCCGCATGCAACAGGAACCCCTTCCTTTTCCTTAATCTTATCTAGCGCATCCCGGAACCGCGCAAATGATTCCTATGTCATTTCCTCCTGCATTCAAGCAAACAAAGGGTTTATACCTTCCCCGACTATGCACTCTTCAATTCTGTCTCTAATATCGCCTATCCCCGCCCCGGGAAAAGACTCCTAGGTCCTATGCTTCCTATCTTTGTCTTTGTTCTCCTTTTCCTCCCCTCCTCATCCTCCTACTCTTCCTCCTTCTTCTCCTCTTTCTTCTTCCACTCTCCTCCCTACCTCACTCTTCCCTTTTCCTCTTCCCACCCTATTCCTTCCCCCTCACCCCCACCATTTCACTCTTCCCTCCCCTTGTTATACTATCTTCTCCCTTCCACTTACTTTTTCCCTCTTCTCTAACACTTCTTACTCCTTACTATCTATGTCTCCTACTCTTTCTCCTTGTTCTCCTCCTAGTTCTCATCCTCTTTGTCCTCCTCACTCTTCCTCCTTCTCCTCTTCCTCTTCCTCCTCCTACCCCTCTTCTTCCTTTTCCTCCTTTTCCTCCTCTCCTCTCATCCTCCTTTCGCTCTCTCTCTTCCTCACTCTCCTCCTCGTCTTTCTCCTTCCAGAGCTCGCCCTCTTCTCCTTCCGTCTCTATCTCCTCCTCTTTCTCCTCTTATATTTATCATTCCTTCTTTCTTCTGTTTCTCCTTCATTCCCTGACACAACATTTTATTGAAATTTATTTCCATATTGTTAAAGAAAACGTTTTGTTTTGTTTTTTTCTTAAGTATATAACCAATGATAATTGGTTAGGGGGTCAAATAATGCATGAACCGGTATATACAGCAGCATTCCTGAATATGACGATGTTAATAAAAGTAGCCAGTAATGAAAACAAACATTTAAGTATCTTTGAGTGAGGTGTTTAAAGTAAAGATAGGGCTGCGCCAGGGTTTTTTAATGTCACCATTATTATTGAACGTGTGTATGAATGAGGTAGTACAGAATGTATATGCGAAGGTGATAGGTGGGAGTTTGATATCACCGATGGAAGCGTGGGAGATTCTGTTGCCCATAGATATGGGAAAATGTAGTGTAAATTCATATACATATTTCTTTTTTAACGTAATATAACACTTTAGATATCTAATTATTCCAAGGAACTTCGTATGTAACGATTTTAACTTGCACCTCTTCCCTTCGTAGACAGATTATAAATGTAATCATAATCGCATTCTTTACTTTGATTGATATATCGCTTGTTTGCGAAAACGTCGTCATAACTCAAAAAACTGAATTTTTTAGTTATCTATACAGACATATTCATCTTCAAACACGGATTTTTTTGGTAACAGTGTCATATCTGTAGCTCAAAAATTGACCGCTAGGGAGTGCTAAATGTCCCAACGACATAACCTTACATGTTCCAATTTGTTCCAACAAATATTTTAGACTTAGTAAAGATTATGATTGTTTCAACTTCTATAAACTTTAGAGGCGTATTTGATGCTCCAAAAAATGTTCCACCTATGGTGTTTGAGGGCTTTTTATAATATTGAGAGCGTTTTGAAACTTTAAAATTACTCTCCTGAAAAATTCGATATTTTGAGTTATGACGACGTTTTCGCAAACAAGCGATATAGCACAGAGCTTTAGATCTTGTAGGGATGAAATCAAATTTTATAACTGACGACCGTATTTGGCTTTATTAAACCTTATATACGTGCAAAAAGTCACGAGACCCATCCGCAGGGAAGTAGTCAGTCTCAATGGATTTTGCGCTAATTTCAAAATGCTCTCTATATCCCAGCCACCTATAGCCTTTAACTATTTCTGATTTTTTCCATAACAGAGGTAGTCGATAAGACTGTAAAGTGAAAATAGAATATTTCTTCGTACATGTTCTAGGACCTGAAGATATACATTTTCTCTACCCCCTTTTCTGTATATAAGCCAGATTTGGCACGTGAAAGGTCGGTTCCTTGCTTCCTAAATTTCCATTCTGTGTTGACAAAGTCTATTCGAGTACTGATGGTAGAAACAGGGTTTCCACTAAACTATGCATTCACATAGTCGCACTCTCTATGGCCCTTCAGGATGATTTTTTAATGGCACGATTTCCGTCTTGTTTCGTTATAAGTTACCACCCATCAGGAGAACTAATCATACCTTGTCATTCACCTGATCGCTACAAATCAAGACATTACACTTAATAGCTAAACATTACAAAATACAATTCAAGACGTTACACTTAATAGCTAAACATTACAAAATATAACTCAAGACACCATGGATAACATCAAAAGCAATGCTTACATACAGGCATTAAGTCATTGGACCCATTGAATGGAGATGATAATGGTGTGGAGGAGGCCGGGCGAATGCAGAGATATGCACTCTTGTTACCTAAGCCTATCAACGTACAATACATCACTCAGTCCCTGGGAAGGATCAAAGACCCTGAACTTATTGAGATGCAACTTTTTAGTCACTAAAAATGGACCAGTAAATCTACAATTTAGTTTAGATTGGCGGTCAGGCATGCTTTTATATATATGATCACCAATATTTATGTTAAGAGGCGTAGTCTTACTATGCTGGTGTTTCAACAATTTGGATATGGACTCATCAAGTTTTTCTCACACAGAATCATATATCCTATGTAATGTGTGACATGAGAGTTGACTATAATCATCAAAATTGTAGAGGGGACGAATAGGACTGGCTGATATATCATATGGAAGCCTTTTTCAACTCCATAGATGACGTAACGAGGCGTCTTACTTATTGAAACATTAATCGTGCTATTTTGCAAGCACTGACATGAGAAAGCCAATCCTTTCAAGGTTCATGAAGGCTACTAGCAACGTGCCTGTGGATGAAGGATGATAAGCATTCACGAAAGTTTAAGTGATGTCGTAAATTTTGAAAATGTTTCCTAAAACCTCATTCCTAAATTCAGTTCCATTGTCACTAAGGAGCACTGAAGGAGTAGTGTATGGACAAAAAACATGAGAAATTAAAGCATGGGCAACTACTGGAGCAGACTTGCTAGGTAAAGGAGCCAATATTACAAAGCGACTAAAGTGTTCCACACATACAAGTACATATACTGAACTTTGAGTACTACGGGGCAATTGCAAAAGACCTATAGCTATTGTCTGAAAAGGGCGAGGAGTAGGATACTTTAGGATAGGAGCAGTGCGCGTAGAACCTTTTTTCTATGCATAAGAACTACACTTGGCTACATGAGTGGTATGTCCAGTCGTATTCTAGGCCAATGATATTTCTTGCGAGCCATAGCCAGAGTTTCGTCACGACTTGGGTGACCAGCTTGAGGGGTATCATAAGCAAGAGACAGAACAACAGGGACTAGAGACTCAAGGTTCACTAATTGTGCTATATCCTGCTCAAACACTTCCACATTACGAATGAGAACATTGTCCTATAGAGAAAATTAGGACAGGGGTACAGGTAAATTTGATAAGGTGGTATCATCACCAGATTCCAAAGCTTAAATGACAGCAGACCAAACAGGGTCATCTCGTTGAACTTTGGCTAAATATTGCAGTGAGAAGTTGTCAACCACTGCAACTGCAGCTATAGGTACATTTCGTGACAGTGCATCAGCAACATTGTTTGCACGTTCCGGAATATACTTAAGGATCGGGTTAAATTATTCAATAGTAAGGAACTATCTGGATAGGCGGCCTGAAGGATTTTCCCCTTGAAAATTTGTGTGACAGCAGTGTGATCCGTGCAGACTGTAATAGAATATCAAAAAATATACCACGAAAAGGCTTTAAAACACCCATGCTAGTGCCTTTGAATGAGTGACAGATAAACGAAACTCAGACGTGTTAGGTATGCGACTAGCATATGCAGTAACTTGTGGCCTAAAACCATATACTTGCTATATAAGTACAGCTCCAATGCCTGTACCAGAAGCATCTGTACAAATGTAAAAGGGAAGACTATAATCTGGGAATGCCAACACAAGCGCTTCAGTAAGTGCATGCTTTAATGAATCAAAACTTTCCTGATGAGCTTTACGCTAATGAAAGAAAGTATCCTTCTTGAGGAGACGTGTAAGGGGAGATGCAATTGAAGCAAAATTCTTAATAAATGCACGATATCATCCTGCCAGTCCGAAGCAGGAACGTACATGGTCTATTGACTTAGGTGTAGGGAAGTTCCAAACAGCTTTGACTTTGTCATCTGTGGTGTGAATACCATGTTTGTCTACAACATGACCTACGAATTGGACGCTAGATTTAAGAAAATTAACACTTGGGCAAATTGAGTTTCAATACAGCTTCAGCAAAATGTTGCAAGACCAGGGACAACTTATAGAAATAGCTTTCCACATCCTTGGAGACTAAGATTAAGTCGTCCAGGTAAACAAAAAGTCCGTTCTCTATTAGGCTATGAAAAACTGAGTTAATCAAGCGTTGACATGTCAAGGGAGCATTATGTAACCACATGGGGCAACGAAGCCATTCATAATGACCTGATGGATTCGAGAAGGCCGTGATCTTACGAAACTTCTCCTCCAAGGGAATCTGCCAAAAGCCAGCCTTTAAGTCTAAGGTGGTGAACACCGTGTTACCTGTTCCTATGGACTGGAGATCACTTAACACAAGCAAAAGGTAACGGTCTGGAATTGTAACCTCATTGACTCGCCCATAATGTTTTGGGGATAAGACATAAGCCTGCCATCTTTTCAGCTGCCAATGAGATAGGAACAAGTTAAGGTCTCACGAATTAGATATTCTCAGAATCACTACAGACATTAGTATTCATTATGCTGTCTTCACACTGTTAGAGGAAGGCAGCCGCTGAATAATGAGGGTCCTGAGCTGAGAATATAACAATGGAAGGGTTTCAATGTAGGAGAGTAAATGTAGTATTAGCCATTGCCTGAGGTAAAGTTTGGTTGCTTATAAGTAATGGCAACTTCTGCTAAGCACACATTGTTAAAGGAAGGATAGGTAGCTTTGTGCCACTCAGTAGCAACATTAATGTGAAAAAAAATTAAAATTATTCTTAATACATACATAAATTATTGCAACCACTTATTAAAACACACGCCCCTTTAATGTTTATGATGAAATCATTTGGACTAGCGGTCGTAGAATAAATCTAACAATCGGGGAATACCTAAAAATAAGTAAACAATAACACAAATTATATTCAAAATTAATAAATAAAAAAAAAAATGCCACACCAAAGGGATAACAATACAATAACTAAGTGGAAGCAAGACCGCCTAAGAGAATGACGTTTCATGACGTAGGCACCATGGCTACCTATCTATGACGTAAGCAATATGGATGCATGGACATTAAATATTTGAATTTTATAAAAAAAAAATTAAAAAAATCCCAATATTCCAAAAAGAGTTACTTCCATGCATAAATAGAAAAATATAATATATTCACAAGATTGTCAACCAACAATTTAACAAACTAAGGCAAACTCTTCATACAAACAACTATCCTTCCATATCTACGCCATACATGAGTCAACTCAAACACAGCAGCATTAACGGAGTGTTCCATATATAATATATATATATATGGTTAAAGACCAGCGCAAATTCAGTATCAACTAACTTCTTAGTAGTTTTCTCTATCTTCCGAATAGACTTCTTGTAATCAGAAGGGAGGTCAAAAACGAGGCTGCCGAGATCCATATTGTATTGTTAAGAAAATACTATACAATAATACATAATACGAGCTTTCGTTGATGCTTTCAACCATCTTCAGGCGAGAATAGAATCTAATCCTTTATAGGAGGCTAACAATTTAAGTACAGAAATTTGGTGTATACATGGTACTGGGAGAAGTCACAGTTGCTACCTAGGTTGGCGCACAATGGAGCTACGTGGGGTGGGTCTGTTGTTGATTGGTGAGATTATGTCCGGTGGGATTATGTTCGGTGGGATTATGTCGGCTACGCTGGGAGGATGTCTGCTGGAACTCCGTAGGGTGGGTCTGTTGTTGATTGGTGAGATTATGTCCGGTGGGATTATGTTCGGTGGGGTTATGTCGGCTGCGCTGGGAGGATGTCTGCTGGAACTCCGTAGGGAGGATCTGTTGCTTCTGGGAGTTGCGATGCTCGGATGATGTCTTTGAACAGTCGAGTTCTTATGCAATAGGAGGGCACCGAGTGTGTCGGTCTGTATATTGATGAGTGGAGTCTGTTGTGAAATGTATACTTTCTCAAAAATGTGTAGTTTTCTGTGATTGCTGCAGTGTCTAAGTATTTTCGTGTTATCCACCAAATGTGGCCTTGTGAGGGTTTTGTTGTGAGTTTGTTTCATGTGTTTTTGTATGCTGCCCTCACGAGCATGCATTGTAAGTCTCCTGCTCAACGAAGTCGTAGTGACACCAATGTAAGATACATTATTTAGAAGTTTGCAACCTTCTTCGGGACAGGAAAATTTGTATATCACATTGGTTTGCTTGAGGGGACTGTGGTTCTTAGACAAATTGTTCGTCATAACGAGGTTGGAGACCTTGGGGTTTTTGTAATAAATAATGATGTCTAATTTGTGTTTAGGGTTGGTGCAAGTAGTGTTTCGTGTGATTATTTCTTTGATGACGCGTTCGTCCGTTTTGTAAGCAGGTGTCATTTGGTTTTTGTAATAGACTATATGTTTGGTTGGAGGTTTGTTTTGTTCTTGTTGTGTAAAAATGCGTGTCATGAATATTCTTGTTTCGTTATCTATGACTGTGTTAGAATATCCATTGTTGGAAAGTATCTGCTTGATGCGAGATAATTCCTGGTGGAATAAGGTCCATGAGGAGCAGTTCCGGAAAGCACGGCGGAGGTAGGCACGTATGACACTCAACTTGTAGCGTTGAGGGCACTCGCTAGCAGCATTCAGGCATCTACCTATGTCTGTCTTCTTCCTGTACACGGTGGTC
>NC_134789.1:31109094-31111594 GCF_046742065.1 Oratosquilla oratoria
TAGGTTAGGCAGATGTGTAGGAGTAGCAAGGCCGGTGAAAATAACGTTTAAATCATAAACCACACTGTATGAGATAATCAACAAGTATAAACATATATAAGTGTTTAGATCAGAAGGGATTTAATAAAGGAAAAAAGAGAGAAACAAGATAATTGGTATAAAAAAAAATCCTAGCGAAAGAAAGAAGGAGTAGCAAGGCCGGTGAAAATAACGTCTAAATTATAAACCACACTGAGATAATCAACAAGTATAAACATATATAAGTGTTTAGATCAGAAGGGATTTAACAAAGGAAAAAAGAGAGAAACAAGATAATTGGTAAAAAAAAAAATGCTAGCGAAAGAAACTAGAAGAGAATCAACCAGGAGAAAGCAAAGGTATGCCAGAGTAATGAAACTGGATTAATGTGAAACAGGTGGAAATGAGAAATCATGGGATGATATATTGGTTAATACAATGGCTAAAGAAACCAACAAGGTACAGAAACAAAGATACACAAGGAAAACTGGATTTAATCTAGATCAAAAAACCTGAAATGATTGAAACATTGAATTATCAGTACCCAATATGTGAAAGTGATGATGTACTACTTGAAAATACACTCAAAACAGAGAAGAAATGCACAGGCAAGTTGACTATAAGAATTGACAGTACTTTAATGAAATTGACTGAAAAGTGTTGAATGAGACAAAAAGAAAAAAATACGATACGACAGCATCACTGAGAACCAAAGAGAGGAAATATGATAATGACATTTAGATCGGAAATATCAATAAAACAAATGCTGGTGTGGGATGAGACAAAAAACCAGTGGTCACAGTAAAATTCAAGACAGATGCTTAACAGATGTTAGAAGCCATAACTATCCACACAAATGCATTAACTTGAAAAATAAGTTAATAGAAGATATAATCCAGCCCGACGACATAGATGAATTTATGTCAAAGTTTAATAAACTAAGATATAAAGACTGGACTCCAACGCAGTAAATAAGGCTATAAATATGTAAATACAACTAAGTAAATTAGGTAAACACACACACACACACACACACACACACACACACACACACACACACACACACACACACATATATATATATATATATATACTCGTATATACACACCCGCACACACATATACACACCCCCACACACATACACGCAAACACAAGCGGCTATGAATCTATACATAGTATGATGAATACGCACGCTAACACACATCAAGTCAAAACGTACATGAACGTATACATACATACCAGCTTGCACAATCTAAAAGAATTATGTTAACCTTTGCCACCCCCCCCCCGACCCCGCCGTCATTTGGCCCCTTCTCCTCTTGGCCCCATAACCCTACGGCCCCCTATATCTTTAGGGCCCAAGGCCTCTAGTCTCCCAGGTACCATAGTCCCTTGGCCCCCATAGCCCCCATGTTTAAGGTCTTGAGGCCCTCAGACACCCAAGTCCCCAGGGCCCCTGCCCCACCCTTTGCCCTCCGCTCCCCCCTGTCCCTTGCCTCACCTCATTATTGCCACTTCTTCACTGTCAACCTATATAAGAAATGTCACAAATTTCGCTATAGCCCCATCAAACTCCTTCTCCAAACCCACGTCGATCCATTCTATCGTTCACCAACCGATTCATTCAGTCAACAGTGGGTCCCTCTGCCTGTAGCTGCTCAGTCAAATAAACAACCAAGAAAAAAAAAATCTCCCAACTCATCATTCATCATTTGATGCCGCAAACCAAATCCACTCCACCAACCCAATCGCCCGGTCTTCTCAAGGCCAGCAACCCTTGGCCGGCCAACCCAAGCTCAACTCAAGAAGTTTGAGCTGTTGTCACTACTTTATGGTGGCAGTTGCCAACGTGCACTCCCAGGCTGACCCCTATCTGGGATACTCTTTGGTGACCAGAGGATTCGAGTCGGACACCCAGTGTCCCTCTCCAGTGGAGTTTTGGAGTGTGATGTCAGTGTCCCACTGGCCGGGGATCGAAACTATGTCGTAAGAAACCTTCCCTGACAACATTGATGGTGTTGCGACATCAGTTGTCAAATGCTATTTGCAACTGACACTTCAAATAGGACCCGTTCTGCGCCACCGTCGGGTGGGTCTCGCCCACATCAACATTTCAACCGTAGTGTCCGCGTTATCATCACTGAAACTGCCCCCACCATCCTCACCATCATGTTGGGACCTCTACCTCCGAGACACGGACCACCACCAATTCCTCTTCCTACTCCACCGCCACCTCCAGCACGACCCAACCCCTCCTTGAGCCCGTCCTCTGCATTTGTGTCGCCGTAGTCAGCCTTCGCGACAAGCAGCATTCAACGCCATCTCTTGCACACTCTTTCAACTGCCTCTGGCCAGCCCCCTTTCCCCACTCCTCCGCCCCTCCTCACTCACCACCGCGCTCGCCACCGCCGCCACCATTACTACCACCATGATCATCATCATCCCTTCCCCCTCCCCTTCCTCCTTCGCCTCCTCGTCTCTT
>NC_134789.1:31139094-31141745 GCF_046742065.1 Oratosquilla oratoria
AAACTTCTTTTAGCCAGGGACTATGTAACCACGAGAGTCTTCAATAGTCTCAAAAGGTTTCTGAAAGAAGCACCGAGAAATGATGACAAGGTCAAACCGGGAGGCTTATGAAGGGTAAGAAAAGGGTCAGATCCCCAATTAACTTCTCTAACACGGCAATGTACTCAACAGAGAGTGATTAAAAAAAAAATAATAAATAAAAAAAATAACGTTCAGGTTGACATATGTTTCTCCTTTTATGCAAAGCGTTTGGAGAAATATGTGAAGAGATCATCGTACCGATTATGTATGATATACAACTATGGAAGACCTTAGATAAATTAAAGTAAATTATATTTGCCAGACGTAAAAGTGAATTCTAAATTAACATCCCCGATAAATGCAAAGAAAAATTAAATTGTTTCATTTCTATTTCACAACTATAAATATCGCTGGAAATCAACCAAGTCCCTGAACAACATCATCTAACACACCATGTGTAGTGAGAAAATAATAATATTTAATGAACATTCATTCTTTAAGATGAGAGACAAGAATTTACATGGATTCTACTCAGCAAATTATTCCAACAGATTTTGATTAAAAGTGAACATTTAGTCTGAAGGTTAAAGATCAGGAGACAGTGAACATCCACAAATTTCAACAGTGGTGAAGAATAAGCTCAAAACACTGTTACACACAATGACTGTATAACGTATACCAACAAGAATATTATTCTATTGTCTAATATAAATTTTGTTGAAAAGACTACTTCATATAAAAAATGCACCTTCCAAAATTCACATGAAATTGTAGAAAGATTAGTTAAAAACCAGTATATATATATATATATATATATAATATATATATATATATATATATATTATATATATATATATATGAACATATATATATATATATACATATATATATATATACATACATATATATATATATATATATATATATGTATATGTATATATATGTATGTATATATATGTATATGTATGTATATACATGTATATATACAGTATATATGTATATGTATGTAATATGTATGTATATATATACGAGTATACACACACACACCTATACATATATATATACATACACATATATATATATATATATATATATATATATATATATATATGATATACATATAATATATATATGATATATATATAATATATATATGATATATATATAATATATATATATGATATATATATATATATGATATATATACTGATATATAATATATATATATGATATATATATGTTATATATACTATATGAATATATATATATATACATATATATATGTATATATATATATATATATACTTATATATATGTACATATATATACATATATATGTACATATATATATATATGTACATATATATATATATATACATATATACATATATACATATATATATATATATATAATATATATGTATGTATAAACATATATATATATATATATATATATATATATATATATAATGTATATTTTGTTTCAGGTAATCGAACCACATTTCGGAGAACTTTTGTGTTATTACGTGCACTAATAGAAAAGAAGTGGAACTTTTACTGCATAATTTGCATGTCTTTTGAGACAATTACATCTAAACATTCTAGCAATATATTACATAAGGAGTTTTAATGGGTAAATTAATGACCGCCCATTTATCACACGTTTTTATGTAAATAATCCATCTCATAATTTTCTTTATAATAGTGATATAAAACAAAACTTGTTTCTTTCCTGTAGATTTTGAAAAAAGATATTGCTTCAACATTGACAGATGCTCTAACAAAAAAATTGAATAAATTGATAAATAAATCAATAAAAAAAGTGGCACATCTTAGGTGCCAACAGTTTTGCATCACGTCTTTTCAAAAAGTATCGTATCCAGTCCAGTCCTGGTATACTGATTTTAAACTTAGGTACATTTTGTCATTTTTTATGTAGAAAGGACCTTATAAAAGAGTTTATAAGAGACTACAATATGTTCAAGAGATTATCACACTATGCTATTTTTCATCCAACCTCCAATTAATCGGTGGTACCTCACACCTTCAGAGTTTTTTCTCCGTAAAATCACTATGGCAAACTATTTTGTTTTCTCAACAAAAATACATAGAATTTAATTTTATACGCTGGAGGAAAATCATTTCCCTCCAGCATATCAGATTATTTCCCGATACGGGCTACAAATCTGCTTCAACAGTCAAAGTGAAAATAGCCTTAAGCAAAGCTGGTGTCTTCTTCTTGAAGACGATCTCTCTCTTCTAGCTACTGTTCTTTGACGCCTAATAGTAATTTGGTCGCAAAAAAGCCCTTCGAGGAATGTTCATCGTATTGGCAACACGACACAATGCCTGACCATCTCATACAAGTGAGATAATTTGGTTTGTCATCGTTGCTTCATGACCGAGGTTCTCGTCGATCTCCAAGTGGCTTATAAGTTCAAACCAATATAACGCACTGCCTCTTGGGACCCTAGATTTACAATCTGAAAGCAAGAAATTAAAAGCAATTGCAATGATGGTGAATGGCAAGTGAATTAGGATTAGTTCAAATATATTGTGTGGTTCATTTACCCCCTTATTTGGCCCAATTACCACATTTGTGTAATAACAACCATATATCCCAGTAGTAT
>NC_134789.1:31144745-31149745 GCF_046742065.1 Oratosquilla oratoria
AGAGAGGAATGTCTGTTGAGGAAGGGCGGGAGAGGACAGAAGATAGGGGTGAATGGAGAAGGGTTGTGTATGGATGATGCTGAAAGGGACTGGGTGGGAGGGATGGGGTACAGAGGGAGTATGGATGAAAAATAAATTGACGCAGCCCGAAGGGATTTCTCCCGTCTACTCCTTTTCTGTATGAGGGGACGGAGAGAGGGGGTTGCCGATTTAATGAAGCGGCGTTGCTGTGGATGTGCTGTGTCTTGCGACACTACTTCTAACCCAGGTCAGTGGGAAAGATGCAGGGATGACCCGTCCAGGAGGTGCCAAGATAAGACGGAGGGAAGAGGGTAGAGGGGAGTGGAGTATGTAGGGGATGGAATGGGTGAGAGTGGTTTCTATGACTTTATTTTCGGCTACCTCCCGTTTAAGTGGGTAAAAACCTTTGGTGTATGTATGTATGTACATATATGTTTGTTTATATATATATATATATATATATATATATATATATATATATATATATATATTCTGGTTTAAATAAACTGCACTAGTTGCTTTAACAATCTTCAAGACTGTATTCTTTAATCTGGAGAATACTTTCCTATTAGCAACTGAGAGGGACTGGAAGTAGTCATTCATGACTCTCAAAAGAATATACGCAGTGTATGCCAACTGGTATATTTTTGCATAGTAATAGTATTGAACAACTATTGACTCCACCGAAACTATAGTTTTTCGCCTCGTCGTGAGGCGTCTTCAGGGTGAGGACTGCTTTGTAGGATGCTCTGCTATATTGAAGGTCTTCCAACGAATAATGACCGCTGGTTGGATGGGCTGGCTTATAAGGCTCAGCCTGCCTAGCTCAGACGGAATACTGGCCTCTCATTGGCTGAGAGGGGCAGTATGAGATTTTGTCCCGGAGCCAAGGGGGTGGGATTTTGTCTGGGAGCCAAGGGGGTGGGATTTTGTCTGGGAGCCAAGGGGGTGGGATTTTGTGTGGGAGCCAAGAGAATGGGATTTTGTCTGGAAGTCAAGAGGCCCAGGTGGAAGAAAGGACTTTCAACAATAACCCCCCTCCAGGAATATATGCGAGATACATCGATGACATCTTCATCACCACTACTACCGACGAAGAGGTTCCTCACATGATTACTGCTCTTGAAGGTAATTCCAGCCTGACATTCACCTGTGAACGCAGTGTAGAGGGGTGCCTCCCCTTCCTAGATGTTGACATCTCTAAACAAGAACAGGGCTTCAAGACTAAGGTATACACTAAAGCCACCAACGTGGGCCGCTGCCTCAATGCCAGGGGAGAATGTCCTGTTTCATACAAGATATCCGTGATATCTTCCTATGTGAAGAGGGCCCTTACCCACTGTAGTAGCTGGACTGAGATCCACAGAGAACTCGACCGTATCCGCCAGCTCTTCACCAACAACGGCTATGCAGACCATCTCATCGAGAAAGTCATACAGAACAAACTGGACCAGTTTGCAGACCCGACCCAGTTGCCCACCCCTCCCAAGGAGAAAATCACCGTTTACCACCATAATTCTTTTCATGATCGGTACCGCGAGGAGTGTGATGCCCTTAGGAATATCATCAAGAGAGGAGTCACCCCAACTAACAGAAATGCCATCATAGACTTGAAAATATTCTGCAAACCTAACCTCATTAGTTCCCTGATAATGAGGAATAGCACGGCGCCCAGGGCCCCGAGTGAGGCTACCACCAATGTTGTATACAAATTTTCATGTCAGGAGGGCCGTTGCGACGGCTCCAGCACATACATTGGCAGGACCTCCTCTACACTGCGACGTCGCCTACAATCCCATAGAAACCAGGGATCAATTTTCCAGCATTTCACTGAAACACACAACATGAAGCCTCCTCTACAGAAACTGCTAGACCAAACGGAAATTCTTCACAAGGAGTTTGCCTTCAGGAAGCTGCAGATTGTAGAAGCAGTATCTATTACTTGCCAGCGCCCTACCATCAACATACAGCAAGCTGCCGATTCTATTCTCCCTTCCGCGCGCCCTGTAAAGAATAACCCCCTCCAGGAACAACAAGCCCTTAGACAGCAGCAGCCCCGCGAAAAAATGAAACATGTCCAGCTAGTTAATCAGCGCCTAGGACCGGTAACCAGAGCAGCAGCAACTCAGGCCAGAGCTTCTAGACAAAATCCCACCCCCTTGGCTACCGGACAAAATCCCACCCTCTTGGCTCCCAGACAAACTCCCACCCTCTTGACTCCCAGACAAAATCAACCAGAATTGCCTTAGAGAAAACCTGTGCCCCAGAAATATATATATATAATATATATGTATATATATATATATATATATATATATATATATATATACATACATACATACATATACCAAGGCTTTTTCACCCATACACTGGAGGTAGCCAAAAAGGGAAAGGCATAAAAACACTCCCACCCATTTCATCCCTACATACACTCCACACCCCTCCCACCCTCCCTCTCATCTGAGCATCTCCTGGATGACGGGTCATCCCTGCACCCTGCCCACCGCCCTGGGTCAGAAGCAGTGTCGCAAGACACAGTACATCCACAGCAAGGCCGCTTCATTTAATCGGCGACCCCCCTCTCCGTCCCCCCTTGCATATAAGGAGAGGACGGGGAGAAAATCCCTTCGGGCTGCGTCAAAATTTACTCACACATACTACCCCACCCCCCACCCCCCTGCCCATTCCTCCTCATGCAATCACAACATCATCCATATACAACCATTCTCCACTCACCTCTGTCTTCCGTCCTCTCCCTTCCTTCCTCAACAGACATTCCCCTCTTCCCCAAAGCCCCCTTCACACCATCCATCCACCTCATCCTAGGACGTTCCCTCATGTTCACTCCCTCCACATCTGCCTTCCATACCTCTTTTACTAGTCTTTCTTCACTCATTCTTTCCATGTGTCCAAACCATCCTAATATTCTTTCATCAACCCATCTCCCAAATCCTTTTTCACCCCTGTTCTCCTCCTCACCTCCTCATTTCTCACTCTATCCAGCCTAGTAACCCCCACCATACTTCTCAGACATCTCATCTCAAACACATTCAAACTCCTTCTCTCTTCTTCTCTTATGTTCCACGTTTCTGCCCCATACAGTGCTGTTGGCACAATCACTCCTTCATACAGTCTCCTCTTCGCATCCATTCCCAAATGTCTATTCCTCATTACACTCTTTAATCCACCAAGGCATTTACTCGCTTCTCTCAATCTACATTCTACCTCCACCTTCACTCCACCTTTTCCTGCTACACTTGCACCCAAGTATCTAAAACTATCCACTTCCTCCAGTCGCTCTCCCTTAATGTTCACTTCCAGTCTACTGCCACTTTCACCCCTTGTACATCTCATCACCTTACTTTTACCTACATTTATCTTTAGCTTTCTTCTATCACATACTCTCCCAAACTCTGCCACCAGCTTCCTCAATCCCTCCTCTGACCCTGCCACAAGCGCAGTGTCGTCCGCAAACAACAGCTGGCTCACCTCCCACTTTTCTCCATTTTCTTTAACCATCTCCAATCCCTGACCCACTACCCTAGCATTCACCTCTCGCACCACCCCATCCATGTATAAGTTGAACAGCCAGGGCGACATAACGCATCCTTGACGAAGTCCCACCTTTACCTCAAACCACTCACTCTCTCCATTTCTAATCCTGACACAAGCTCTACTACTCTCATAAAAACTCTTGACAGCTCCCAGAAGCTTTCCTCCTATCCCATAAATCTGCATAACCTCCCACAGTGCCTTTCTGTCTACCCTATCATAAGCCTTTTCCAGATCCATAAAAGCCCAAAAAACATCCTTCCCCTTTCCTATAGCTTTCTCACATATCTGTCTTACCACAAAGATCTGATCTACACAACCTCTACCTGTCCTAAATCCACACTGTTCCTCACCAATTACTCCTTCTGTTCCTCTCCTAATCCTCTCAATTAAGATCCTCCCATAAGCCTTCCCTACTACACTTAACAGGCTAATCCCTCTGAAACTACTACATTCACACTTGTCCCCTTTTCCCTTGTAAAGAGGAACTATACAGGCACTTCTCCAGTCCTCCGGTACTCTACCCTCTCTCCAGCAAACATTAAATAACCTCACCAATCAGTCCACCATCACTGAACCTCCCTTTTTCAGACATTCTGCATGGCATCCATCCAGACCAGGTGCCTTACCTGCTTTCATCATCTTTACAACTGCCTTCACCTCATCCTTCCTTATTTCTCCTCCATTCTCCTCACTCATCACTCTCATTTTCTTCGCATTTCCCACTGCAGCTATCTTTCCTTCCCTATCCTCCTTCACATTTAGCAACTCCCTAAAATATTCTGCCCATCTTCCCCTTACTGCCATCTCTTCCATTATCATCTCTCCATCTGTACCTTTTACCTTTTCTTCTCTACTTGATTCGCCTCCTCTTCCTCTGAGTCCCTTGATGAATAAAGGCCTCTTTCATAGTATTTCATTACCCACTAGTCGGCGCTAACCTCTGCCATGTCATCCCTGTAATCTTCTTTATCTCGTCTCTCCATCTTCTGGTTGATATTTTTTTTTTTTTTTTTTTTTTTATCACACTTCCACACCATCGCTCATCGTTCGTTCGCGCTAACTTACCCGTACAATATCACTCACTCCAGTCTGGTCTCTCACCTAACGTTATCCCTTTCGGTCTCTCAGTGTTATTCCCACCATTGATATCTCCATTCTTCTTTGTGCACTCTTTAGCTTTCTCTCCATCACCGTCAGTTTCCCAGTCTGACATCCGTAGATTATTACTGGCAGTATACATTGATTGTAGACTTCCCTTTTCAGACATATATGTATACATATATATGTATGTATATATATATATATATATATATGTGTGTGTGTGTGTGTGTGTGTGTGTGTGTGTGTGTGTATATATATATATATATACATTATATATGTATATATATATATATATATATATGTATGTATGTATGTATATATAT
>NC_134789.1:31157245-31162245 GCF_046742065.1 Oratosquilla oratoria
CATCATCATCATCATCATCATCATCATCATCATCATCATCATCATCATCATCATCATCATCACCATCACCATCATCATCATCATACATTATCATTATCATCTGATTATGCAATCATAATGATGATATTGATAATGATGGTGATGTCAATTCTGAATCATAACATATATGTGAATTTATTTATTTCCTTTTTACTATAAACAAGTCTATAGAACAAATAGTTCTTATTTCAGTCTAGTGAATATGCGACAAAAAAGATTCTGCTGAACCCGTTTGCCATAACACACATAATTACTTGTGTTATTTCGAAAAGGTGGTAAGGAAAGTCAGGTTAATCCAGAAACATTAACATAATCTGACGTTTCGACTATACGTCTTCTTCACTTTGAAGAACACGTATAATCGAAACGTCAGAGTATATTAGGGTTCCTGGTTCAACCTGAGTTTCCTCACCTCCTTTTCCTTTCACTTGTCTCTCCTTCAAACAACATTGTGTTATTATAACAATGTGTTATAATTCACATTGATTCTGACCCAGGGTAATGGGCGGGATACAAGGATGGCCTGTCATCCATGAGGAGCTAAAATAAGAGGGGAAAGGGTAGTGTATAGGTGGGAGTAGGTACGTGACTTTGCCTTGACTACCTCCCTTAAAGAGGAGAATATCCAGTGATTACAAAACCAAACCTATTTAGGTTAACCCACGAACCAAATCCTTAATAGGGATCATTACGCGATAAAGGAACCTCTCTCCACAAGCTTCACCAACGCCGACAGTTGAGAGTTCGTTTGAGTAAAAACGACTTCGGTTACAATTTTTTTTTTATTTTTCAAATTTCCAAATATCAAATTATCTTTCCATCATAGCAAAGCTGAATGATGAATTCAGAGATTATAAACCTGTACGAATGTTAGACATACTGTTGAAATGTTCTTAGAAAAGTCTAGATTTCTGTAAGTGAAGTCATATTCTAGTTATTCAAATGGAGGTTGGATGTAAGATGTGGGAGGAAAAATACCCCAGTGTGATAACCCCTTTATGTCCAACCTACTTGATTCAACTGAGAGCAACGCTTCGATATCAGTTATCATATCCATCTCTTTCAACTTCTCCCCGCTAAATAGGCCTATTGTGACAAGGCGATTTCATTCAGCCAATGTAAGAGCGCCCCGTGGTCAATTCATTTGACCATAAGGGTCATACTCGCGTTGGCGGTGAACCTGGTCCCCACTAAAGTAAACGCAGATTGCTATTTACTGACTCCGAGTGGGCCATTTTCATTAAGGTTTTATTTGAGTTAAATGTCAAACCAATAGGGTTCTCGCTTTAAGTTTAGTGTCGGCATGATGCTGTGTCCATATTGACTCTCCTGTATCTGGTTAAACTATCGCATCACATCAGTGAGGTCCATAGAAGCTTTGCGGAATCTCTTAACCCGTTCACTTCGCGACAGTGAGGTAGTCCTCATATTTCTAATTCCAAATGACACCGGACGGCTTTAGCCAATTGTAGGGTAGGCATGGGATCTCCATGCCCTTCAGTTGAATAAAGTCATCTGGGATTAGGTGAGACAAAAATGGGAAATTAAAGGTCGCCATGTTGAACTACTTACTCCATCGTAAGGTAAATTTGCTACCTTCATGTTTCTTTAAAATTATTTTTTCCTAACCTCCTAGCCCTTTACGTACTGATTAGCACTTGTTCTTTTATACTAACTGTAATCAAGCTATTTTATTCAGATGTACTTACGTGGCCCTATGATCAAGGACCAAACTGACGATTTCAGGATATTTAAGGAATATGTTGTACATATTACGAAGTGAGTTCAACAAGGTTAGGAGATTCTTTGTGCCTTGAAGGCTTAAGATATTTAATTGAATTATTTCATTTAACCTTCATAGATTATCTTCTTGTCGAAGTCAGGCCTTTGGACCATAAACGGTTAAAAAATGGTTTTCGTCATCAGTTTTCTTGATTGATACATCAGGAGCAGATCTACCATTTGGTCCATAGTGAGACCATAATTCCTCTACTCCTTTTATATAGTACACTTTTTTTTTATATTACGTTATTGGACATGTTTCTGTGGACATATTCTGTGAGTATACGAACGTATGTGCGTTTGTGTTGTGTTGTGTGTTGTGTTGTGTTGTGTTGTGTTGTGTTGTGTTGTGTTGTGCTGTGTTGTGTTGTGTTGTGTTGTGTTGTGTTGTGTTGTGTTGTGTTGTGCTGTGCTGTGCTGTGCTGTGTTGTGTTGCGTTGCGTTGAGTTGCGTTGTGTTGTGTTGTGTTGTGTTGTGTTGTGTTGTGTTGTGTTGTGTTGTGTTGTGTTGTGTTGTGTTGTGTTGTGTTGTGTTGTGTTGTGTTGTGTTGTTGTGCATGAATGTGTGGGATTTCGTGTGGGTGGCCTTACAAGTGCATCCGTGTGCGCTCGTTCTTTTTCAGTCCACTATCATGATCAAGGCAATATGACTGAATGAAAAAGAGAAACAATACCAACCGGGGTAGTAGGTAGAATTACAGAAAAGGAACAATCTATTTTAAGGAATCATTTAGAACACAAGACACGGACTCTCACCATGGAGGAGGGATCTCCGGTTCCAGGAAGCAGAAGGTACAATCAGGAAAAAAGGAAACGGATCCAGGAAGAAGAAGTACGAAGTCGAGTAGCCTAGCACAGGAAGAACCTTGTCAAAGAGGGGAACCCACATGTCAAACAAGGTCTGGCCAGGCGCATGAGACCCCAACAACGAAGAGCTAGCCCCAACAAGTTTTCCTTACTAAAGGAGATTGCGTTGGACCGATGAGGAGGCTCGCTTTCTCAAAGGAAGAAGGAAGTAGAAGACAGCTAGGGGCATGTCAGAGGTGTTGAAGGATCACTTGAGCATCCTCTCTCTTGCCCTTGGCAGGAAGTTCTATGTCCTGCCGTCTGAGTGGTCTGCGTTGTCCTACATATCCCACAATGTTGTCCTACACTTCCTACATTAGCCTACACTATTTGATATATCCTGAAAAGCAGGTTTGTCTGACACATCCTACTTTTGCCTACACTAATTGATCTGTCAACGCTACACTCTTGACAGTGTCCTACACATCATACCATGTACTACACTAAATTTATGTGTCTTACACGTTTGACATTGTTCTATAAAGCCTATCATGTCTCATCTTACCTTGATATGGCCCCCACATATAACGCTGTCCTACACATGCCTTACACCAATGTAATATGTCTTACAAATCGCTTGGTGTTCAGCACGTTCTGCTATGCTTTTACACCGTATCCAAAGCTTAAGGCTTTATAGTGAGTGACCATTTATGCCATAGACTCCGCACAATGTACGTAACGTTTATATGAATACCTACTATGACCAGATCGTGATACCTCATGCCGAGCCTGGCTTGTTCGCTATTACCTGAGGCGTTATACCACCTTCTTATAGGTATTACATTGTCATATATCCTTGACCTCATCCTGCTGGAGCCCACCCAGCTACATAAAATCATCTGGGGATAATCGAAAAGAAAATAGAACATGGTCTCATAAATTAATTGAGATGTAGGATCTTTGCTTTTAACCTTTTCAATCTACAGTCCGTTCATAAATCGTCAAATCCCTCAATCGTAAACTAAAATCAACTGCTTGGCCTCAATACAGGTCTGATATCCTCTTCTCACAACTGAATTAAATAGTCTGGTAATAGCAGGAGTTGAATATATGAGTCATGTGGACTACTCAGGGATTACTAAAGATCTCAATAAAATCCCTTTACGGCAGTCAAAATAAAAGAAGTACTGCTTGGTATGAAAGTATATTGGTACATTCAGCATTATAACCCATTTTACATGTTTTACTCTAGTTAATTGTCTGTCTGTTTGTTCACGAACTCCTCCTAGGGTTTTGGAGATAGACCCCCATAATCATATATATTCTGATACCCTGTCACTTCAGGTACTTCGATAAATATATTTCATTCCCAAAATATATAAATATATATTTTTGGTTAGGGTTAAGAGTTAAATTTAGGTGGGGGTATGGTGTGGTAACACGCCACTACTGTAGTTTCCCCTTAACGTGCATAGCATTTTTGTGACAAAAATTATTATGATTAAACAAACCATTGTATGTGTCTATAAATATTATTCATGTTTGTGAAATTAATGTTGCCACAAATTATGATAGCCTTTGCAAGGAGAAAGCATGTAAATGTAAAATGATTGTATTATTTTACCAAATGTTGAAATGTTGATTTTTTTATTATTATTATTATCATCGTAGGCGGGCCAGTCCAAAGATGTTAAAAGTTTGCTTCAATTTTTCTCTTACGGCCGAGTACCCTTCACCATGTAGTGTTAACAATCCACTACAATGGTTAGGTTAAAGATTATTCACAAACTCCTAGGTTTTTGCAGATAGACCCCTATAATCATATATATTCCGAAATCTTATAACCCAAGGTACTTGGTTAACTATCTTCCATTTGTCTGTGTGTCTGTTTCTTCACGAACTCCTCCTGGAGTTTTGAAGATAGACCCGCATAACCATATATATTCTGATACCCTATCACTCCAGGTATTTGGATAACTATATTTTATTGCTAAAATAAATTATTTTGGTTAGAGTTAAGGGTTAAAGTTAGATGGGGTATGGTTAGGTTAGGGATTATTCACGAAGTCCTCTTAGGTTTTTGCAGATAGACCCCTATAACCATATATATTCTGAAACCTTATAACCCAAGGTACTTAGATAACTATTTTTTATATGTATCTACTATGATAAAGTAATAGCCTCTGTCTGTTTGTTCACGAACTACCCCTAAACCATATATATTCACCATAACCTAGGCAAAAGTTGGTTTACCAATAGAGTGATTAACGAATGGAATGGACTTAGTAACACTGTAATGAGCTAGGAAGCAGTTGGTTGTTTTAAGAGGAGATTTGATAAGTTCATGGATAAAGATGACAGGTGGTAAGGTATATGAGACTGCCTAGTGTAGGC
>NC_134789.1:31179745-31182245 GCF_046742065.1 Oratosquilla oratoria
CTTCTCCTCTTTCTCCTGCATTTCCTCTTCTAACTTTTCCTCCTACTCTTGTCCGCTATCTATTCCACTACACCGACTGTATCTTGCTACTCCTGCACCTCGTCCCCTCGTCCATATTTTACCCATCGCGTTACGTTCCTCCTTCTCATCCTCCTTCTGCATTTCCTATCCCTCCTATTCTTCCATTTCTTTTTCCTTCTTCTTCATCATCACTATCCTCCTCCTCCTCCTCCTCCTCCTCCTCTTGCTCCTCTTGCTCCTCCTCCTCCTCCTCCTCCTCTTGCTCCTCCTCCACCTCCTCCTCCTCCTCCTCCTCCTCCTCCTTCTCCTCCTCCTCCTCCTCCACTTCCAGAATCGCCTACCCTCTCCTTCACTATATTCCTCCCCTTTCTCCTACTCCTCCGCCTTCTCCTAACTATACATGTCCTGCCATCCTCAGTGTCATTTGTCATTTTTAATTTGCTCAAACTATATTCCTTGAGACATTTCGCGCCTAATCCACCTTCCTCCTCCCTTTTGCATCCACGGATCTTCTCTCCCTTCCCACTCCCTTTTCCCTCCACTGCTTTATTATCGTCCTCCCTTTCCTTATTTACAAATGATTCCTTCTCACTTCTTTCTCCTTCTTCCTTCTCCTCTTTCACCTCCACCTTCTTCCCCTCCCCCATCTTCTCTTCGTCCTCTTCCCCTTCTTCTCTTGATCTTCCTTTCATCTTCCTCCTTCTCCTCTCCCTTCCTTTTCAACCTCCACCTACTTTCTCCTTCTTATCCTCTTTCCCTTGGGTAAAAAGACAAGGAATACAGCAGAGTCCCTTTCCCAAAGAACAATATGGATCCATGTGCGCCCTCATATCATTTGTTGATACTCAACTCAGCGCAGTATCTACTTCGGGGAGGGGCCAAGGGATTCTTTTGCATCCTCGTCCTCCATCGTCATCAAAGTAGGAGCATCAGTACTATTGTAGCGTTGAGGTATCACAGAGAAGTCAAGGGCCAAGGGAACTAGAGGCGTAGATTATTTATTCATTTCCACCTATATTCATTTGAAGTTTACCTATCCACACCCACCTAATACTTTCGCTCTTCCTCCTAGTCCCACTACTCGTTAGACTTTCATTTTCTGTTCTGTACATAAAATATCATATATATACTGAATATATATATATATATATATATATATATACT
This sequence comes from Oratosquilla oratoria, assembly GCF_046742065.1. Taxonomy (NCBI): domain Eukaryota; kingdom Metazoa; phylum Arthropoda; class Malacostraca; order Stomatopoda; family Squillidae; genus Oratosquilla; species Oratosquilla oratoria. The sequence continues at coordinate 31,180,931 of NC_134789.1, forward strand.
GAATATATATATATATATATATATATATATATGTGTGTGTGTGTGTGTGTGTGTGTGTGTGTGTGTGTGTGTGTGTGTGTGTGTGTGTGTGTGTGTGTGTGTGTGTGTGTGTGTGTGTGTGTGTGTGTGTGTGTGTGTGTGTATATATATATATCAAGGACTACTATTACACAGGACGTGCGCACCCAGATCCCTGGGTTCGCTAGCGGAGGCCATTGCTTTCTTTGTAACCTAACATTTTATATTGGACAAATATATCAAAACTAGATACCTAACATTGTATATAGGACAAATATATCAACTATTGACTTATTCAATGCAGTATAAGTTAATATAAACTTTTATAGTGAAATAAGAAACTATTTTTAAGGCACTGTTATGCTTTGAAATGGCAATTTTAGCCGGACTTAACAGGTATTTTTGTATGAGGTTAGTGGACACCAGGGTTGGCGATTTTTTTTTTTTTTTTTTTTTTTAATATAAAAAATATATTTTTTTTAAATCAGATTTATTTGATTTAAATCAATTGTTTTTTTGTTTTTGTTTTTTGTTTTTGTAGATTTCAAATATTGTGGGATTGCTATCTGATATGCGATCTGATTGCTAAAGGACATTTTTAGCATATCAATATAAGGAGCAGTGTTATGACTTGCCACAAGTATACAAGGAACGGTATAGGCCGTATGTGAGGACGGTATGCTCAGGTTCACTCGATTCCTCCAAGAGTTTTCTCATCTTGGTGAAATTTCCTTTTGAGAGGCTGAAGTTTTTATGATAAATCCGTCCTGAGATGTTGATGACTTTCTTTTAGATGAAAATGATTTAGCAGAAGTGGCGCTTGTGGGGGAGTCTGATAGTGACCTTTTTAATGGTGGAGTCAGGTTTGCAGATAATTCAAGTGGAGCCGATGATGAAGGGATTGAAGCTGTTGATACAGATCCTGAAATGGAAACAGAAAATTTTAGCATATTGCATAATTTATAAATGAATAAATAAATGAATGAATAGTGTGATTTAGGCTACTTTTGAGTACAGTAGTTTTTTGTTTTGTTTTTTAGATAATGATCATATTTACACAAGCCACTAAATTATTTGGAAATAATTAACAGAATATGAAATAGGTGGGCTTGGAATTCAGCCCACACAGGATTCAGTCCACTTTTAAATTCACTTAAAATAATGGGTTAGTTGGGTTACGTTAGGCTAAATCCCTTTGGGTTGAATTCCATGTGGGCTGAATTCCAATGGAACTTATGAAATATATTACACAATGTTGAATGAAATGAATAACAATCATCTAGGCCCCAAAGTTGAG
>NC_134789.1:31187245-31199745 GCF_046742065.1 Oratosquilla oratoria
AGTTCTTGGAGACAAATTCGTGGGAAATCAGTGTTCCAGGGGACTGGAAAACACACAGACGAGACTCAGATCACTTCGGGGGAAAAATCGCTGGAAAATGTGCTCCCGGGGACTGGAAAGGCCGTACAAGAGGAACAGAACTCTCGGGGACAAAACGCTGGAAACTGTCTTCCAGAAGACTGGAAAAGCCCACTCGAAAGTGCACTTTTTATTCTCCGAAGCAAAGTGCGAATGCCCACATGAAGACACAGCTTCTGGAAGAAGATGACTTTGGGAGCCTGCAGAAAAGAAAAAGAGCTTCTGATTTCAAGCCCCAAAAAACAATTGGACGCCCACATCTGCGTTGGGAAAGAGCTCTTTATTTGGGAAAGGGTTTCCCTCAGCTGAATAAAGTAGACAGGTGGAGGCCAAATATGAACGTAAAAGTCGCCTCCGGAAGGGACTGGGTTAATTCTTTTTACTTTATTTTATTATTATTATTATTATTACTATTATTATTATTATTATTATTATTATTATTATATATATATATATATGTATATATATATATATATATATATATATATATATATATATGCATACATATAGCCACCTGAGTGTCACGAGCTCCTCTTGGAAATGTTCTTTAGTAAAAAAAAAAAAAAAAATCAGGAAGGCGCACGATTTAGTGAAGGAAGGAGACTAAAGGTCAGAGTGATCTTTCACTCCCCTCCCCCCCAAAAAAGGTCCCCCCCCCACTCCCTCGTCCCCATCACCCCTCCACCTCTTCCCGCCCCCACGCGGGTACAAGGGAGGAGGAGGAAGAGGAGGAGGGATGGGAGGAGGAAGAGGAGAAGCAGGACGGGTGGGGGGGAGGAGGAGGAAGAGGAGGAGGGGGGGGCAGGTAGAGATAAGACAGTGGCTGAGACAAGACCGAGAGCAGAGGGAGATGCAGAGGAACGCATGAGGAGGTAGAGTAGAGGGAGGAGTCCAAATACGAAAGCGGAGGGGATGAGGAGGACGGCGATGGAGGGAGGGAGAGAGGGAAGAGAGGGAGCGGAACGGTGAGAGGGAGAATGGAAAGAGAGGGAGGGAGAGAGGGAGAGAGAGGACAAAGCAAGAAGGGGGGAAGGGAGAGAGTGGAACGGAGGGGGAGAAGGAGTGAGGGAGGAAGGAAGAGAGGAAGGCGGGAAGGAGGGAGGGAGGTAGGGAGGGAAAAGAGAGAAGGAGAGAGAAAGAGAGAGTGGGGAGGAGGGATAGAAATAGAGAGAGAGAGAGAGAGAGAGAGAGAGAGAGAGATGGTCTGCCGGTCACCGGGCAAAACTAGATGGCACTCTGAGACACCACAACAGAGTCTGTCCATCCCCCACCTACCTCCCTCCCTTCCACATCCCTCCCTCCCTCCCACCCTCCGGATTGATACATTTAGCCACATACTCCACTATTCCCATTCGAAAACATACATGTCCCCGACATAATGACATAGAAAAGCTTAGATTTTGAAATATATATATATATATATATATATATATATATATATATATGTATATATATATACATATATATATATATATATATATATATATATATATATATATATAAAATGCGATACAAATGTCAATAGCTAGCAGCTCCAGTCGAACGCTTAAAAATAAATAAATGAATAATAAAAACAAATAAGTGAAATGTAACCGTGTTAGATAAATTACACAATCTATACTAAATGTTCGAGTATCATGTATGCATTCCCCCCTCCCCCCTAGGCCATCACGTCATCCCCCGGGGGGGGGGGGGTAAATTTACTCCCCGAGGTCAAGGTGTGGGCGTCGGCCTTCCCAAGGACGACACACATGCACTCACAAACAAATACACACATATGGACGTATATGTACGTACACTTTATACGTATATATATGTATATAATATATATATACATATATATAAGTATATATAAGTATATATATATATACGTATATATATATATATATATATATATATATATATATGAATATATATATATATATATGCGTTGTTGAAGTCAACAGCTGCGATAGCATTATTATGAAAGAACCCCGATTCCATATAGGAACCCCCAGGCCCCAGAGGAATCCCGCGCCCTGGAGGAACCGACATAGGGTTATTCCTTCAACTAGTGTCGGCTTATCCCAAAACTTATCCACATTAGATGATGATTATGGCAATGTTGATTTGTACCAAGTGATAGCAATAGTCTTTAGTAATTAGATTACAATTCTTAATCATTATACAATTTGTGTATGACAGTAGGGATAAACAAGATAGGTATTCGTTCTTGCTGACATCCTTGAAGTCGGATTCGAGTGTCGGCATGAAATTAAACTTAAGTGCTATTGTATGAATAAGTGACAAAGATTGCGTTGTCCAGTATCTATACGATCAATTTGCATATAAAATAGGTTGGCGTATTTTTAACAATCGAACGCTCAATTGATGGAATAGGTTTTTCTTAGAAGACGACATCAAATAGGATACAGGTCAACCTTTTAAGAATCATGCAAATGAACATATACATTTAATCCATCCCTTTGACCGCATTTTTATACAACTAGCTCTGTCTTATACTACAGGTTTTGGTTAATCCTTTTCATTATGTCTCATTGCATCATGATGAATAGCACATTGACTGCTGAAAATTAATAAATAAAATTTTGCATTCAAAGGAAATGGAAATGGAAGACTTACTGTATATGGATCATGGAATTCTAAAAACATGAAAATTACCGGGAGCACAAAATAAACCAGTGCGAGGGTTGAGAAAATACCACATGAGATAAAAGTGGATATGGCTGAGAGTATTGTGGAAGAACAGAAGTGATTTGCGGACACTAGGATCAATTCTATAGAAAAATAGGAGGTAATTTAGGAAAGTGGATAAATTTTTAGACATGGATATACGAGGGGATTGCAGCGAGAAGGTACATTTAGAGGACAAAATAAAGAGGACATATCTGAGCTCATGTGAGCATGCTAAGAGAATATAGAGAGCAGACTAGTTATTAATGTGTGTTCAGATTATAAGAATAAGTGCCAGTCGCCTGTAGCCGATGCATTCAAACCCGGATCCACATAGTGAAACCTGAGATTGAAACCAACGTACCACGACGGCACAATTAATGAGGGATTGGGGACCGAAAACAAAGTTGCATAATAATGTGATGTGGAAGAGTCCTTCGTGGGGAATGCATGAGTAAGGAGCTGGAAATATTGGCGTTACACGAAAGTGTCGAGGACGTATCAACCTGATACACTATATTGTCAATTCTTACCTATCAACGTGTTTCTCGATAGCGTTTCTACAAGCTAAACTTGACGATCGCCACTTGTGAATCCTTATCTTTAATTGAACTATGCCCAATTATGTGATAAATGATATACATTACTTCGCACTATTTTTTATCAGGTTCTTGTTCCCACGATTATACATAAGAAATGAAATATGGTGTGTAGGAGCGTGAGGTTGATTATTAAGATAGGTCGACCAAAGAATGTAACATATATTAAAGCTACAGTATACAGCGCCCATAGTGCTAAAATTATTCGTCTCTGTTTCTGTTAAGCGAACCCTACACGGTCAATATTATTGTGCAATATTCCGTATTGTACAGTATCATTGCCCACCAGGCCAACAGCATCTGCCATTCGGATTGTGACTAAGAGTTCCAGAGATCTTTGTCTCCTGTTTCAACCACCAAGAACCATCTATACACTGTCAATAATACTTTACAATACGGAAAATTGCGCAATACTATTGATCGTGTAGAGCCCGCTTTATGAGTGGCGAAGGTGGTGATCCCGGCATAATATATCCCTATTGTCTATTTCTTACCCATCAACAGATTAGCCGGTAAATACAACAGGAAATGAATGTACGGAAACAGGAATGCTACAACAGGCGACAAATTTAAATTAAAAGATGATAGTAGGAAACATTATACCTGGGAGCTATATAAAAAATATATAAATGAGCTATATAATAAGAAAGTTGTAAATGACCACCAGGCGACAAAATAAAATGGGAACAATAGTTAGAGACCATCGCATTTAGGCTGGGACACACCAATTTTTTTCACAGATGCACATACATTTTTATAAATATACTATATAACAAATATACTATATAACAATAAAATGACGCAATGACTGGTGGGACAACAAAAATCCTCCCAAGAAAATACAAACAAAACAAAGAAAACTTTCAAATCTGCAAAGTTATATCATTTAAAGAAAAAAAAATCATAGTCGTCAAGGAACAGGATATCAGATACCTGCCGATGGGAAACAAAAGCCACGACCAACGGAACCCATGATAATAGGCAAGAAATCTCTCTCCTGTTCCCTTCTTGTCCTTCCGTTAAACTCTCCGGTCTCCCCCTCCTAGCCTCATGACCCTTACTTACCCCCATTAAACCCCCCCCCCAGCTCTCCCCCTTCGCCCCCTGACCCCCACCCCCCTCCTGTCCGGCCTTCACCTTGCTGAGTGCCTAATGACCCGAGTGATTAATGTGATCGGCGGATGTGAGGACCGCTTTGCCGAGACCGTGATGAATAGTTGCGGCCCGATGAGGGGGTCAGTTTTGCGGACCTTGATGGACGAACAGTCGGCGCCGCAAGACAGGTTCCGCTGAAGCGTAGCCGGCGGGGCTCCGAAGGAGGAGGGGGCCAAGAAAGGTGGGCAGGTAGGTAGAAGGGCAGCAGAGCTACGGGGCGATGAGGCTGAGTGGCGATGGGGCATCGGACCCGACAGCGCACCATGGAGGGCAATAGGATAGTTGGACCAAGGGACAATGGTCCCGACAGGGCAAAGGAATTATGGGGTCAACAATAGAGTGACGAGGTTATGGAATAAAGAAAGAACGAGATGCAAAATACAGGTAACGGGGATAAGGGGTAGAGGATTAATTAAGCATAGGGGTAACGAGACAACAGGGTAAAGTGGAAATAGAACATAGGGCCTAAGAGGGCAACAGGCAGAGGGACAGCAAGGAAACCGAGTAATGAAAAAAATGGACCAATTGCGTTAGCTTGATGAATATACGAGGTTGGACTGACGTGAGGGTAACAAAAAATGAGTACTGTAAATAAATCAAAATAATTTACAATAGTATATATAATATATATATATATATATATATATATATATATATGTATATATATACATATATATATGCATATATATATATGTATATATATACATATATATATATATACATATATATATATATATATATATATATATATATATATATATATATTCTTGTAAACCTCTGTTAATATATGAGGTTTGACTGACGTGGGGACAACAAAAATGAGTACTGGGAATAAATCAAGACAATGTACAACAATACATACATATATATATATATATATATATTATATATATAAAAATGAAAATGGTCAAAACTAAAATTTTTGAACGAAAGTGCGTGACCCGAACAAAAGGTAACAGGGGGTCGTGGACCGGGGTGAGTGTTTTAACAGTGATCTGGCGCGGGGACGGTCTGGAAGAAAACGATTTATACGGTTACTATACACAACAACATGAAGACTCCCTCGGGAGATTTTGAAGACTCTTTCGTAAATCCCGTGGAATTTCCATTTATTCAAAGCTTAACGTGTGACGTCATGTCGCGTTGCTTTCTGAGCTCCTAACAGAACTTCACGAAAATAAGGGCGAGCTACGCCATAGGCTAAGCACACCTAAGCACACAACAACATGGGTGTATCTAATATAAAAAAATTTAATGGTTGCTTACGCCGTCCGGTGGTAATTCGGTCACACCTTCGCGTTTGGTGGTAAATCGGTTACACCGCCAACTACGGTGAAGAAGAAGAACTCGAAGAAGAAGAAGAACTCGAAGAAATCGAAGAAGAAGAAGAGGAAGAACTCGAAGAAGAAGAAGAAGAAGAAGAAGAAGAAGAAGAAGAAGAAGAACTCGAAGAAGAAGAACTCGAAGAACTCGAAGAAGAGGAAGAAGAAGAACTCGAAGAACTCGAAGAAGAAGAAGAAGTAGAACTCGAAGAAGAAATCGAAAAACTCGAAGAAGAAGAACTCGAAGAACTCGAAGAACTCGAAAAAGAAGAACTCGAAGAACTCGAAAAAGAAGAACTCGAAGAACTCGAAAAAGAAGAACTCGAAGAACTCGAAAGAGAAGAACTCGAAGAAGAACTCGAAGAAGAAGAACTCGAAGAAGAAGGAGAACTCGAAGAAGAAGAACTCGAAGAACTCGAAGAAGAACTCGAAGAAGAACTCGAAGAAGAACTCGAAGAAGAATTCAAAGAACTCGAAGAAGAACTCGAAGAAGAATTCGAAGAACTCGAAGAAGAACTCGAAGAACTCGAAAAAGAACTCGAAGAACTCGAAGAAGAACTCGAAGAACTCGAAGAAGAACTCGAAGAAGAACGCGAAGAAGAACTTTATTTTCCAAAAAAGGGGCGTAGCCCAAGGCGCGCAGCGCCGCAGGCCAAGTGTGAAGCACCAGCGGAGAAGGTACGAAGAAATCGGCATTTCTGGAAGTGGGTTACTGATGTGAAGAAGATTAAACCTTCCAACCTCCTACTCCGAAAATATTTACGAAATATTGCCAAGAGAATCTTTCCCAAATGTTAACAAGAGAATCTTTACGAAATATTACCAAAAGAATCTTTACGAAATAACGCTAAGAGAATCTTTACGAAATATTGTCAAGAGAATCTATATACATTATTATATATATAAAAATGAAAATGGTCAAAACTAAAATTTTTGAACGAAAGTGCGTGACCCGAACAAAAGGTAACAGGGGGTCGTGGACCGGGGTGAGTGTTTTAACAGTGATCTGGCGCGGGGACGGTCTGGAAGAAAACGATTTATACGGTTACTATACACAACAACATGAAGACTCCCTCGGGAGATTTTGAAGACTCTTTCGTAAATCCCGTGGAATTTCCATTTATTCAAAGCTTAACGTGTGACGTCATGTCGCGTTGCTTTCTGAGCTCCTAACAGAACTTCACGAAAATAAGGGCGAGCTACGCCATAGGCTAAGCACACCTAAGCACACAACAACATGGGTGTATCTAATATAAAAAAAATTAATGGTTGCTTACGCCGTCCGGTGGTAATTCGGTCACACCTTCGCGTTTGGTGGTAAATCGGTTACACCGCCAACTACGGTGAAGAAGAAGAACTCGAAGAAGAAGAAGAACTCGAAGAAATCGAAGAAGAAGAAGAGGAAGAACTCGAAGAAGAAGAAGAAGAAGAAGAAGAAGAAGAAGAAGAAGAAGAACTCGAAGAAGAAGAACTCGAAGAACTCGAAGAAGAGGAAGAAGAAGAACTCGAAGAACTCGAAGAAGAAGAAGAAGTAGAACTCGAAGAAGAAATCGAAAAACTCGAAGAAGAAGAACTCGAAGAACTCGAAGAACTCGAAAAAGAAGAACTCGAAGAACTCGAAAAAGAAGAACTCGAAGAACTCGAAAAAGAAGAACTCGAAGAACTCGAAAGAGAAGAACTCGAAGAAGAACTCGAAGAAGAAGAACTCGAAGAAGAAGGAGAACTCGAAGAAGAAGAACTCGAAGAACTCGAAGAAGAACTCGAAGAACTCGAAGAAGAACTCGAAGAAGAACTCGAAGAAGAACTCGAAGAACTCGAAAAAGAACTCGAAGAACTCGAAGAAGAACTCGAAGAACTCGAAGAAGAACTCGAAGAACTCGAAGAACTCGAAGAACTCGAAGAAGAACTCGAAGAAGAACTCTTTATTTTCCAAAAAAGGGGCGTAGCCCAGGGCGCGCAGCGCCCGCGCCTAAGGCGCAGCGCCGCAGGCCAAGGCCCCCGGCGTAGCTGGGCCGGCGAAGAACTCGAAAAAGAAGAACTCGAAGAACTCGAAAAAGAAGAACTCGAAGAACTCGAAAGAGAAGAACTCGAAGAACTCGAAAAAGAAGAACTCGAAGAACTCGAAAGAGAAGAACTCGAAGAAGAACTCGAAGAAGAAGAACTCGAAGAAGAAGGAGAATTCGAAGAAGAACTCGAAGAACTCGAAGAACTCGAAGAACTCGAAGAAGAACTCGAAGAACTCGAAGAAGAAGAAGAACTCAAAGAACTCGAAGAACTCGAAAAAGAACCCGAAGAACTCGAAGAAGAACTCGAAGGACTCGAAGAAGAACTCGAAGAAGAACTCGAAGAATTTTATTTTCCAAAAAAGGGGCGTAGCCCAAGGCGCGCAGCGCCCGCGCCTAAGGCGCAGCGCCGCAGGCCAAGGCCCCCGTATACATAAAAAAATATTTCTCTCTAAACCTTCCAACCTCCTACTCCGGAAATGAGTCATCACCGGAAACACTAACTCCCGGAGACACGTCTCACTCAGACTCAGAGAATCTTTACGAAATATTACCAAGAGAATCTTTACGAAATAACGCTAAGATAATCTTTACGAAATATTGCCAAGAGAATCTATATACATAAAAACAGAATTACGGAATTCTGACAAAAGAATCTACGAAATATTAATGAGAAAATATTTACGAAATATTAATGAGAAAATATTTACGAAATATTGCCAAGAGAATCTTTACCAAATGTTAACAAGAGAATTTTTACGAAATATTACCAAGAGAATCTTTACGAAATATTGCTAGGAGAATCTTTACGAAATATTGCCAAGAGAATCTCCACTCCACTAACATAAAAAAATATTTCTCTAACACGTTAATAATTTTACCATGGAAAATGAAAGTGGTGCTAACAAGAAAAAGATAACCTTTACGGAATTCTGACAAAAGAATCTTTACGAAATATTAATGAGAAAATATTTACGAAATATTGCAAAGAGAATCTTTACCAAATGTTAACAAGAGAATCTTTACAAAATATTACCAAGAGAATCTTTACGAAATATCGCTAAGAGAATCTTTACGAAATATTGCCAAGCGAAGCGAAGCGAGCTACGCCGTAGGCCAAGCACACCTGGCGAAGCCAGGTCCGGGTGCTTGTATGTATATATATATATATATATATATATATATATATATATATATATATATACAAATACCTGTAAACCTCTGTTATAAGTACAATCGCGACATATCTGAATATGTCTCACCCTGTTTAATCAAAACTTTTAGAATTCATCACAAAGGGTTGCATGATTCCAAATGCCCTGCTTGGTATGCATTGCCCCAGCCTTCAGTAGTAGGATCAAAATATAGAAAAGTGTAATATCATTGACGACAACTGGGCTGGTCAAGCAGGGTAATAGTGCAAAAGTGGCTTAGCTAGCAGTCGGAAACACTACTAGTAAGTGGGTGGTATGTCGGAAAAATCAAGGCCTATGGGACTATGAATGAAATTAATTCTAGGAAGATAGTAAAGGAATATGAAGACTTTGGATGCAATGGAGACAAAATGAATGGAAAGTGGTTGCAGACAGGTTAAAGAAACGCAAGTGAAGTTTCAGGAAGTGGCGATGAAGCAATATACATCATATCAGAAATCATAGGAAGTGACCACGGAGCAGAGTGGTTATTGGATAACATTCCACATAACAGACGCCAAGAGCAGCGATCAAAATCCAGTTTAACAGAATTCACAGGAAGTGAGGATACATATATCATGGTAAGAAAGTCGCGGAAAGTAGAATAGAGAAAGTAAGGAAAAACAGAGCCCTCAAAAGATGTCAATAAACTAAAAGGCCTTAGGGTGTGAAAAGATACCAATAGTTTGGCTTGTAAACGTAACAGAAATGGAGGCTCGAAAGCAGTAATGTTACATGTTACGGCAGAAGATAATTCAAATTAAGAAAAATAATAGGAAGTATTATACCCAAGAACAGGATACCAATGAACACTAGGAAATGGACAGAAGGGGAGAAAAAAGTCAAAGTAGGAACAATACGTGGACCAAGAGCTTGAGTAAACAGAAGATCGAAACAACAGTCGCTCACCGAGCAGATCAAGCCAAGAGGAGGGTTTTATAGAAAGGATGAGACGAATATATAAATACTTTGGGTCAACAGAAAACGTATAGGAAATTACAAAGAAAGGGAATGGAGGGACGGGAAAGGACAGGAAGAGGAAAGAGAAAAAGAGAGAATGAGGAGGAGAGGAGAGAAGTTGAGGTGCAGGATTGGGAAGAGACAGAAGTAAGGGAAGAGAAAGAGGAGAGACGGGAAAGGAAAGAAATGGGGAATAGGAGGAGGTAAGTGAAAAGGATATAATGAGAAAGACGGGAAGGAAAGGAAGTAAAAGAAGAGAAAGAGGAGGGACGGGAAAGGAGAGAAATAGGAAAAAGGAGGTAAGTGAAAAGGAGAAAATGAGAAGGAGGGAAGAGGAGGGGAGGTGCAGGAATGGGAAAGGAAGGAAGTAAGAGGAGAGAAACGGAAAGAAAGTGAGGACAGAGAGTGTTGAGGGAGCCAAACGGAAGGGATTTAAGGACAAGGAAGCCCTCGGGTGTCACTACCGTCGCCCACGACCTCGCGTTTAATTGGATCGGCGCAAGCGTACGGGAATAGGAGGAGGAGGAGGAGGAAGAGGAGGAGGAGGAGGAGGAAGAGGAGAAGGAGGAGGAGGTCGAGAGAGAGAGAAGAAGGAGAAGAATGAAGAGGAGGGAGAGATGGAGAAGAAGAAGAAGAATGAGAAGGGGAAGGAGAAGGAGGAGGGGAAGGAGAAGAAGGAGGAGGAGGAGAAGGAGAAGGAAAAGAAGAAGAAAAGGGAAAAGATGAACGGGAAGGAGAAGGAGAAGGAGAAGAAGAGGAAAAGGGAGAAGATGAATGAGAAGGAGAAGGAGAATGAAAAGGAGAAAGATAAGAAAAGAAAAGAAGGAGAAGGAGAAGGAGAAGAAGCAAGGAAGAGGAAAACGAAAAGGAGAAGCAGGAGAAAGAGAGAAGGAGAACGAGATAGAAAAGGACAAAGAGGAGGAAAAGGAGGAGAAGGAAAACGAGAAGAAGAAGGAGAAGGAGAAGGAGAAGAAGGAAAAGATGGAAAATAAAAAGAAGAAGGATAAGGAGGAACAGAATGATAATTAGAATTAGAATGAGAGTGAGAGTGAAAATAAAATTGAAAAGGAGAGAGAGGAGAAAGAGTAGAAGGAGGGGAGATTAGGAGAAGAAGAAGGAAAAGAAAAAGAGAAAGGAAAAGGAGGATAAGAGAAAGATAAAAGATGGAGAAAGAGAGGGTGAATGAGAAAGGGAATAGAAGAAGAAGGAGGAGGAGGAGGAGGAGAAAAAAAGGAAAAACGAAGGTAAATGAGAAAGAGAAAGAGAATGAGAAAGGAAAGAGAATATGAATGAAAAAGTAAAAAAATAGAAAAGATAAAGAACTAACAAAGCGTATGCCCATGTACTGTATATTACTCGAAACCAGTTTGGCAATGAGATGATTACTTTCTTGTATAGTTTAAAAACTGGCATGGAGAAACTGCCCCAATCATGGGCAGCGTTGTGAAAAAATACCATGTATGCACGTCAAAGTTATCCCATACACAACCAATGGAATGCCACGGAGATGAATGAAACTATCCTAGAGGCTGCCAAGATAAAGGACCTGTTCATACGAGCGGTTTGAACCGCGCGGAAACCGCAATGGTACCACATAGTCAAGGAAAAATTACGGGGTTATTTGTGACCGTCTCCGTTGATATACACTGTAATTGAACCGCTGCGGTTCAAACCGCTAGTGTGAACAGAGACAAAAGGTTAAGTTCCACTCTGTATGGAAGGGATTCATGATAATAGGCTGTGGTCCTTCTGTTTCCACTGTGGCGTTGCGGAGATGAGGAAAGTGGTCTGGCAGGGGCCGAAAGGAAAGAGAACGCGACATCTGATAAGGAAAAAGTTCTCACGCAATACAATATCAATAATAGATTTTGTTGAATGTGATGCTACTTTCTGCCCTCATGATTTTCTTGCAGATGGATTCTATAGATCTAACTATTTTCAGTAGTGGAGGGTCTAAACTCTGTAGAACTTGTCCGTAGGCATTCATAACCTCCGATCCGGATTTCGGCTCAACTAAGCCTTCTTCAGTGAGTCTATAATATCTGTAATAGTTAAGTATCTTTTACAAAAAAAATCTACACAGAATTATAATCATAGCAGTGAAAGCTGACGTTTGTTATTTTAATATTATTGATAACTGAGGATCCACTAAATGTTGAAGATCCAAGAAACCAGTGCCTCAGAGCGAGACAAATTGTTAAACCTCTCAGGACTTTTCTCTTTCTCATTTCTTATCCTCATCCTCATTCTTATTCTCATTGTCGTTCTCATTCTCATTCTCATTCTTATTCTCATCCTCATTCTCATCCTCATTCTCATCCTCATTCTCATCCTCATTCTCATTCTCATTCTCATTCTCATTCTCATTCTCATTCTCATACTCTTTCTTATTCACACCCTCATCCACATCCTCATCCTCATTCTCATCCTCATTCTAATTTTCATTCTAATTTTCATTCTCATTCTCATTCTTATTCTCATTCTCATTCTCATTCTCATTCTCATTCTCATTTTCAT
>NC_134789.1:31204745-31207245 GCF_046742065.1 Oratosquilla oratoria
CCTCCTCCTCCTCCCCCTCTTACTCTTCCTCCTCTCCTCCTCCTCTTCCTACTCCTACTCTCCTCCTCCCCTCCTCCCCTCCTCTCCTCCTCCTCCTCTCTGTTCCTTCTCCTGCTCTCGCTCCTGCTCTATTTTTTGCTCTTATTCCTGCTCCTGTTTGTACACCTGCTCTTGCCCCTGCTCCTGACTCAATTTCCTGCTGCTGCTCCCCGTCCTGCTATTGATTCTACTTGTGCTCCATTTTTTAGTTCCTACTCCTGCTGCTGCTATTCCCCATCATGTTCCCATTTACGCTCCCTGCTCCCACTTTCACTCCTCCTTCTGTTCCTACTCATGGCCACGCTCACCTTCCTGCTATTGCTTTGGCTACTACTCCCGTCCCATCTCTTCCACATATCTTCTTCTTCTCCTCTTTTACTTGCTTCTGTCCTTACTCCGACTCAAACGTCTATTCCTCCTCCTCCGCCTCCTCCTCCTCCTTCTCCTCCTCCTCCTCTTCCTCCTCCTCCTCTTCCTCCTCCTCCTCCTAGCCCTGCTTCCTTTCCTCTTTCTCTTCTTTCTGAATTCTCTTATATCTTCTTTGCCTCCATATACTCCCATTCCTCCTCCTTCTCCTCCAAAACACACTAATACGCCACTAAAAAAGAGACTGACATTCAAATCGCGATTTTGCAGCACATATCACCTTCGACAGAGAAATCATCTCAACTCTTACAAAACACATTAAGGCCATCTAAAGATATAGAGAAAATGTATTAAAGATATATAACGTTTAACTAGCAATCACATTTTATATATACATATATATATGTATACATATATATATATATATATATGTATATATATATATATATATATGTATATATATACATATATGTATATACAAATAATATATATATATATATATATATGTATATATATATATATGATATGTATATATATACATATATATATATATATATATATATATATATAATGTATGTATAAATAATATATATATATATATAGCTATGTACAAACATATATAAAGATCTACATATATATATATATATATATATATATGGATATATATATATGTATATATATATATAAGTATATATATACATTATATATATATATATATATATACATACATATACCAAGGCTTTTTCCCCCTTCCAAGGGAGGTAGCCAAAAAGGGAAAGGCATAAAAACACTCCCACCCATTTCATCCCTAAATACCCTCCACACCCCTCCCACCCTTCCTCTCATCTGAGCACCTCCTGGATGACGGGTCATCCCTGCACCCTGCCCACCGCCCTGGGTCAGAAGCAGTGTCGCAAGACACAGTACATCCACAGCAAGGCCGCTTCATTTAATCGGCGACCCCCCTCTCCGTCCCCCTTTGCATATAAGGCGAGGACGGGGAGAAATCCCTTCGGGCTGCGTCAAAATTTACTCACACATACTACCCCCCCCACCCCCCACCCCCCGCCCATTCCTCCTCATGCAGTCACAACATCATCCATATACAACCATTCTCCACTCACCTCTGTCTTCCGTCCTCTCCCTTCCTTCCTCAACAGACATTCCCCTCTTCCCCAAAGCCCCCTTCACCCCATCCATCCACCTCATCCTAGGACGTCCCCTCATGTTCACTCCCTCCACATCTGCCTTCCATACCTCTTTTACTAGTCTTTCTTCACTCATTCTTTCCATGTGTCCAAACCATCCTAATACTCTTTCATCCACCCTATCTCCCAAATCCTTTTTCACCCCTGTTCTCCTCCTCACCTCCTCATTTCTCACTCTATCCAGCCTAGTGACCCCCACCATACTTCTCAGACACCTCATCTCAAACACATTCAAACTCCTTCTCTCTTCTTCTCTTATGTTCCACGTTTCTGCCCCATACAGTGCTGTTGGCACAATCACTCCTTCATACAGTCTCCTCTTCGCATCCATTCCCAAATGTCTATTTCTCATTACACTCTTTAAACCACCAAGGCATTTACTCGCTTCTCTCAATCTACATTCTACCTCCACCTTCACTCCACCTTTTCCTGCTACACTTGCACCCAAGTATCTAAAACTATCCACTTCCTCCAGTCGCTCTCCCTTAATGTTCACTTCCAGTCTACTGCCACTTTCACCCCTTGTACATCTCATCACCTTACTTTTACCCACATTTATCTTTAGCTTTCTTCTATCACATACTCTCCCAAACTCTGCCACCAGCTTCCTCAATCCCTCCTCTGACCCTGCCACAAGCGCAGTGTCGTCCGCAAACAACAGCTGGCTCACCTCCCACTTTTCTCCATTTTCCTTAACCATCTCCAATCCCTGACTCACTACCCTAGCATTCACCTCTCGCACCACTCCATCCATGTATGAGTTGAACAGCCAGGGCGACATAACGCATCCTTGACGAAGTCCCACCTTTACTTCAAACCACTCACTCTCTCCATTTCTAATCCTAACACATGCTCTACTACTCTCATAAAAACTCTTGACAGCTCCC
>NC_134789.1:31212245-31217245 GCF_046742065.1 Oratosquilla oratoria
ATCCATTCAGTTTGGGTATATATGACGGAAATATAATTTGATATTTGGAGATTTGAAAAATCGACTATTATAAACGAAGTTGTTTTGACCCAAAGGAACTCTCAACTGTCAGCGCTGGTGAAGCCCGTGGAAGCCCAGTGTGATAACCACCTTTAGTCATAAACAATTGTGAATGGGAGGGAGGGTGGCGTTATCCGAAAAACCTCGGTAGCCCTATGATAACCCATATCTTTCCATGATTAGTAACTGATTATGCTTTCCCTTTTCCACCTTTACTGTGAGAACGAAAAAGGGAACAGAAATAGAAACGTGATTTTCACCACGAAAATGAATGGTAGCAGCTTAGCAACATCCATAATGAAAAGGAAGTGTGCCACTCAGTACAGAAAGGATTAATGACAATATCAAAACTCTAATACCTTAGCACACAACAATAGAGCCTTAGAAAATTACCATTTGTGTTCCACCAACTTATCATCACACAGACACTGCACGTATCACACTCCCAAAACCATCACATCCACTCATCACAGTGCCCAATCACAATCCAGTTACAGTTCCTTACCCAACAAAAATCCCACCATAACGCTGATGCAGTGTTCTTGAACCCACAGACTAACCATCTGCACCACCACTACAACCTTTCCCTAACCCTGCCGCAAGCTATCACAACTCGGTGGCACAACTCGGTGCCACAACTCTGGAGCCCCCCCATCGTAGCCAATCAGGCAGCATCGGCGCCGTCGGAAAAAGGCGCGACTTGGGCGAACACTTGCCGGCCAGCCGCAAGTTTAGATTAAGCCCAGTCTTTTTTGCAGCCGCGGGCAATCAACGGCGCGTGCCCGTCCAAGGCTCGTCTCAAGCCCGTCCAAGGCCCGTCTCAGGCCTGTCCATGACCCGTCCCACACTCGTTCAGTCTGTAAAGCCCGACACCCATCCATCACCCACCCAAAGTACTTCTGAAGCCTCACAAATATCCGCCCAGAGCAAGTGCATCACCCGTGCAAGGTCCGTCTCGCCTCTGTCCACTCCCCATCTACAGTCTCTTCAAAGCCCTTCCAAAGCTTATTCCACACCCGTCCAGCGCCTCTCTCACATCTGTCTAAAACCCTTTTGTTGCTGTTTCTCCTCGGTTCGTCGTACCGCCAAAGCTTGTCCAAAATCTGTCCAAAGCCTTTCCAAAACCCATCCAAAGCCCGTCCAAAACCCGTCCCACGATTGTTCAAGGTCTGTCCCAAGTCTGGTAACTCTTCCTTTATCCTTATCCTTTACTTCCCTGAAGATAAACTGTATTCCTTAATTCTCCTTGAAATTCAACTCCTGGTTCTTTGCGACGTCCTCATCCCTTTTCCTGTCCTCCCTAAAGCCTGGTTCTCCTACTCCTCGCTGAATCCAGGTCTCTGCATCTTCTCTGAGATCCTTCTCTAGCTCATCTCTTTAAAAAAAAAAAAAAAAATCTTCCTTCTCGAAGCCCCATTTCCCCTCGTCAATTTTGAAGTGTTAATTCTTATCATTCTTGAAACCTTACCTATCCTGAAGAAGTAATTGTTTTGTCACCTCTGAAGTCACGTTTCTACCGTCATTCATGCACCTTTCACTTTTCCTGAAGCCCTACAGCTCTGGTCATTCCTGAAGGTTATTGTTGTTCATACCGGAAGACCTATTTCTATAACCCTTTCTGAAAACTTTGTCTTTTCTTATTCTGATTTTTTTATCAATGAACAAAATACCTTATAAATTCCATAGTTTAGATGATTTATTGTCAAAGAAGATCCCAAATTGTTATAAGTTTTAACATTCTCTTTCATTTCTTTCACCAAAAATATAATTTCAATTCTACAAGGCTTGATGTTTTCCAGTTCATAAATGAAAACGAAGTTTCTCCTTTCTGAAGTTCTAATCCTTTCATCCTTTCTGAAACATTAAGCCACTTAGCTCGTTGAAACTCCATGAATTCAAATTCATATGGATGTATACATATATATATATATATATATATATATGTGTGTGTGTGTGTGTGTGTGTGTGTGTGTGTGTGTGTGTGTGTGTGTGTGTGTGTGTGTGTGTGTGTGTGTGTGTGTGTGTGTGTGTGTGTGTGTGTGTGTGTGTGTGTGTGTGTGTGTGTGTGTGTGTGTGTGTGTGTGTGTGTGTGTGTGTGTGTGTGAAAATTTGGAGTCTGGGATCCATATTGGTGAAGAGAATAAAACACCATACTCAATTTAAAGAGTTTATTAAGCTCGACGTTTCGGTTCCCGTTATATTCCCTGAAGACGATTCCTGTACGGGAATCGATAAGTCGGGCTTAATAAATCCTTCAAATTGACTCTGTGCTTTACTCTCTTCACACACACACACACGCGCACACACACACACACACACACACACACACACACACACACACACACACAGACACACACACACATAGACACACACACACACACACACACACACACACACAGACACACACACACACACACACACACACACACACACACACACACACTTACACACACATATATATACTATATATATATATATATATATATAAATATATATATATATATATATATATATATATATATATATATGTCTAAATAAAAATATTCTAAAAAACGCTGTGGAAGTCGGGGACAGGTGGTATTACGGTGACATTTTGTCCTAAAAATATTCTTGAAAAAGCGCTTGGGTAAGTCGGGGTCAGGTGGTATTCTTCTTCTTCTTCTTCTTCTTCTTCTTCTTCTTCTTCTTCTTCTTCTTCTTCTTCTTCTTCTTCTTCTTCTTCTTCTTCTTCTTCTTTTTCTTCTTCTTCTTTTCTTCTTCTTCTTCTTCTTCTTCTTCTTCTTCTTCTTCTTCTTCTTCTTCTTCTTCTTCTTCTTCTTCTTCTTCTTCTTCTTCTTCTTCTTCGCGTTCCTCTTCTTCTTCTTCTTCTTCTTCTTCTTCTTCTTCTTCGCGTTCTTCTTCTTCTTCTTCTTCTTCTTCTTCTTCTTCTTCTTCTTCTTCTTCTTCTTCTTCGCGTTCTTCTTCGCGTTCTTCTTCTTCTTCGCGTTCTTTTTCTTCTTCTTCTTCCTCGCGTTCTTCTTCGCGTTTTTCTTCGCGTTCTTCTTCGCGTTTTTCTTCGCATTCTTCTTCGCGTTCTTCTTTGCGTTCTTCTTCGCGTTCTTCTTCGCGTTCTTCTTCGCGTTCTTCTTCGCGTTCTTCTTCCTCGCGTTCTTCTTCCTCGCGTTCTTCTTCGCGTTCTTCTTCGCATTCTACTTCGTGTTCTTCTTCGCGTTCTTCTTCGCGTTCTTCTTCGCGTTCTTCTTCCTCGCTTTCTTCTTCGCGTTCTTCTTCGCGTTCTTCTTCGTGCTGGGGATCCCGTGTTGGGGTTCCGCCCCGAGGCCGAGACCGAAGGGGAAAACGAGGGATTAGAGCGCGGAAAGCTGTTTGCGCAGCCAAGCCCCCGGCGAAGCCCGCGGCTTGTATAAACTCGTGATTCTAAATATGCGGAAAAACCACCAAGGAAAAATTGCGACAAATGATATATTGGTCAGACTGGAAAAGAATTAAAGGTAAGGTTAAAACAAAATCAGTATAGCGTCAAGAGTGGGCAAATTTCTAATGCATTATTTATTCACCTAATGGATGTTAATCATTACATAAATTGGGAGGATGCTAAAGAATTTTTTAAAAATAAGTCATATATGACTAGAAATATAATATAATCCAGTCTGATCAAAGATACATTTTTCAATAACTTAGATTTAAGTCATGGTATGTACAAACTGGACAATTTTATTGTGAAAAAGGTAGTGGACCAAACGTCCGATGCCGTGAACGGGTCAGGTCGACAATAGAGCCTCACAACCTTTCCCGGTTCCCTTCCTGACCTTATACTCTGTGTATATATTCTTGTGTCCTTTTTTATTTCTATGTACCCTGAGGATGTCTCAATAGACGAAAGCGCTTGGTCATCAGTTTTTCTTTTTCCGTGTATATATACATATATATATATATATATATATATATATATATATATATGTGTGTGTGTGTGTGTGTGTGTGTGTGTGTGTGTGTGTGTGTGTGTGTGTGTGTGTGTGTGTGTTTCTGTGTGTGTGTGTGTGTGTGTGTTTGTGTGTAACAAAATGTGCAAAGATGGTGTGTGGAACAGGAGGAAATAGAAGGAAGGGTAGTGAGTTGTGGGATGAGGAAACAAAGGGGGTTGTAGAAGAGAATATGCGAGCTTTCACAGATTGGTTACAAAATAGGACGAGGGAGTCATATGAGAGGTACAAAGAAAAGAGAAGAGAAGTAAAGCACAAGATAAAGGAGGCAAAGAAGAGAGCAGATGTGAAATGGGGTAAGAGTATGACAGAAAAATTTGAAAGTAATAAAAAAAATGGAAAGAAATTAAGAGAGGAAGACGAGGCGAATCAAGCAGAGAAGAAATTGTAAAAGGTGCAGATGGAGAGATGACAATGGAAGAGAAGGCAGTAAGAGGAAGATGGGCAGAGTATTTCAGGGAGTTGCTAAATATGGAGGATAGGGAGGGAAAGGTAGTTGCTGTGGGAAGGGCTAAGAAAATGACCGTGATGATTGAGGAAAATGGAGGAGAAATAAGGAAGGATGAAGTGAAGGCAGTTGTTAAGATGATGAGAGCAGGTGAGGTACCTGTTCTGGATGGATGTCATGTAAAATGTCTGAAAAAAGGAGGTGCAGTGATGGTGGACTGGCTGGTGAGGTTATTTAATGTTTGTTTGAGAAAGGGTAGAGTGCCAGAGGACTGGAGGAGTGCCTGTATAGTTCCAGTTTACAAAGGAAAAGGGGACAAGTGTGTATGTAGTAGTTTCAGAGGGATTAACTTGTTGAGTGTAGTTGGGAAGGCTTATGGGAGGATCTTGATTGAGAGGATTAGGAGAGGAACAGAGGGAGTAATTGGTGAGGAATAATGTGGGTTTAGGACAGGTAGTGGTTGCATAGATCAGATTTTTTTGGTAAGACAGATATGTGAGAAAGCTATAGGA
>NC_134789.1:31222245-31224745 GCF_046742065.1 Oratosquilla oratoria
TATATATATATAAGATAAACTTTATGACCGTCGCGCATAGGACTCAAACCTACCGCTCTGAGGCCAAGAGGCTACCGCGACGGTGCCTTAATCTGCTCGGCTACTGGAGGTACAGAACTCTCTGAACTCGGAACGTTACTGGTTCCGAGATTAGGGAATACTGCTGCCTGCGACCCCATTTCCTTTTTCACCACAGAGCCGACCTCAACTCGTAGCAGGGGGTAATGACCGGAACGAATCACTTTCACGCTTTCGCCATTGTAACTATCATACTATGTGAGAAATTCGCTAGTGGACAGCGATATCAATCAGATCATTTTTATGGCCGTCGCGGTAACCTCTTGATGTCGCTGTCCACTAGCGAATTTCACACACACACACACACACACACACACACACACACACACACACACACACACACACACACACACACACACACACACACACACACACACACATATATATATATATATATATATATATATACACTAGCCAAATTACCCGCGCGTTGCTGCGAGTTCTTGAATAATCCCTAACCTAACCATACCCCATAACCTAACCATAACTTTAACCCTTAACCCTTAACCCTAACAAAAAAAAAAATTGGGACATGAAATATAACTTTAAACACTCCCCCTCCCAGGTGTGCGCCCCCTCTCTTGAAGGTTGGAAAACGCTAGTTTGAAAATACATGCATACATAAACACAAATATCATACGTACACATTCTTTTGCGTGCATGTGTATGTGTGTGTGTGGATTGACAATAAATGTCTATAGCTAAAAGGTGAAGACAGGTATCTAGTTTATTTATCTTCAGAATATATAGGGTTATAGGGGTTTATCTGCAAAAACGGAGGACTTTGTGAATAATCTATTTCCGCCCACACTAAAATTAAATGAAAATAACCAATATTTCAATATTTGGTAATATTATACAATCATTTTACAATTATACGCTTTCTTCTTACAAAAGCTATCATGGTTTGTGACAACATTAATTTCCCAAATATAAATAATATTTATGGACACATACAATGGTTTGTTTAATCATATTAATTCTTAAGTCACAAAAAATACTACGCGAATTAAAGGGATACTACAGTGGTGTCGTGTTCCCACACCATAAACCTCCCAACTTTAACCCTTAACCCTAACCAAAATATTTTTTTGGAAATGAGATATAGTTATCCAAGTACCTGGATTGATAGGGTATCAGAATATACGAGTATATGGTTATGGGGGTCTATCTCTAAAACCCTAGGAGGAGTACGTGTACAACCAAACAAATAAATAAGCAAACAAACAAGCAAACAGACAGACAGACAGACAGAGAGAGGCTACTACTTTATTATAGTAGACACACACGTGGACGAGCCGAGGATTCGAACCCAGCTAACCCGTAACAAAGTTACATTGACTTAAGCCAATACGCTGTCACTGTAACTTTGTTACGGGTTAGCTCGGTTCGAATCCTAGGCTCGTCCACATTTCAATTTCCAACGGATGCCTCCATCGAGCGATTCTTCAGTCTCGACTGCGATGGCATGGAATTAAAAGTGATTTGTGGTTGAAAAAAGATATTAATTGATCACTGGGAACCATTCAGTGTATATGTATATACATACATATATACATACATACATACATACATACATACATACATACCTTTATACATATGTACATATATATTGTGAATTTAGGACAAATGGATCTTTAGAAGCTCCGCCATTGAGAATCGAACCCTTGACTTTGCCGACATAATCACAAAGATATATTTCGTACATATGTATTTCGAAGAGGGAAAGAGAGAGAGAGAGCAAAGAGAAGAAAGGAGAGAAAGAATGAGAGCCAAGGGAAGGGGGAGGGGAGAAAGGGAGAAAAAAAAAGAAAATTAAAGAGGTAGATAGGGAGAAAGGGTTAGAATGAGACAGAGAGAGAGAGAGAGAGAGAGACAGAAAGAGGGAGAGAGAGAGAAAGGTAGACAGACAAAGGGATAGAGAGAGGTGTAGAAAGACAGAGAAAAATATTGAGAGACAGAGAGAGAGAGAGAGAGAGAGAGAGAGAGAGAGAGAGAGAGAGAGAGAGAGAGAGAGAGAGAGAGAGAGAGGGAGAGAGAGAGAGGGAGGGAGAGAGAGGGTATCGAAAGACAGAGGTATAAAGGTGTAGTGAAAGAGAAAGAGAGAGTGAGATGGACAGACAGAGAGAGAGAGAGAAAAAGAGAAAGATAAGTAGAACTTCGTCACTGCACAAGTTTCCTTTACAGACTTTTTTTTTTTTTTTTTTTTAGGGCGGGGGGGGAGGGGGTTGGGGGCACAGGACACTGGCGCAAAAGACCAACGTAGATGAGCTCCTTTTTTTAGCATCATCTTTCCCCAAGACTTTTTCTCGTTTTATTTTCTTGCGCCTTGATGATGTATGCATTATGTGTACCTAATGTGCATGTGTATACACGAAATTAATAGAATATTTTTCATAATCCATATATTCATTATATAATA
>NC_134789.1:31229745-31247245 GCF_046742065.1 Oratosquilla oratoria
ATACACCCAATAATATATATGTATATATATATATATATATATATATATATATATATATATATATATATACATATACAGTATATATACATACATACACACACACACACACATATATATATATATATATATATATATATATATATATATATATATATATATATTTATATATATATATATATATGTGTGTGTTTGTGTGTGTGTGTGTGTGTGTGTGTGTGTGTGTGTGTGTGTGTGTGTGTGTGTGTGTGTGTGTGTGTGTATGTATGTATGTATATGTATATGTATAGGTATATGTATATGTATGAGGTATTGGCTGCATGATGTTGTGGCAAAGTAGCATGCAATTGATACTTTAGGGTCTATATGGGGCGCCCCTACGGACCAGAGTCACACATCATTTTGTCTGTGATTGAGGAGGACTCTGCTCACAGAGAAATTATGACACCTTTGTTATACTGTTACTGTCCCTCCGTTATTCTGTCCCCCAACCCCTTGTTGCTGTCCTGTACCATTTCTCTGGATATTCATTTTCTTGTTTCGCCTACCCTGTGGTGGGGGATAGAATGCTACCACCAAGTATTCCCACTTGGATCGTAAGAGGTGAGAAAAACAGGACGGGGATTGGGACTAGGTATCCTTCTCCTAAAAAAGTAAAGGCATAAGAGGGTCTGGGAGTTTTCCAACCAGTACCCTAAGGTTTGGGTCTTTTAATGTGCGTGGATGTGATACAGATGAGAGTAAAAGGGAAGAAATAGGTAATATGCTTGTGAGAAGAAATGGTTTGGCTTTGAGTGAAACTAAGTTGAGAGGGAGGGGCGAGTGTGAGTTTGGAAGTGTAGTTGGGAGGTTCTCAGGAGTGAAGAGAGGGCGAGGCAGAAAAGGGGTGGCTATAATACTATAGTAAGTGAATAGATAGGTAAACAGTAGTGGAGTGGATGGGGGTTTCTTCAAGGTTAATGTGGATGAAGGTGAAACTGGGAAAGGAGATGTGGGGTTTTGTAAGTGCATATGGGCCTGGTAGTGAGAAGAGTGTAGAAGAAAGGGAGGCTTTTCGGATAGATTTAAATGAGTGCATAGAGGGATTAGGGAGGAACGTCAATGTAGTATTGGGAGACCTTAATGCTAGGGTAGGAAATGAACCAATAGACAAAGTGGTTGGGAAGTATGTGGAGAGTTGATGGTGGAGATGTGTCTAGAAAGAGAGTTGATGATAGCAAATACAGTGTTTCGGAAGAAAGTCAAGTATAAGTACACATGCTATTGCGGAAGTTTGTTTCATTGCAATTGTGTAACAAAACGGCTTTGAAACTTGTTTTACTTAAGAGAATAACCAATCTATAAGTTTCAGACACATCCTCATATCTTAGTTCCTACAAGATTCCATTGACATCATTGCAGAAGCAAATATTTTTTTTGTTTTTGGACAAGATAGCTAAATAATAATGGTGAGAAGGAAATGCAGATTTTTTGTATCTTACCGTAGGAGAATCTTTTGTCGTAGTCTAGACCTCAAAACTTCGCATTATCATTTAACAGTGACAAGTTTCCTGTTAAACTGTTAAATCTTCTGATTTAAAATAATTCATTTTATTAGGCTACATATTACTCATGAGTGGGCAAGCAGAGGATTCATCATCGGATGTTGCCAGGTCTTCAAGTGAAACTGGTTTCAAGGCTAATTTAAAATCTATATTCAGAATATTTTTATCCGTTTTTCCTTGACAAACTACAAATGTTGTTTATACAAAAATAAGAGAAAAGAATGGTTGGCTCACGTCATACCATTAGTACAATTTAAGGCATTTGTCTTCTTTTCCGTTCAGCAGCTGAGCGTAAGTCAAAATTTTTATTTCAAATTCGGCCTCATCACAGTCAATGTAGTCTAAATATTATGTTTTTACTCTGGCAGCAACATCTTTGTGATCCAGTCTTGTCATTAGGGATTCAGAACGTATTGGTTTATTTCAAGCCTGTCCCTTTTCAGCAATGGCAAAAAAAAAAAATGAGATGGTGATTTTTTCTAGTTTCTTTATCAAGAATGATATCGATTCGGAGGTTACCTTTCTTCAAATTAAAGGAACTATGAATACTTTCAGTGAAAGTGTTTGAAATATCTCCGACATTTCTTCCAGCATTCTTTTAAACTAATTTTTATTTCTAGTCTATGAGTTAAACTTCTCGTCGCCTGCAATATAATTTTTCATTTAGCTGAAGGACGATCCCTAACCTGACCTGACTTGTATCTTCTTTTGAGGCTACATCATCTCATCCATTCATTGTGCTTTCTTCTGGTTTCTCTTTCTATTTTTTTTTTTTTTTTTTACTTTTCTCTCTCTTTTTATTTCTCTCCTTCATCACCACCACCACCACATATCTTCCTCTTCTTTCTTCTCTCTTCCTCTTCTCCCTTCTTCTATTCCTCCTCCTCTTCCCCCTCTTCTCCTTCTCCTCCTCCTCATTCTCCTCGATCTTATTATCCTTATCCTTTTATCCTTCTATTCCTTCACTTCCTCCTCCTCTTCCTATTCCTCTTCATTTACCTCTCCTCTTATTTTCTTCTTTGTATGTTGGTGGCGTAATCGGAAGCGTGCTGAACTCGCACTCGCTTAACTGCGAGTTCGAATCCCCCACTTCTCTCCGACTCCCAGCAGTGAATGTTACCTGCCCCAACAGTCCTAG
Organism: Oratosquilla oratoria; assembly: GCF_046742065.1. Lineage (NCBI taxonomy): Eukaryota > Metazoa > Arthropoda > Malacostraca > Stomatopoda > Squillidae > Oratosquilla > Oratosquilla oratoria. Next base: position 31,232,425 of record NC_134789.1, read on the forward strand.
CGCACAGGGCAAAGATGACGGCTTCGGCCGCAGCTACCCAGCGCCTCCTTGCGTAGGCTTCTCACCACCACCATTTTCCTCTCCTCCTCCTCCTCTTCTTCTTATTCTTCTATTTCCTACTCATCCTGCCTCCGTCAATCTGCTTTTTCTCTTCTCTCACACTTAGTTCCTCCTCCTCCTCTTCCCCATCTTATTTCTCCTCTTATTCTTCTACTTCCTCATATACCTTCTGTTCAGAACTATACTCCTTCTCATCCCCCTCATCCTCCCTCCGTCAATCTGCTTTTTTCTCTTTCTCTCATCCTTAATTCCTCCTCCTCCTCTTCCCCATCATATTTCTTCTAATGCACAAAATAAATTTTGTTCCCTCAAGTCCATACGGAACAATAGTACATACATATATATACCAAAGGCTTTTCCCCCCTTACACTGGGGGTAGCCAAAAAGAAAATGGCATAGAAATCACTCCCACCCATTTCATTTCCCATATATTCCACTCCTCTCCACCCTCCTCCCTCCCTCCTATCTTGGCACCTCCTGGATGACGGGTCATCCCTGCATCCTGTCCACTGCCCTGGGTCAGAAGCAGTATCGCAAGACACAGCACATCCACAGCAAGACCGCTTCATAAATTCGGCGACCCCCCTCTCCGTCCCCTCATGCAGGAAAGGAGAAGACGGGGAGAAATCCCTTCGGGCTGCGTCAAATTTTTCTCATACATACTTCCTCACCCCCCATCCCCCCCCCACTCCCCCTCATGCATCACAGCCTCATCTATACACAACCCTTCTCCATTCACCCCTATCTTCTGTCCTCTCCCGTCCTTCCTCTACAGACATTCCTCTCTTTTGTAAAGCCCCTTTCACCCCATCCATCCATCTCATCCTAGGACGCCCCCTCATATTCACTCCTTCCACCTCCGCCTTCCACACTTCTTTTACTAATCTTTCTTCACTCATTCTTTCCATGTGTCCAAACCATCCTAATACTCTTTCATCAACCCTATCTCCCAGCTCCTTTTCCACCCCTGTTCTCCCAATTGGATGGCGGATAGGCTGAAATATGATATAGGAATGAAAAGAGAACTTTATGCAAGAATAAAAAACGGGCGAACACCTCTCAGGTCCAAATATAAAGATATGGCTAGATTGGTTAGAAAAAGAAAAAAAAACACGCGTGCAGCGAAACGTAATTATGAAATTAAGGTTGCCAGACAAGCGAGATCTAACCCAAAGGGCTTCTTTCATTTCTACAGAACAATAACAATAATTAAAAATGACGAAGATGTTATGATAGAATCGGAGGGAAAAATGAGTGAGGCGTTTAACAAATATTTTCTTTGTCTTTACTAAGGAAAGATTAGATAAGGTACCTGAATGCGATCCGATTTTCTGTGGGGACAAAGAAAGTAAATTAAATAATATAAGCATTAGTAAGGTAGAAGTATTCAAACAGATTGAAAGACTTAAAGCTACAAAATTCCCGGGTGCAGACGATTTTTTTGTTTTTTGTTTTCCGAGAGTGCTTAAAGAGAGCAAATTTGAAATCCGCAACCAGTTAACAGAAATATTCAATAAGTCGGTAGACACTGGTTTTGTTCCTATTGCTTGGGGGCAGGCAAAAGTTGTTCCTGTTTTCAAAAAGGGAGTAAAATCGTCTATATCCAACTACAGGCCAATCAGTTTGACATCAGTTATAGGTAAAATGCTTGAATCAGTAATAGTTAATAGACTCAGACATCACATCGAGAGAAATAATTTGATTCGTGACTCACAGCATGGTTTCTCCAAGGGTAAGTCATTTGTGACTAATCTTGTATCTTCAGATAACAATGATAATTACGATGTTATTTACCTTGACCTTAGCAAAGCGTTCGACAAGGTGCCCCACCAAAGACTACTAAATAAAATCAACACTCATGGCATAGGAGGAAAAGTGTTAGAATGGATTAGAGCTTGGGTCAGTGACAGAAAACAAAGGGTCACATTAATTGTATAAAATCTTAATGGGGGAGTGTTTCTAGTGGAGTTCTCCAGGGCTCGATTTTGGGTCTCTTATTGTTCATTATGAACATAAACGACTTGGACAGCGGCATTAATAGTATTGTTAGTAAGTTTGCGGACGACACTAAAATAGGACACCTAATTAGGTCAGGAGACGACGCAGAGATTCTGCAGGATGATCTTCACAAATTGTTCACATGGTCGGTGAAATGACTAATGGACTTCAATATCTCAAAGTGCAGCGTGTTAAACGTAGGGCTACACAACCTCGAAAATAGATATAGCTTAGATAACACGTTTTTAGAGAAAACTGAATGCGAGAGAGACTTGGGAGTTCTAGTGAGTCTTGACCTTAAGTACAAGAAACAGTGCAGTAGTGCCAGGAATAAGACTAAAAGACCATTAGGTTTCATTGCTAGGAAGATTACGAATAGAAGTGCAGAGGTAATTATCAAACTCTAGCGTTAGTTAGACCCATCCTTGACTATGCGATACAGTTTTGGTCTCCGTCTTATAGAGTGGACCTCAATTCACTAGTCAGTACAGAGGTGAATGACCAAAATGATACATGGACTCAGAAATTTACCTTACGAAGAGAGGCATAGCCACCTTAACTTATACTCTCTTGAAAGACAAAGAGTGCGGGGTGATCTAATCGAGATGTACAAATGAATCAAAGGCTTTAATAAGGGCGACGCAAGTAAGGTCATCATATTAAGACAACAAGGCAGGACTCGCAGTAATGGATTTAAACTGGACAAATTTAGATTTAAGAAGGAAATAGGCAAGAATTGGTTTACTAATAGGGTGGTCAACGAATGGAATAGACTTAGTTACCATGCAGTGAGCGCTGAAACTATCGGTTGTTTTAAGAAACGGTTAGACAACTTTATGGATGGGGATGACAGGTGGTAATGGACATGGAACTACCTAGTGTAGGCCTTATGGTCTCTTGCAGTCTCCTTCATTCTTAAGTTCTTATATTCTTATTACTCTACCTCCTCAAATATCTTCTGTTCAGTACTATACTCGTACTCCTCCTCATCCTCCTCATCCTCCTCATTCTCCCTTCGTCAATCTGCTTTTCCCTTTCTCTTATCCTCAGTTCCTCCTCATCTTTTTTCCTATTCTATTTCTCCTCCTATTCTTCTACTTCCTCAAATATCTTCTGTTCAGTATTTAACTCATCCTCATCCTCCTCATCCTCCCTCCGTCAATCTGATTTTTCTCTTTCTCTCATCCTTAGTTCCTCCTCCTCCTCCGTTTTCTATGAGGTTCCTCGTGGCCACCTTTCCCTCCTTGACGCTTGCCTTCCCCTTCTCTACTCATTCTTCTTCTGTGGAGGCTTTTTTTCCTCGTGCCCCTTCTTTCAAGTACTCAGTCTCTCTCCCATGCTCTCCCTTTCCCACTCCTTAACACTTCTTTCTCCTATTTCTCTTACTCCATTTGCTCTTATTCTTCACTTTCACCTCGAACCCCTTCAATGCGGTGACACCTCATCATTTCAATGATATGTGTCGCAGTGCCGAAGAGGATCATCAGAAAAGTCTGTAGTGTCACCAATGTTGGCTATAGAACACTACAGACAACATTGGTGACACTACAATTCTTAACCCATTCAGAACGATAACGCCTCCATAGGTGAACGAAAGATGTCCATCATAAAAATCAAGCTCATCATCCCACTCCCACGAGGTGGGAAGTGAAAAACCCCTGGTAAGGCAAAGCACTGTCAGTTGTTCATGAGTTCGACATGGTATCGACTTGGCTAAAGCGTGGTATAAACCAAAGCAAAATCTGCATAGTGCGTCACATGACGGAGAGTTAATCGAGGCGGACTTGACCCTTTTCCAGTTAGTTAAAATCGCATTTCGTTAGCCAGAATGAAATATGTAAAGAGCGTCTCTGTGCAGACGAAATTAACTTCAGTTACCCTGTTTCGTTTCATCTTAAGGTGGCGGACACACTAGGCTATCAATGCCACGCGCTTTTGCTTTTGAGTAGAAACGACTTCCGTTACAATATTCCAGACCTCCATAAGAACATCTCAACAATGTGTCTAATATTCGTATAGGTTTAACTTCTCTTGGTTTGTCATTCAGCTTCTCACTATGTAAGTCATTTGACATTTAGAAAGTTGAAAAACAAAATATTCTAACCGAAGTCGTTTCAACTCAAACGAAGTAGTAAAAGCAAATAGCATGCTGCCAGCTTTACCTTTTTTCCTCACTTTCTGTTCACAATTCCCACATTTCTTTTGTATTCTTACGAAAATAAAAAATTCTATATTCTATTGAAATTTACAATATTACATGTCATTTCTGACTTTCCTATGTCCCTATATTACTGTGTTCTTCCACTCTCCTCACCCTCAATTTCTTCTAAACTTTCCCCTCACCCTTGGTCTCCCAACCTCCTTTTCCCCTCTTCTCCATTTTCGTTTTTTTTTTTTTTTTTTCATGTCCATTCCCCTGTTTCATTCCCCTCCTGCTCCCATTTCTCCCCTTTGCCTTTTCCAGCCCCTTTTCCTCTCTCCCTTCTCCCTTCTCCAATCCCTTCCCCTCACTTTCCCTCCTCCCATTCTTTTATTCCTCTCTCCTCTCACCCTCCCCTATCTCCTCTCTCCTTTCCCTATGCCTACCCCTCGGTAAACTTTTTTTTTTTTTTTTTCTCCCGTTCCTTTTTTTTTTTTTTTTTTTTTTTTTACCACGTTGCTATGCTCCTCTTCTTATTTTTTTTTTCTCCCTCTATATAGTGTGGTTAACGAATGGACTGGGCTTGGTAACCATGCAGTGAGCGCTGAAACTATTGGCTGTTTTAAAAGAAGCTTAATTAACTTCATGGATGTGGATGATACTGTAGGCCTTAGGGTCTCTTGCAGTCTCCTTTATTCTTATGTTTTTATGGTCCATTTATTTCACATTAGTGAGAGGAGAAGATTGGAAACAAAAATTTTTGGTTTCCTGAAGACACTTGGGAGAAGCGAAGAGACGGATGACTGAGCAAAGCTGAGGCTCCCAAGAACGAAAGAAAGAAAAACAAAATATTATGACTGGGAAAAGCTTCCCCTGTGGTGGTTTGAGTTCTGACAGACAGTTCTGCCGATACAGACTGCAGGCGAAGAGATTTGACATCTTCGACAAATAAGAAGACCTGAATCTCAAAGATAGAAAAGGAGAGAACTTACGGGTTTCACTCTTTATCTATCAGAGGGCACCCTAAGAATATGAACGTTTAGGCGTGACCTCCAGGTCTTCAGAAGAGTCTAAATCTTGTACCCTTACAGGAAGACAGGAATTACCTGACCGTGAAATCACATATCTTAATTCTTCGACTCATTTACTTGAACTACCAGATACTCCGGTCAAGACTATTATAATTCCGTGACCTACATAAGTATAGCTATAAATAATTTCAAGGATGCTCACTGACAGAGCTGGTTAAAGCGTCGCTACTTGCGACGGAGGTCGAGGTGACAGTTGTTCGAACACTGCCACCAGCGAGTTGGACCAAGGATATGGTTCATCAAATTCCATGCTACAAAGTCCTCTGTAAGGGGCACCGTCCTAGCCTCCTGATAGGTAAGTTCACGAAATTAAACCGAATCATAGATTATTTCGAACTACGTGCCTCTCAAAGCAATTTTAGTGCTTGTGAGGCCCTTCAACTGAATGAGGTTATTTGATGTTAACCAATCCAAAATCTGGAAAATATGTCACCGGGGTGAGGGAGGGAGTTATTCTATACAGGCGTAATAAGGCCTCCTAAAGGACCATTCACACGGGCAAATGGTTTGACAAACCCGGCTTGTCAAACAAATGTTTGAAGTGATGTTTGACCGTGTGAATGGGATATTTGGTTGTCAAACACCTTTGACAAACGTGTTCGACAACCAAACATCCCATTCACACGATCAAACACCACTTCAAACACTTGTTTGACAAACCGGGTTTGACAAACTGTTTGATCATATAAATGGCCCTTAAGATATATGCGGCATAAATGTCAGCTGAGGAGGCCGGATAACTGATAACGAGACCAATACTCGGACACGAGCTGAGGCCGAAGACGACGAATCACCTAAGTACGAGAGGCAGAACTCACCTGAACAAAATTGTCAGTACTGACCTAAACGAGATAGCCAAAATCAGACATCAGGCTGCTCAATGACCAGTACTGGAATACGTGAGTTCATATTCACCAGCGCTGCTCCTTCCGCCACTCTCGTCAAGTTATGAAAAGCCAATAATTGACTCTGTAAAGCAAAAAAAATCTGAGTAAAAAGCGCGGCTGTTTAAGAGATGCAAACCTAGACCGTTCGCATGCTCTCCTATGATACTAACCACTTGGCCACGGTGACGAGAGGGGTAGAAGAGGAGGAGGAGATGGGAAGGGACAAGGAGAGGAGTGGGAAGGAGAGGTGGAATGGAAGGGGGAGGTTAAATGGTGGGGAGAGGTGGGAGGAGGTGGGATAGGAAGGGGAGGTGAACTGGGAATGGGAAGGTAGGAGGAGGGGAACTATATGTTGGATTTATGAAGGAAATAGGCAAGAACTGGTTTAACGAATGGAATAGACTTAGTAACCATGTAATGAGCGCTGAAAATATCAGCTGTTGCAAGAGATGGTTAGATAACTTTATGGTTGGGAATAATTGGTGGTAATGGACATGGAACTGCCTAGTGTAGACCTTATGGTCTCTTGTAGTCTCCTTCATTCTTGTGTTATTATGTTCTTAAAATGTTAATCATTTACAACTACCTTCGCACTAGTTCTTTTGTTATGAGGAATGAATTGTCGTCAGTTTTGGCAATGTGTCTAAGACCACTGTAGTGTACGAATATCCACCGGGACTGCATACCTCATAATTTGACCAACATTTTGACATATGCACATACAGAGCCTCATATTAATTTTTTATTTATGACAGGTTTTTGTCTTCTATATTTCTTTTATTTCTATTTGTCTATATTTTATTTTGACTTGGCTACCGTCCGTGCAAAAGGGAAGAAGCCCTTAGTATGTAGTTAGGCAAATAAGTTTTTATTTGTCATTGAAATAAGACTTTTTCCAGATTGCAAACAAATCTATCGTGCTTGTGTTTCGCGTCTTTAAGAATATTTTCGATTTCGTTATGCGACGACGAAATTTATTATGTATTTTTTTCAGTTTGTATATTGTTTGTTTTTCGTAGTTTTATTATTGATATATATTTCATTTTTATTTCTCATTTATCAATTTATTTTACCTTTATTTTTCTATCGTTTATTTATTCATTTATTTGTTTATTTATTTACTTATTTATTCATTCTTTTTTCCTCACTAACTTCTCGAGTCTTAATTATAATGAAAAATCTGTAGAGTTTTGGTTAAATCAAGGTCCAGTGTCTCTTTAAGGATTTGGTTCTTTCTAATGTCGCAGTATTTCTTTCTTCCAGAAAATTTTATTCAGCTGAGAATGACATTTCTGGACGCCAAAGGGTTAATAGGCTCCAAGCCACATGCAGCCCCCGCGGCTTGCTTCGTTGCACAAATCTACTGCGGTTGTGTTGCGGTTGAGCACTGGCCGCCCAAAGCGTGTGGCTGTGGCGCCTGACTGCGGCAAAACAGACTGATGCTGAATGAACGCATGGCGGTTCTGTATGTGGAAGGAGTGGAGGCAACAGAATTGTGGTTTCGTTTGAAAGCGACGGTGGCGGTGGCGGTGGCGGTGGCGGTGGCGGTGGCGGTGGCGGTGGCGGTGGCGGTGGCGGTGGCGGTGGCGGTGGCGGTGGCGGTGGCGGTGGCGGTGGCGATGGCAGTGGCGGTGGCGATGGGCGATGGTGCCTCCCAAGATGTCATAGATTTCTAAAGGGATCAGACAACCGTCATGAAGCCAATTATAATTATGATTAACCGTAGAATAGCGGTGGCCAAAAATATTCAAGAACGATGCCGTTGTCTGCACATTGAAATTTTGGAGGTGATGGAGGGAAGGAGTGGAAGAGGCCGAAATGGAGACAGAATTCCAAAGGATAGGGAAGAAAAGTGAATGGAGTATCCTTTTAAGCATCCCAATACCTTTGCTACGATGATACCTGACCCACCCTCCCTCCAACCCCTCCACCCTCCCTCAGCTGAAGAAAACCGTTCTGCATTAACAAGTGCATTGTAATCGTGTGGAAAATTATTACTTGGGATGGTCTTAAGAGTTCACGTCTCCTCACGCTCTGGCAAACATTCGCATTTTTTAGCCTTTCGACAGGGTTTTCACCTCTTTTGAACCAAAGAAGGGTTTCCAAAAGCCGAATATGAATGCCTGCCATTCACCAGAACAATATTGTTGAATATATCTCAAAACTGACCAATGACACCAAAGAAGTTGAACCCATTCGCTACGGTCAGGTTGAACAAATGCGCCAGTCGGCAGTTCGAATTAATAAAAAGGTGTGTGTGTGTGTGTGTGTGTGTGTGTGTGTGTGTGTGTGTGTGTGTGTGTGTGTGTGTGTGTGTGTGTGTGTGTGTGTGTGTGTGTATTTGTTTGTGTGTGTGTGTGTGTGTGTGTGTGTGTGTGTGTGTGTGTGTGTGTGTGTGTGTGTGTGTGTGTGTGTGTGTGTGTATGTTTGTGTGTGTGTGTGTGTGTGTGTGTGTGTGTGTGTGTGTGTGTGTGTGTGTGTGTGTGTGTGTGTGTGTGTGTGTGTGTGTGTGTGTGTGTGTGTTTACATCTACGTACCTGCATATGTAGATAATCATTTCGCCTACCATAAGAGAGAAACTGGGCGAAGAGAGGGGAGGGCGGGAATGAATTTCTATTATTTCATCGACAATATCAAACGTTTCTCTCATTGGGGGTAACACTGCACTGAAGAGATATAACTATAGACGTGGTCAAGGAGAGATGAAGGTAGAAGAAAGGATTTATAGAAGTTGAAAGTAATCAGTATTTTATTTTTGTCGTGAAGATTAGTGTCCAAACAGGAAAACATCCTGCGTGACTCTGTCACGTAGAGATTTCATATCAGCTAAAACGTGGACTGAATGAAATTCATGCAGTCAATACTACTTACGGGACAAAAAATTGGAAAGAGAGAGAGAGAGAGAGAGAGAGAGAGAGAGAGAGAGAGAGAGAGAGAGAGGGAGGGGGAGTTAGAGAGGGGGAGTATAGAAATGGACAGAATGGAAATGAGACAATCTGGTGAAAGAGAGAAAGAGAGGAGGAGGCAAAGAGAAAGAAAAAATGAGAGAGAGAGAGAGAGAGAGAGAGAGAGAGAGAGAGAGAGAGAGAGAGAGAGAGAGAGAGAGAGAGAGAGAGAGAGAGAGAGAGAGAGAGAGAGAGAGGAGAAGGAGGGAGGGAGAGACAAAGAGAGACAGAGAGAGAGAGAGAGAGAGAGAGAGAGAGAGAGAGAAACAGACAGACAGATAGATACACAAAGAGCGAGAGAGACAGACAGACAGACTGATAGAAACAGACACGGAGAGAGAGAGAGAGAGAGAGAGAGAGAGAGAGAGAGAGAGAGAGAGAGAGAGAGAGAGAGAGAGAAAGAGAGGGATAGAGAGAGAGAGAGAGAGAGAGAGAGAGAGAGAGAGAGAGAGAGAGAGAGAGAGAGAGAGAGAGAGAGAATGTATTGTTCCCACTGCACTATTTTTTTTTTCTTTTTCTTTCCTCCATTGGCTGTATTCCCTCCAGTTTGTTCAGAGCCTGACCACGACACGAGTGCTAGCTCTCCTTCAATTACTCTAATTGCTTCAAACTTATTGATGAATCATTCTTCCCTAGAGAGAGCTTCTGGGAAACGTCCCCTCCAGAGTCTCTAAATTTTGTGCAGTATAAACAAGGTACTCGTACAGTATGGTTACTCCCTCCTGCAATTCTGTGCTTTGTATTTCCTCGAAATAGCCGGGGACAGAATACACAAAACTCTGACGACCTCAAGATTTGAGGTCGTGTTTGAGTCCCAGGTTATGATTTTTTAAAAGTAAATTACTGCAGTAGTGATACTAAATCTACGTCTTTTGGCTCCGATGAAATATGAAATATTCCCATGGTGCCATGTGTATTGTGTTCAAACATTGCTGTACTGATTTATTGACATAAAAGTTGAAATGAAGGACTCCATGACTTAACGGCAGAATCTAAGGTCTTCAAAGCTTTGTGTACCTCGACCATCCGCCCATATTTGCCATGTGGTCAAATTTGTCAATGTTGGAAATTTTATTCTGCCTGTCATTTGATTTAATTCTGCATTTAGGAAACAGGTTTTAAAGCGTTGCAAAATTATTTGAATTCTGTTAACTTGAGCAGCCCATTATTGCCCTTGCCGATGAATTTGTCTCTTTTTAAGCATACGAATGGAGGAGACTGCAAGGGACCATAAGGCCTACATTAGGCAGTTCTATGTCCCTTCCCACCTTGCATCCTTATCCATGAATTTATCTAATCTTCTCTTAAAACACCTAATAATTTCAGCCCTTACTACATAGTCGCTAAGTTTATTCCATTCATTAACCACTCTGTAGGTAAACCAAATATTACTTATTTCCTTCTTAAACTTAAAGTTGTCCAATTATTCAATTGTAGATGACCCCGTCGGTAGCAAAGGAGTTACGCACCGGACAGTGGGCGTTCGATATTTGCTACGCTACTTCTTGGTTTGTTGAGGGACCATATCCCTCAGATTTGGAATATAACCACGTCACTTAGCACAGAGGTTCCCAAAATGGGGTCCGTGGACCTCTGGGTGTACGGAAGAAAGCCCGCGGGGGTCCGCAACACAATGAAGGAATGTGATCTCTTTTAACTGATGAAAAAATATATATAGCCTACAATAAAAAGATATATCACTGCTTCTCTCATCATCATAGTGTCAGTGGTATCTATACTTCGGTGTGCTAGCAGCTAGCTTGCATATCTTAGTTATATCATAATTTATATTATAAACCTGTTTTCAAATTAATCCTTTCCCATTTTGATGACAGCTCGTATGTGCACATGGGACCGTTGGGTTGCCTAGCAGAACATAGTGCTTTTGTTATTTTTTACTTGGCAACACTGCTTGTGGGGCAAGCGTTCGTTGCTATACATCTCTGGTACAGGTAGGTTTTCCTCACGCAACGCCTGCAAAGAATTACTTTTATCTCGCTTATTATATTATGAAATTGACAGTGAATGTACAGAAGACATACCTTCACATAAAAAAAGTTAAATATAAACATAATTTCATTGAAAAATAGACTGCTAAAATGAGTGTTGTGTGTGACACATTGTGCTGGACCAGGGATACACAGATGTCGCAAACGAAGCTGCTTGTGTATATCAGATTTATCAGTGAGGGGAAATTTGTTGAGGAGGTACTATTCTGCAAAGCCATAAAGGGTAGGACTAGCGGTGTGTACTGACAGCGCCGCTGCTAGGACAGGTAAACATAGTGGAGTCGTTGCCTTCATAAAAGAAAAAGCCCCAAATGTTGTCAACACACACTGCATGCTCCACCGTGAAACACTTATTGCAAAACGCATTGATGATGAATTGTATCAAGTTCTGCAGGTTGTTGTGAAAATAGTGAATTATATAAAAGCACGTCTTCTGAAACACAGACTTTTTGAAGCTCTTTGTCATGAAATGGGTGTTGACTTTCAATGCTTACTACTCCACTCCTGAAGTGCGATGGTTATCGCGTGGAGCAGTTTTGAATCGTGCATTTGCACTGCGGAGAGAGTTGGCTGATTCTCTTTCATCACAGAAATCAGATCTTGCTATCTATTTCGAGGACGAGTCATGGATACTGAAGTTAGCATATCTATCAGACACATTCCAGCTGCTAACTGTACTAAACTAGACCATACAAGGCATTGACCTAAGCATTTTGAATGTGCAGGACAAAGTATGGGCATTCATGCAAAAGATTTCCTTGTGGGAAAGCAAATGCCAGGAGGGAGTCAGTGAGATGTTCCCACTTTATCATCAAGAATGTGTGACATTAAGTGGAGACAGCATCAGCCCCCCATCATTGTATCCCATCTAGCTCATCTACAAGGCTACTTCAGGGAATATTTCCCTGAACTTGAAAATTTCCACCTGATCTGGATTAGAGATCCTTTTGCGTCTGGGGTAGGTGTACATCTTGATATGAATTCGCAAGAGGAACTCATTGAAATGTCAAATGATGGGAGTATGAAAATTAAGTTCTCTGCCCTTCCATTGTCAGAGTTTTGGATCTACTCAAGAACTGAATATCCTACCCTGGCTGAGAAGGCTCTAAAATGCCTTTTACCATTTGCCACAAACTACTTGTGTGAATCAGGATTTTCCACATTGAAAGTACTCAAAACCAAGCACAGACCATGCCTACAGGTGGACAACGATATGCGTCTAGCACTCACTAACATCAGGCCCCACATTGATCAATTATGCAAGAGACATCAAGCCCATCCATCCCATTGGACAGGATATGCCTGACAGACTGATCTGTGTTTAGTTATACATTTTTTTATATAAAGGTACTTGTTTTATTTTGGTTTCGGTGGTGACAGTACATACTGTAATTATCTATCTATCTATTATGGTAGTTTGTACTAAATTCGCTTTGTATTTAATTAGAAAAATAAATAAAAACTATTGAAAATATTTTTCTATTTACAAGCCGCGGGCTTCGCCCTCTCCGGCTTCGCCGGGGGCTTGGCTGCGCAAACAGCGGCCTACGGCCGCAGCGCTCCGCGCTCTAATCCCACGATAGGGATCCCGTGCTGGGGATCCCGTGCTGGGGATCCCGTGTTGGGGTTCCGCCCCGAGGCCGAGGCCGAACCCAAGGGACATTTTTTCCTGGTCAGTTCAAGGGAACATGGCGACCACTGAGGACTTGCGACCACTGAGGACTTGCGACCACTGAGGACTTGCGACCACTGAGGACTTGCGACCACTGAGGACTTGCGACCACTGAGGACTTGCGACCACTGAGGACTTGCGACCTTTGAGGACTTGCGACCTTGGAGGACTTGTTACCTTGGAGGACTTGTTACCTTGGAGGACTTGTTACCTTGGAGGACTTGTTACCTTGGAGGACTTATTACCTTAGAGGACTTATTACCTTGGAGGATTTATTACCTTGGAGGATTTACAACCTCGTAGGACTTGCAACTTCAGAGGACTTGCACCCTCGTAGGACTTACGACCTCGGAGGACTTGCAGCCTCGAAGGGCTTACAACTTCGGAGGACTTGCACCCTCGGAGGACTGGCACCCTCAGAGGACTTGCACCCTCGGAGGACTTGCACCCTCAGAGGACTTGCACCCTCGGAGGATTTGCACCCTGGGAGGACTTGCACCCTTGGAGGACTTGCACCCTCGGAGAACTTGCACCCTCGGAGAACTTACAGCCTCGAAAGGCTTACTGCCTCGGAGAACTTACGACCTCGGAGGACTTACAGACCCCCCTCTCCAAGACATGTAACATTTTTAAAATGTGTCACCTTTGAAATGGTTTTATTTTTATTATTAGTAGATGCGATGTGCAGCAGTAAGTAAATATTAAATGTACTACGTTGTACTGGGTAATACTGGGTATCCCGGCATGGTATTGATAACTTTTGTTTGGTTGGGGGTCCTCGGCTGGGACTCATCGTGTCTTGGGGTCCTTGGTATGGTCAAGTCTGGGAAAATCTGACTTAGCACGGTCTGAGAATGCGATACATCGTACCATATCAGGTGTAGGATAGGATCTTCTTGACGAGATTGACAGTTTTCCCAATACGTATTCAAACCCTTCGGCTGGGTGATACTTATTGTAGCTTGTGTCTTAGTGAATACCTGTCGATTTTCTTCAGCTGAGGAACAGAACCAAAACCAAGTTGTCCCTCGAATGTGTTGAGGAAAAGAGAATTTTTTTCCTATACTTATGCTCTCAGTACCAATGGTCACATTAATCTACTTGGATCTATCATGGTTGGATTACCTATATGTTTTACTTTAAGAATAAGTTTTATTCTATGTATATTATTGTATGTGTTTCATGAAATCCACCCATTCCTCGCGAAAACCACACACCACACGAACGTTATTACACCCTCAAACACAAACATCTACATATAATTTTTCTTCTACTAAAATCGGCTCTCCTGACTCTTACACTATATTCAATTTTAGTTTATTTCTCACTAAAATCGTTCCGTCTTTCTGTCTATCCCTACTACCAAATCTTCAACTCTCATTCCCACTTTGCTGGTAAATCAGATGAAAGTTAGACCCAGCCCTCTTTCTTTCCCACACCTCTCAAGTCACGGCCAGTATTTGCTCATAGATCTCAGAAAAGTGTTGTTTATTAGTAGCCACTTTTATATACAGCTCTCCTCTCATTTCCCTTCATACTTATTCACTCCCGTAAACGCGGTGGTCTTGCCTTGATAACCCCACAACCTACTCATTACGCTGACCGCCACTCGATGAATTTCAACCAAAGAAGACTATCGGCAAACCTACTTCGGTTTCTGTGTCCAATTGTCTTCCGTTACACTTTGCAACAAGCCCTCAATCACTTCCTACACCCTGTACCTGCAACAAGTCCCTCACGATCTATATAAAGCAGAAAGACTTCGTCCACGACCTAAACCCTGGAGCAAACCCTCATCTACAATATACACCAACCAGTAAGCCTCGACCATGGCCGACACCCTGCAGTGAGCCCTCGTTTATGGTCTACATTGTACAGAATCCACCTCGGCTTGGGCAACCGCTAAGGCAAACACGACAAACAATTCATCCATTTACGACGCCCGAATCACTAGTGCCGCATCTTTCATCCATTGCCTCATAGGCGTCCAAAATAGGAGCCACCCACTATCTCTTTCAT
>NC_134789.1:31259745-31262245 GCF_046742065.1 Oratosquilla oratoria
TTCATTTCTCTCTTTTAACAATCTTCTCTATCTCTTCGTTTCTATCTTCTCTCTCTCTCACTCTTCGTCTCTCTCTTCTCGCAATTTTTTATTCTATCTCTCTCTTCGTTTCTCTCTTCCCACAATCTTCTCCCTCTCTCTTCGTTTCTCTATTAGATTTTTTCTCTTCACTCTTTACCATTTTCATAGTCTCTACTTGTTATTCCTTCTTCTCTATCACTTATATCCGTTTTCATTTCTATTTCCGTTTGCGTTTTCAATTCCATCATCATTTCCATTCTCGTTTTTATCTACAATTACGTTTACGTTTATGCTTACATTTGCATTTACATTTACATTTACATTTACATTTACATTTACATTTACATTTACGTTTACGTTTACGTTTACGTTTACGTTTACATTTACGTTTATGTTTACGTTTACATTTACGTTTACGTTTACGTTTACGTCTACGTTTACGTTTGTATTTACATTTACATTTACATTTACATTTACATTTACATTTACATTTATATTTACATTTACATTTACACTTATGTTTACGTTTACGTTTACGTTTATGTTTACGTTTACGTTTACGTTTACGTTTACGATTAAGTTTACGTTTACGTTTACGTTTACATTTTCGTTTACGTTTACGTTTACGTTTACGTTTACGTTTACGTTTACATTTTCGTTTACGTTTACGTTTACGTTTACGATTACGTTTACGTTTACGTTCAGTTTCAGTGTCAGTTTCCATTTTCACTAAAATTTCCAATTCCGTTGTTCTTTAAATCTTTATTTCCTTTTCCCTCTCCCTATTCCTTTCCTCCTCCCTTTCCCTTTCCTCTCCCCTTTCCTTTCCCTTTCCCTATTCCCTTTCCCTATTCCCTTTCCCTTTCCCTTTTCGTTTCTATTCTAGTTTCTGTTTCCAATACCTTCTTCCGTACCAATTCGTACACCATTTTTCACTTCCAACTCCTAGCACTTCTGATTCCACTTCCTCCTCAACTTCCTCTTCCACTCCTCTTCCATTTCCTCTTTCACTTCCTACTCCACTTCCTCTTCCACTTCCTCTTCCTCTCCCGTTTCTTCCACCTCCTCTTCCACTTTCTCTTCCACTCCTCTTCCACTTCCTCCTCCACTTCCTCTTCCGCTTCCCCTTCCACTCCCTATTCCACTTCCTTTTCCACTACTAAGCTCGTACACCATTTCCAATGCCTTTCCCACATCCAATTTCAATTCTAGTTCAAACTGCAACTCCATATTCATTTCTACATCCATTAAATACAATGACGATTCCACCTAGTTTTGATTTCAGAAATCATCCTAACGTTAATCTTTTTATATCAGTTAAGGGATGTTCAATGGTACAGTGGATTAGAGCGTCGTTACTTGCGACGGAGTTCAAAGTGACGGAGGCTCGTATCCTGCCGCCTGCGAGTTGGACCAAGGGCATGGTTCATTCAATTCCACGGTACAAAGACACATGTAAGGGCCGCCGTCCTAGCCTTCGGATAGAAAAAATTCGCGACATTAAACCAAAACATCAAGGTTAAAATCTCAACATCAAGTCAGCTCAGGCGTACACAAACGTGACTTGTTTGTGACGTTATTTGTTGTGAATCATAGAAACAATGTGAAAAGAGTAGAATATCTGAACTCCCCTATCCCACTTTGAGTTCCACTACTAAACCCTCATTCCTTCCATTGCTTACCTATTTCCCTCATCTCAAAACTTCACTTCCCTATCCCTTATTTCCCTTATTACACCAGTTGGCTTCCCTATTCTATCCCATAACATTCCTGATTTATCCCTAACTTACCTACATATCTTATACTCGCTGGCCGAGTGGATTAGAGCGCCGCTACTTGCGGCGGAGGTCGAAGTCACGGCAGTTCGAATATTGCCGCCAGCGAGTTGGACCAAAGGCATGGTTCATCAAATTCCACGATACAAAGCCTTCTATAAGGGGCAACGCATTAGCCTCCTCATAGGGGAAATTCGCAACGTTAAACAGAATTACATCACCTATATGTTCCACCCAAAAAAAAAGAAAAAAAAATCCTACTTTACACACGTGTTCTCAACCCTACAGCCTGATTTATGTATTTCATCCCTAACCCTATTCCGAAGTGCCCTATCTTACGTTCTAACACTGCAATCTCTATTCCCTAACTTCCCTATTTCATGCCCATCATCCCTATCCAACACACGGATTTGCGTTATCCTCATTCAGTGTTTTGAAAATATCTAATATAACATTTTTACCTTTCTTATTCTGCCACATGTTCTTATTTTTCGTTAAGCCAGGAGCGTTTCTAAATTCTATGAGACTCAACAATCCGTGAATTTTCCCTGCGCTGAATAAAATCTCCGCGAATTATAACAAAACCATTCAACTGTTCCAACAAGTTAAAGGATCCAACACAATGAGGAACTTATAGATCTTGGTCAAGAAAACGACAGATGATAAAACATTGCTAAATAAATTAATTTTACCTCCATTTGGGA
>NC_134789.1:31267245-31272245 GCF_046742065.1 Oratosquilla oratoria
ATATACATATATATATATACATATACATATACTTATACATATGTATACATATACATACATATACATATATATATATATACATATATATATACATATATGTATATATACATATATATGTATATATATAATATATATATGTATATATATACATATATATATAATGTCTGTGTGTATTTATGTATATATACACTCATATATATTCATATACTGTATATATATATACATATATATATATATATATATATATATATGTGTGTGTGTGTGTGTGTGTGTGTGTGTGTGTGTGTGTGTGTGTGTGTGTGTGTGTGTGTGTGTGTGTGTGTGTGTGTGTGTGTGTGTGTGTGTGTGTGTGTGTGTGTGTTCGCGCGCGCGTGTGTGCCTGCCTACGTATCTATGTTTGCATGTATCGATCTATCTATCTCCTTGTTCTTCCTCCATTCTCCAATCTATCTTCCTCTTCTAGTCTCTTTTCCCCTTGGTAAAGAAGTTTTTTATCTTTGTATATGTAATCTTTACTCTTTTCTTCTCTCTCTTGTCAGAGCAACCTTTCATTCTTTTCCTTTCCTTCCTTTCTTTTCTTTGGCTTGTCTCTTCCCCTGACAGTTCTCTTTCTTCTTCGATTACATATTTTTACTTTTTTTCTCTATTTTTACACATCATCGTGAATCTTACATTCCTTCTTCCTATTCTCTTTGTTTACATTTCTCTCTTCTTTCGTTTTTCTTTATTGTCTGTTCCCCTTTCTCTTCTTGTGATGCTGCGGTATAAGTTATCTTAACTCTAGTTGATATCAATTTCTTGCAATTTTCTGATATTATAGTAGATTTTCTTTAACAAAATTTCACCGTAATTATCCTTGAATTTATTGTTGTTCCGAAACCTTTCTGTTCTTCATCTGATTCTTTTTTCTAATGTTAACTTTTCATAGTTTTTTTTTTTTTTATCTCTATCAGTCCATCTTTACATTCGTCGGCATCTCTACAACTGAACAGACCAATGTCTGTATTTCCAGAATTATTTTCCCCATCATTCCCTCTTTTAGATTGGTCCTCATCCTTCACTCATTCCTTCTCCATTCTTTGCCTTCCCACTTCCTCTCCTTCACCTCTTTTCTCATCCTGTGCCTCTCTCTCCCATTCTCTCCCTCTCTTTATCTTTAACACTGCCATTTTCCCCTTTTCTTCCCTTTTCCCCTTCCATTCTCTTGAGCCTCCCCTTTCCCATTTTCCCTTTTTGCTACCACTCTACCTTTCCCTGTACGCTGGTGGTGCAGTCAGATGCATATGGGTCTTGCATCTTTGTGGTCATGGGTTCGAGTCCCACAGTTCTCTCCGATTCTCAGCAATGACTGTTACCTACCCTAACACTAAGCGCAAACTGAAACGCAGGAGACTCAGGTGACGCAGCACAGGGCAAAGGCAGACTTCCTGTTGCTGAACTGAATTACAGTTCAAACTTCTCTCATTTAAAATACTGAGATAATACATCTAGAAGCATTTCAAGTGAGACAGAAGCTCAAACTGTACTTCAGTTCAACAAGAGGGAGTTTGTCTTTGTTCTGTACTGTGTCACCTGTGTCGCCTGCCTCGCCTGTGTCGCCTGCGTCGCCTGTGTCGCCTGCGTCGCCTGTGTCGCCTGCGTCGCCTGTGTCGTCTGCGTCACAGTTTGCAATCAGGCTAACCGTCCAAACGCAGAGAAAAAGGTTACGGTTTCGGCCGCTGGTGCCTACCTCCTTCTATTTTTCCCTTTTTTTTTTTTTTTCTTCTCACTTTTACTTTCCATATATTTCTTCCTTCCCCTCCCTTTATCCTGTAACTTTTATCCTCCCTCTTTCCTCTGCATTTCCGTTTTTCTCCCTCTTCCTCCTCATTCCTAGTCTTCTTCATTCTACTCCTTTTCCTCTTGCTCTTTCTACTCTTCTTCATCTTCCCTTTTCACTTTTACTTTCCATATATTTCTTCCTTCCCCTCCTTTATCCTTTAAATTTTTCCTCCCTCTTCCCTCTGCATTTCCGTTTTCCTTCCTCTTCCTCCTCATTCCTTGTCTTCTTCATTCTACTCCTTTTCCTCTTGCTCTTTCTACTCTTCTTCTTCATCTTCCCTTTTCGTTTATTTTCATTCTTCTTTCCCCATATCCTCTTCTAATCCTTCCTTTTCCTCCTCCTTTTCCTCCCCTTTCCCTCTTACGTCTCCTCCTCCTACTACTTCTTTTCCTTTTCCTCTTCCACCTCCTCCTCCCTCTCTCATCCTTTTCATCTTCGTCCTCGTCCTTCTTGTCTTATTTCTCTTTATTAGTACTTCTTTCTTCCCTCCACTTTTCCCCAGTGTCCTCCTTTATCATTTCGTTTGTTTTCCTTCCTTCTCCTTTTCCTTCCCTTTGTCTTCATTTCAGTCCTCCTCCTCCTCCTCCTCCTCCTCCTCCTCTTCCCCTTACTTATCTTCGTCCTTACTTTTCTCATTACTTTGATCCTCCTCCTCCTCCTCCTCAACTTCCTTCTCCTCAACCTCCTCATCTTGTTTCTTCTTCTCCTTTTCCTTGTCCTCTTATTCCTCTTTCTCCTCCTCTTCCCCTCATCCTCATTTTATTAGCCCTTCTCTTCCCCCTCCTCATCTTCACCCTCACCTTCCTCCTTTTTCCCTCCTTCTCCTCCATCGCCTCCTCCACTTCTTCTTCTTGTTCTTCTTCTCCTTCTTCTCCTCCTCCTCTTCCTCCTCCGTTTCTTCCTATTTCTCCTTCTACTCTTCTTCCTTCTCCCCCTTCTTCTTCTGCATCTCTTCTTCCTCCTCTTCCTTCTCTTCCTCTTTTTCCACCTTGTTTTTCCTTTCCTATTTTTCATCTTCTACTTTCTTTTTCACTTCTTGCTCCTTTTCCTCCTCTTCTTATTTTTCTTGTTCTTGCGTCTCTTCCTGTTCTTCCGATCTAATACTCTTTCTCCTCTTCCCCCTATTCATCTTCCTCTCCTACCTCCTTCTTCTCCTACTTCACTTCTCTTTCTTCTGCTTCTCTCTTCCATTAAGTTCCTCCTCCTTTCCTCCTTCTTATTCTCTACCTACCACTTCCTCTCTCCTGCATTATTTTTCTCTTCCCCATCCTCCTTCTCTTCCTCCTCCGTTCTCTCCTCCCCTTTCTCCTCCGCTCCTACTTTTCATTCCCCTTCCTCGTCACTTTCTTTTTTTTTTTTTTTACATCTTTCATTCTTTCCTCCTCCTCCGTTTCCTCCTGTCCTCCCATGCCTTCTCTCCCTCTCCTCCTCCTCCTCTCGCCCTCCCTGTCCTTGTCCCCTTTATACATCTACTGCCTTCTCCTCCTCCTCCCCTCTAGTTCCCTCAGCTTACAGATGTTTGTGACATTTCAAGGTTCGGATGAGATTGCTTTGTGTCGCCACGTGACGCGACGTCATGTAACGCGACGCAACGCGACGCGATGTGACCAGCGTACTGTTCTGTAAAGTAGCTTTGTCATCGCGTCCGGCGTGGACAGCGACACCGTCGCAGTGCGGGGATACCGCTTCTATGTTCACTGCTTATTAAGAGCCTTGAAAGGATACAACGTTGTGTGTACTCTGGGTACACACGCACGCACACACACCATACACACAAGTACACACACACACACACACACATTCACACACACACACACACACACACACACACACACACACACACACACACACACACACACACACACACAGACACACACATACACACACACATATACGCACACACGTGCGGACAAATATAGATTGTGTGTGTGTGTGTGTGTGTGTGTGTGTGTGTGTGTGTGTGTGTGTGTGTGTGTGTGTGTGTGTGTGTGTGTGTGTGTGTGTGTGTGTGTGTGTGTGTGTGTCTGTCTGTCTGTCTGTCTGTCTGTCTGTGGTGTGTGTGTGTGTGTGTGTGTGTGTGTGTGTGTGTGTGTGTGTGTGTGTGTGTGTGTGTGTGTGTGTGTGTGTGTGTGTGTGTGTGTGTGTGTGTGCGTGTATGGGTTGCGTTCGTGGATGTGTGTATTGTAGCAGTCTGAGATTTCATTTGCGTATTTCCGTGCATGTATACATCCATTTTTGTGCGTGCAGTTTGCTCATGTTTGCGTTCATCTACATATCTCCATGTTTGTATTTGCGTGCACATGTGCATGTGCAAGGTAGACACTGTATCTGTATACACATGCGTTAGTGTGCACATATGTGTCCATATTATCGCATGCACATGTACATCTTTGTTCCCGCGCATGCGCGTCGACCCCAGTATAAACGTGCATGTGCCAAGGAAATTGTGTGTTTTGCCTACCTATTTGTCTGTTTCTCTTGCTATGTCTTTGTTTGCGTGTGTGTGTTTACGAAGAGGGGGAAGAATGGAGAAGGTAAATGAAGCCATGTATAGCGCTTGAGTGAAAGGTAGTTTGCTGGTGTAATGTATGGAAGAAGCGAGCTTCCTGTGTATGGATCTGGCCGACGATGTTTGGGCAGCGCGAGGGGTGGAGTGAGCGAGTCAACCCTTTCAACACGGTGGCAGACCCCCCTTAGATTTTTTATTTTTTTTTTTTCGCCAGGGGACGGTGGCCGCACACTAGGCATTTCCCGTTAGCATGCTACCTGCTTTTTCTACTTCGTTTGAGTTGAAGAGACTTCGATTACGATCAATTGTTTTTCAAACTTCCAAATGCATATTACTCCTTCGTCATATAATGAGAAGCTGAATGACGAACTAAGAGAAATCAAACCTATTCGAATGTTAGACACATTGTTGAAATATTCCTACGGAAGTTTAGAATATTGTAACGGAAGCCGTTTCTACTCAAACGAATTAGCAAAAGCAAGTAGCATGCTAGCCTAGTGTGCCACCATCTTTATTGAGATCAGGGTCAAGCCACTACTTAAACAGAGTAGAGGGTCGCGATCCCACTCAACTTGAGGATCGTCCCACTTCTACATTACACGAACAAAATTGTCTGTTGTTCAAAGGAAATCATGACGTAGATGTTGGTATTGTATTGGAAATATTTTA
>NC_134789.1:31287245-31292245 GCF_046742065.1 Oratosquilla oratoria
AATTATATACATACATATATATATATGTATATATATATATATATATATATATGTATATATATATATATATATATATATATATACATTTACAAACTTAAAAGGCCTCGATTTTTTTTTCGACTACATTATTCGCTTTCCCAAAATGATTAAAGGTGGCGGCGCACTAGGCTAGCATGTTACTTGTTTTTGCTACTTCGTTTGAGTAAAGACGACTTCGGACATCTCAATAATGTGTCTGACATCCGCATAGGTTCAACATCTCTTAGGTCGTCATTCAACTTCTCACCATATGACGCAAGAGTAATTTGACATTTGGAAGGGGGAAAAAGCCTTGGTATATGTATGGAAATTTGAAAAACAAAAAATCGTAACAGGGATCGTTTCTACTCAAATGAAGTAGCAAATGCAAGTAGCATGCTAGCGAGAAAGGTCTAGTGTACTGCCACCTTAACACGAAAAGGAGTACTGAAAAATCTCTTGTCGGACATTTACCCCAACTGCCCGTGAGCACAAAACAAAGGTGATGAAAGTGGCTCATATATATATATATATATATATATATGCTTAAAAGTGGCAGTCTGCCGACAAGATTGACTAGATAAACACCATATGAGGACGGAGCCTTTATTTGTACGACGTTTCGCTTATTACAGCTTTTTCAAGTACAAGTTGAGATACAAATGCTTGAGATTAAATAAGGGGAAAGGAGGGAACGGGGAGAGAAAAAGGGGGGGGGGGAAGGAGGAGGAGGAGGAGGAGGAGGAGGTTGGGGGGATTGGACACTGGGAAAGGATGAGAATGCTGGCCCAAACGTCCGTGAGCGAAATGTCCACAAAGGGTGGTTTAAGTATTTAATATTTTGCTGGCCATGGGTATTAGGGGAATAATGTGAGGAGATATGTTAAACATGCCCCTGTTTTGTTCAATAGTGTTCGTTCCTTGAATGATTGCTGCTTCTAAACACTTCCTGCGGATTTTGTCTGGTTCCCGCATCAGCAGCTCTGCATTCTTCCAGTCCATAAGATGGTTTTCCTTGTTTCTATGTGTCACACATGCATTGGTGGTGACATCATGCCTGACGTCGTAACGGTGTTCACGTATTCGTGTATTCAGGTCGCGTGACGTTTCTCCGATGTAAACTTTATCACATCCTGAACACGGAATACGATAAACACCGGCTTTGGTGCTCGGTGTCTGGTTGTTGTGTGTTTCCGTCTTCGTGATGTCTTTTATTGTTCTGCTTGTCTGGCACACTATTTCCAAGTTGGTGGTTCTTAAAAGACGTGTCAGGTTGGTGGCAACGTCGCCGGTTGGCAACACGAGACGTCTAGTTGTGCTGTCCTGCTGCCTACGGCTTTCCCGAATCTTAGCGGCCTGCTGTTTGCAATTATCTAAAAGAAACTCTGGAAATTTTAGTGTTAAAAAGGTCTCTTTAATAAACCTGCACTCTTCTTCTAAGTATTTTGCACTACATATCCTAAATGCCCTAAGGAAAAAACCTATTACTACTCCTCTCTTGGTCCTTATATCATGGTGGGAGTAGAAATGAATTAAATCATTTTTGTTGGTGGGCTTTCTATACACTTTGAATTCAAATTGGTTACCGTACTTAAAGATGTGTGTGTCCAGGAAAGGAAGAGAATCGTGGATTTCTTCCTCTAGGGAAAACTGAATGGTGGGCTCCACTTCGTTTAAGGCCGTCTGCAAGCGCTGAAGATTGAAACGCCTGGGTGTGACGAGTAAGATATCGTCCACATATCGCAGCCAGGTCACATGCTCGGGAACGATGTTGGCAAAGGGTCCTGTTTCTAGAAATTCCATGAATAAATTAGCCAGTACTTCACTTAATGGAGAGCCCATGGCCATGCCAAATTTCTGGTGGAAGAAACTGTCCTGGAATTTAAAATAATTAAATTCAACACAAAGTTTGATCAAATCGACAAAATGGTTGGGGGGCAGGGGGAAGTCGATTTTCTCCTTCTCGATTCTATCACTAAGGAGCTGTATTACCTTATCCGAGGGGACACATGTGAAGAGACTTTTCACGTCCAGGCTGGCCAACTTCTTGTTTCTGGCGGAGATATCTCGGATTCTGTCTAGTAGGTCCCCTGAGTGTCTGAGATGAGCTCCACTGATGGTTCCCAGGAGGGGGGACAGATGTCTGGCCAACGTACCTGCTAATCTGTGGGGAGCACTCCCTATCCCTGATGTTATAGGTCTCATTGGAATATCATTTTTGTGTGTTTTGGGCAGACCATACATCGTAGCTGTGCGTGGGAGATTTGGCAATAAGTAAAGGAGCTTTTTACCTGCAACTGAACTTTTGAGAATTTTTCTTACCTTGTATGCGAAGTTCTTCGTCTCGTTGTCTACTTCTGCCTGGGAGACTTCACGATATGTATTAACATCACTGAGCAGATATTTCATCTTCCTCTCGTAGTCTGAACTGTCCATCACCACTACTCCACCTCCCTTGTCAGCGGTGGTGATTCTGATGGAAGAATCCTTGGCTAGCTCTGCTAGAGCTCGAACGTACCTTCTGGGTATTGTAGGGTTGGGACGTTCGTTGAGAGCTAAGGTCAGTAGTCCTTGTGTGTAACCTTGCATGAATTCACTGTCTTGGTATCTGTAGTTTTTAGTGATCAAATCGATGTTTTGATTCTTCCTGTGGGTACCGGTTGCAAACTTAAGCCCGAGGCTGAGTACTTCGGTTTCGGTGTCAGTTAATGCTCTGTTGGAAAGATTCATTATGATTTCGGGTCTTCCCATGGATTTCCAAACACTGTCGGCGCAAAGCCTATCCAGTTCACGTAGATGTCTATTCTTCTGTTGGTTATTGAAGGTAGCGATGTCCACTCTTATATCTTCGGCGATCGAATCGGACATCGTATGGCGGAGCTGCGAGCCTAACTTCTTGGCTTTCTCGAAAGCCTGGGAGACCTTGGTAGAAAGGCTAGTCCAGCATTCCGTGAGGTAGGACTTAAGGTGAGGAGGAAAGGGGTGGTCAAATTGGAGAAGTTGTTTCGGCGTAGACCTGGGGGCGACCATTTCCTCAATGCAGTCATGAAGGAAGTTCCGCCTATTCCGCAAGCTATAAGCCTTTCTCAAAGCACGTGCATAGCGACCGTATAAAGGTTCCATTCTGTCCTCGGTGTTGTGACAATTTGCTTAAAAGTGGCAGTCTGCCGACAAGATTGACTAGATAAACACCATATGAGGACGGAGCCTTTATTTGTACGACGTTTCGCTTATTACAGCTTTTTCAAGTACAAGTTGAGATACAAATGCTTGAGATTAAATAAGGGGAAAGGAGGGAACGGGGAGAGAAAAAGGGGGGGGGGAAGGAAGAGGAGGAGGAGGAGGAGGAGGTTGGGGGGATTGGACACTGGGAAAGGATGAGAATGCTGGGAAGACCCGAAATCATAATGAATCTTTCCAACAGAGCATTAACTGACACCGAAACCGAAGTACTCAGCCTCGGGCTTAAGTTTGCAACCGGTACCCACAGGAAGAATCAAAACATCGATTTGATCACTAAAAACTACAGATACCAAGACAGTGAATTCATGCAAGGTTACACACAAGGACTACTGACCTTAGCTCTCAACGAACGTCCCAACCCTACAATACCCAGAAGGTACGTTCGAGCTCTAGCAGAGCTAGCCAAGGATTCTTCCATCAGAATCACCACCGCTGACAAGGGAGGTGGAGTAGTGGTGATGGACAGTTCAGACTACGAGAGGAAGATGAAATATCTGCTCAGTGATGTTAATACATATCGTGAAGTCTCCCAGGCAGAAGTAGACAACGAGACGAAGAACTTCGCATACAAGGTAAGAAAAATTCTCAAAAGTTCAGTTGCAGGTAAAAAGCTCCTTTACTTATTGCCAAATCTCCCACGCACAGCTACGATGTATGGTCTGCCCAAAACACACAAAAATGATATTCCAATGAGACCTATAACATCAGGGATAGGGAGTGCTCCCCACAGATTAGCAGGTACGTTGGCCAGACATCTGTCCCCCCTCCTGGGAACCATCAGTGGAGCTCATCTCAGACACTCAGGGGACCTACTAGACAGAATCCGAGATATCTCCGCCAGAAACAAGAAGTTGGCCAGCCTGGACGTGAAAAGTCTCTTCACATGTGTCCCCTCGGATAAGGTAATACAGCTCCTTAGTGATAGAATCGAGAAGGAGAAAATCGACTTCCCCCTGCCCCCCAACCATTTTGTCGATTTGATCAAACTTTGTGTTGAATTTAATTATTTTAAATTCCAGGACAGTTTCTTCCACCAGAAATTTGGCATGGCCATGGGCTCTCCATTAAGTGCAGTCCTGGCTAATTTATTCATGGAATTTCTAGAAACAGGACCCTTTGCCAACATCGTTCCCGAGCATGTGACCTGGCTGCGATATGTGGACGATATCTTACTCGTCACACCCAGGCGTTTCAATCTTCAGCGCTTGCAGACGGCCTTAAACGAAGTGGAGCCCACCATTCAGTTTTCCCTAGAGGAAGAAATCCACGATTCTCTTCCTTTCCTGGACACACACATCTTTAAGTACGGTAACCAATTTGAATTCAAAGTGTATAGAAAGCCCACCAACAAAAATGATTTAATTCATTTCTACTCCCACCATGATATAAGGACCAAGAGAGGAGTAGTAATAGGTTTTTTCCTTAGGGCATTTAGGATATGTAGTGCAAAATACTTAGAAGAAGAGTGCAGGTTTATTAAAGAGACCTTTTTAACACTAAAATTTCCAGAGTTTCTTTTAGATAATTGCAAACAGCAGGCCGCTAAGATTCGGGAAAGCCGTAGGCAGCAGGACAGCACAACTAGACGTCTCGTGTTGCCAACCGGCGACGTTGCCACCAACCTGACACGTCTTTTAAGAACCACCAACTTGGAAATAGTGTGCCAGACAAGCAGAACAATAAAAGACATCACGAAGACGGAAACACACAACAACCAGACACCGAGCACCAAAGCCGGT
>NC_134789.1:31297245-31302245 GCF_046742065.1 Oratosquilla oratoria
TTGGTGACGTGTTGAAGGACGAGGGAGAGCGAAGGGCCGTGTGTTGGAAATGTGTAATGGAGGTACCCGGATGATGCACGATTGGGGTTACTTTGGACGAAGTCTTCGTGCAAAATATGAGATAAGGAGGAAAAGAGAGAATTAGACGAGACGGGAGATCAGAGTGAAATGAATGAAGAATAATGGCGGTGACTGGTAATTGCAATGATGGTGGCGGGGGGCGCCTAGTCAGTTGTCGTAGTCACTGGCGTATTGGTGATCGTAGGGAAGATAGTTATTAAGAGGATAAATGTGTTTGTGGTAAATCCTTGCTTAGGAGACATCCCGTCAGCTGCCTAAAACCGCCTGCCGTCAGTCAAAATAACATTTCCGAGGACCGTCATGGTGTCAGAGGGAATAAGACAGAAATGTGGGAGATGAAATTTTGTCTCGTAATAAGAACTCGTGTATCTAAAAGGCAAGAGAGAATAACATTGAGGCCACGGTAATTGGCCAAGTGAACCCCATAAACAGGGTGACGAAATTTAAGAATGCTGTTCCTTCCGAGTACAGACAATTTGATTGAGATGAGGAGTTGGACTCAAAGACTTGTATAGGATCTCTATAGATTTAAACGTCCTTCAGAAAGAAGTCCGCAGCCTTAAGTGCATGAAATTGCCTGTCTTCAGCCGGAACAAAATCCATGACATGCGTTACCGCGTTGGAAGAGTTAATGGCTGTCCTTGAGGATGGCGTCACGGGAAAAAGTCGTTTCCCCAAAATGTATAGATCTTTTGGGCCGTCCACCCGCGAGTCTGTATGCAAAGCCGACGACTGAATTTCGCCAGCTCAGCGCTGTCAGGCCCCAAGGAGAGTTGACAACCCACGCCATAGAGAGTGGCGCGCCGACATACCTGTCACCCGGAATGGGTCTCGGTCCCATGCCCAGCCAGCCGTGGAGGGGGGAATGGGTGTTTTGCATAAAGTGATGGCTGGTCGGGGAGGAGAGGACAGAGGGAGGGGATGAGAGGGGGGGCGATGGAAAGTGGGGGAAGGGAAAAGAAGGGGAGAGGATGCCGTTTTTTGTGGAAGTAAGGTAGGAGGGAAAGGAGATGGAAAGGACGGGAGGAAGGTTGGAGAGGAATGGGAGGAGGGAAGGATTTGAGGAGAGAGAGAAGGAAAGTTTTCAGGGGAGTGGTGAAGGAGTGTGAAGGGAGTACAAGGATGTGAGGATGGGTGAGAGGGCATGGAAGGAGGGAAAGAGTTGGGGGAAGGGAGTGGAAGGGCGGCGAAGAGGATGGGGATAGTGGTGAGCAAAGACTTTGGAATGGGTGGGAGAAAAAAAATAAAACGTAAAAAAGAAAATGAAGAAGAAAAAGTAAAAAAGTAAAAGAAAATGGAATGGTAAAGAGTAAGAAATAAGTGAAAGAGGAGAGTTGTTTAGGAGAGGGGGTAGGGAGTCAGTGGAAGGAGAAAATGTTGTTAGAGTTGTAGGAGTGCAACCTTACATATTATAACATACCCATGGAAAACTACATCACAACACACATACGAACGAATACCCATCCTCGCCCTAGGCGACCAACCATCACATGATCAGTGCGTGATAATGGCTAAGTAGCCAGAAACACATCTCCAACGCACACATACACCACTTCCCCAAATAAGCCCGAACACAATTAGATCACAAGAAATAACCACATAAGAGAACGAAATTTTACAATAAAACCTATGTTTAAACCTTCCATTTGTAAGAACAATAAGACTAAGATTGTAAAACTGTTAACTCCCCTCACCAGATGCTAACCTCAGCATTTAAATGGTATATAAACCAAGACCGGACCTGGGAGGGACAGTTAGTAGGTGAAAGTAGATCAAGCAGGATCTACGCCGTGTAAAATAAGTGCCAAATATAGGTTGTAAAGGGCACAGGCGAGTTTTATTACCGCTAATATAAGAGTTTGGAGGAAGCATGGGGAGTGGAAGGATGTGGGTGTAGGAGATGAACATGTATTAAAGAAAAAACTGGTAGTAGAAGAGGAAGTAAGTTAGAGTAGGTGATAGTTGAGTGAAGCGTTGACAGGGAGAAGGAGAAGAAAAAAGGGACGTGGGTAGGAACTGCATAGGAGAGGAGAGTTTCAGGGATCGAAAAGAGAGTTGGAGGGAGCAAGATTGAAAGGGAGTATGAGAATAACAAGGGATACGGGGATCCTGGAAAGAAGAGAGTTGGTTAGTGAGATATAACCTAAGCTAACCTAACCAAACCTAGCCTAACCTATCCTAGCCTAGTCTAGGCTAACTTAACCTCTCCTAACCTAGCCCACCCTAACCTAATCTAAACTAACCAAAGAAAGGAGTAGGAATGGGAAAAGATGTTAAGATCGAGAGGTGAAAGTTAAGAAGTCGAGGAAGGAGGAGTAAGTGACAGTAGAAATGTAGATAGAGGATGAGGTAGGAGGGATTAAACGGGGCCAAGGGGGGAACGAAATGGGAAGGAAGGGTCTAGGAAAAGGACTGGAGGAAAAGAGAGGAAGGAACGAATGGAGAGAAGGAGATAGGGATATAGGAAGAGAGATAGGTAGGTTGGAAGGTAAGTAGGTTGGAAGAGTGGTAGGTTGAACCAAAGGAAAGGCTTTAGTTAATGATAATGAATCAGTTAAAGGACTTTTTGTGGCTGATTGATAGAAGGAACGTTAATATTGAAGTGCGGTTCTGGGGAAAGGTAAGGGTTGGATGGTGGGTAAGGAGATATCGGAGGAGGGGGTGTTTGGGGAAGTGATGGAGGAGGAGGAGTTGATGCCAATGACTGGTGAAAGGAAGAGAAGTTAGAATGAATTAGTGAAAAAGATATAAAGAGGTGAAGAAGAGAAACAGAAAGAAAATTAAGAGAGGGAGGAAAAATGGGGGGTAGACGAGAGGGGGAAGGAGGAAGAGGAAGAAGAAGAGAAGGGAGGAGGAAGAAGAAGATTGGAAGGAGGAAGAAGAAGAAGAGAGGAAAGAGAAAAAGAAGGAATAAGAGAGGGAGGGAGAGGAAAAGAAGGAAGAAGGAATAGAGGAGGAGTGGAAGGGGGAAGAAGAGAGAAATGAGGAAGAGGAGTTGGAAGAGGGAGAAAAAAAAGAGTACGGGAAGAAAATGGGATAAGATTTAGGAGAGAAAAGAGGAGAGGGGGAAAAGAAGGAAAATGACCAGGAGAAGGAGAAAAGGGAGGCGGAGAAGAGGGGATGACGGAGGAGGTGAGGAAGGAGGGAAAGAGGGCGGAGGAGAAATGAGAAGAGGAGAAATGAGGGAAATGGAAGGAGGGTAGAGAATGGAAAGAAATGAAGGGAGAAGGATTTCTATCCAAGTAAGGATGAGAAAGAAAGGATAACGAAAGAGAGAATTGGTGGGGTGGCATTAAAAGTCCTCCAAACTACAGGAATTAAATTGCTTAGAGGTTGTGTTCTACGTCTGTGTACTTGGAAAAGCTTCAACAAGCGAAACGCTGTACAATCAATAAAAGTTCCTTCCTCGCATGCTGTTTACTCTGACCATTCTATCGGCAACTGCCATTTTAAGTCATACTTCCCTTCTTTTCCTCTTGCTCACTAGTGTCTACTCTGACCAGAAAGGAATTGGTTTCCGGTTATAGGCTTTTCTCATGAGAAAAAAGCTGGGTAGAACCGTGATCTAGAGATCTTAGACCCAATGCGTATACAGAGCACAAGATTCTTGAACTAACTATGGATGGAGGTGAGGAAGTTGATAGTTGTAATCCAATCGTTAGTTAGGTGATCGCCGTGGCTGAATGCATGACAACCTCTGGGATCGTCTATTTAAGGGAATTGTATCCTAAATATTAGATTGCATAATTCTTAATGGGGTTTGATCCTTTTTAATGGGATCTGATCCCACTTAATGGGGTTGAATTCCTTTTAAAGAGCCCAAATCCTCTTAAAAGAAGTCAACCACCTTAAGAGGTATGCAACCCTTTTAAGAGGGATCCAACCTCATTAATAAGTATCCAAACTCTTTAACAAACCATCGTAGATGTCAAATGATTGTATTCAGCTCAGTGACGGCACCTAGATGGACAGAACCACAAATCAGCCTACGTGACCTTCTATACATTTTTTCTCAAACTCCAAACCACTCTCTTCAGTTAAAATGTGACCTACGAAAGAAAAATGGGTTGAAAGTACGAACATTTTTTTTATTAACTCTTCAACTTCGTGATGTAATTGTTAGAATTTTGTACTCACCATACAATTCATAGGACTAAAAGGACTCACCATACAGTTCAATCATGGGACTAAAAGAAAAACTATTTTGTTAGGAGGAAGAGGAAACGTGTTGCAGAAGAGTGTTATATCTTGGAGTACGGAAACAAGAGTAACATAGCAAACATTGGAGTCAATATACTCATACGGACTTCTGAATCTGCCAGTGATATAGAAATATCTATTATTGTTGAGTATTTAATATGTATATATATTTCTAACAGAATTTCACTAATGGAACAACAGTGAAATATATTGGCTGATTAATTATAGTATATCATAAGTCCGGTTTGGATGCCTGCATAAGGACCTAAACACTGAATTAAACTAGATGAGCGCTCATGACTCAAAGGATCCTGAACCAAAATGATAGCAATAATAATAATAATAATAATAATAACCCAAAGATTTTTTTCCGAAACGGAGAAGACACACATGATATAAAAAAGAATAATAATAATGATAATAAATAAATGAATGAAAATACGCGTGAAGTTCAGACCATCGACTTCGGAAGAACGCGACTGACAGCTTAGGTGAAGGTGACGCCCGGGAGATGGTCTCGAGGTGAAGAGCAGGCAGGGGGCAAGGAAGAGGCGAGCGTGTGGTGGATTCGATACGAGCTGACCTTTACAAACTCGATATGTCTTCCTTTTAGTCTATTTTTTACCTAGACATCTGTTTAGCACCCATGTGCATGTTTAATTATATGGTTCTGCTTCTCCCCTTTCCTCTCTTTCTCTGTCTCCCTCTCCCTCTCTCTC
>NC_134789.1:31309745-31324745 GCF_046742065.1 Oratosquilla oratoria
ATTGGGGGCGGGAGGTTAAGGGTGCGGATTGTGGGGTAAGTTGCATAGTGTCCGGAATGCTGTACAAGGAACATAACGTGTGACATGCGGGGTGCATGACACAGACTACGGGCTGCTGGGGTGATGTTTGGGGACAAAACCCGGTAATAGGTCAGTCTGCATCGATCTCTGATAGGTCAAACCAGTAGCACACCTCCACCGACATCGCCCTCTTCATTACAGTTATCGGAAGTCGACAGTTTTGTCATCGTAGTTGCCGTTGTTGTTGTCGTCGCCGTCGTCGATGTCGTCGCCGTCGTCGTTGTCTGTGATGTCAGTGTTCTTGGTGTGGTAGGCATCGTCATCGTCGCTGTCGTCATCGTTGTCGTCGGTAACGTAGCGTCATCGTTTTCGCTGTTGTTGTCGTCAACATCGTTGGTGTCGCCATTGTCGTCGGCGTCGTTGGTGTGGGAGTCGTCGTTGTCTTTGTCATCGTCGTCATCGTCGTTGTCTTCGTCATATTAGGTGGCGACGCCATGATGATAATTACTAGCGTCGTCTCTGTCTGTGTGGTAACTGGGTTATCACACTGGGCTTAAATGGCTTTCACCAGCGCCAACAGTTGAGAGTTCGTTTGAGCAAAAACGACTTCGGTTATAATATTTTATTTTTCAAATCTCCAAATATCAAATCATCTTTCCGTCATATATAACAAAGCTGAATAATGAACTAAGAGTTTGTAAACCTATACGAATGTTAGACACATTGCTGAAATGTTTATAGAGAAATCTAGATTTCTGTATGAGGAATCATATATTAGTTATTCAAATGGAGATTAGAGGTAGAATGTGGGAGGAAAAATATCTCAGTGTGATAACTGTGGCGGTAGTGGTGGTGGTGGTGGTGGTGGTGGTGGTGGTGGTGGTGGTGGTGGTGGTGGTGGTGGTGGTGGTGGTGGTGGTGGTGGTGGTGGTGGTGGTGGTGGTGGTGGTGGTGGTGGTGGTGGTGGTGGTGGTGGTGGTGGTGGTGGTGGTGGTGGTGGTGGTGGTGGTGGTGGTGGTTGCGGTGGTGGTGGTGGTGGTTGCGGTGGTGGTGGTGGTGGTAGCGGTGTTTGTGCAAGGGCAGGGGCACGAGCAGTCCTGCCGTTAGATTCTTGATCTTGTTTTCAAGCACACCACCACCGCGTTCCCATCGACAAATCTTTCAATATGTTCATTGTCACAGCTGTCAACGGAATCAATACACACGAAGTCTGCTTTCTTCACCCCGGGTGGCCCGTATCCCATTAAGGGGTTATCACACTGGGCAATTTTTCCTCCAACCTCCGATTCATCGTCGCCAACTCCAGAACTTTTTATGCCGTAAAATCACTGTGGCGAACAATTTTGTTTCCTCAACAAAAATACATAGAATGTCATTTGATATGAAGGAGGGGAATTATTTTCCTCCATCATATCAGATTCCTTCCCGAAAGCTGCGGGCTGCAAATCTGCTCCGACAGTCGAAGGAAAAATAGTCCAGTGTGATAACGCTTGTACTCTGATTACCACATAGTTGTTTTATTCACCTTTAATTCCTTCAACCTATTTATTATTTGCATAAAACCTTCTAGCGTTGACCAGAACGAATTCAGTAAAGTATACTTCAGGGTTGAAGGAGTTATCAAGGGCGATGGAGACAAGGTCATCATATGAAGACAACAGGTCAGAACTCGCAGTAATTTATCTAAATTAAATTAATTTATATTTAAGAAGGATATAGGCAAGACCTGGCTTACCCATAAAATGGTTAACAAATGAAATAGACTTAGTGACTATGCAGTCAGCGCTGAAACTATCAGTTGGTTTAAGAGAAGGTTTGATAACCTTATGGATGGGAATGATAGATGGTAATGGACGTAGAACTGCCAAATGTAGGCCTTATGGTCTCTTGCAGTCTCCTTCATTCTTATCTTCTTATGTTCTTACTAGTGCTATGAATACTTTCAACATATCCTTACACCAATATTGTACTATTGTCAACATTTTGCCATTTTCACCATCTTGAGGAGCGGAAGTTTCTCCCAGTTAAATAAAATCATCTGGTGTTTGCCAGAATACATTTAGTATGACAACAGTCCAACCAATCCATCAACCTAACCTAACTTAACTTAAACATAACCAAATATGTAATTAGGAGCATAAATAAAAATATGAACTAAAACATGAAAAATATTTAAAAATATATAAACAATAACATAAACAAACCAACAAAGACATTGGAAAAAATAAACTAAATCACATATAAAAAAGATTGATATAAACAAAAATATGAAGATAA
Source organism: Oratosquilla oratoria (assembly GCF_046742065.1). NCBI lineage: Eukaryota > Metazoa > Arthropoda > Malacostraca > Stomatopoda > Squillidae > Oratosquilla > Oratosquilla oratoria. The sequence continues at coordinate 31,312,044 of NC_134789.1, forward strand.
ACATTAATATAATCGTCATAATCAGTGTCCACGTCAACTTGAACGTGAACGTAAACGTATGCATGAACATGAACATAAACATAAGCACAAACACAAATACAGACACAGACACAAACATAAGCATAAATATAAACATAAACACAAGCACAAGCACAAACACAAACACAAATAAAGGCACAAACAAAACACATAATTATAAACGTAAACACAACCATGAACACAAAAACAAATACAGACACAAAGATAAAGATAAAGATAAAGATAAAGATAAAGGTAAAGATAAAGATATAGATAATGATAAAGATAAAAATAAAGATAAAGATAAAGATGAAGATGAAGATGAAGATGAAGATGAAGATGAAGATAAAGATAAAGATAAAGATAAAGATAAAGATAAAGATGAAGATGAAGATGAAGATGAAGATGAAGATAAAGATAAAGATAAAGATAAAGATAAAGATAAAGACAAAGACAAAGACAAAGACAAAGACAAAGACAAAGACAAAGACAAAGACAAAGACAAAGACAAAGACAAAGACAAAGGCAAAGACAAGCATAAATATAAACATAAACATAAACATAAACATAAACATAAACATAAACATAAACATAAACATAAACATAAACATAAACATAAACATCAACATAACCATAAACATAGCCAAATATAAACCTAAGTTTAACCTTTGTCTAGTGAAAGACCAAACATGGTCGTTTGAATTATTTCAAACGCCAGACTATATTTTTCAGCCTAAAGGAACTCTGCTTGAGTATGTAGGGGTTACAAACTGCATTGCTAGCCTACCTTTGCTTAGCTCACCAATGCTTCTGGAAAGAGTTGTGAATGCCTTGGGACCAAGAATTTCGTTCGGCTTCTTTCACCTAGTGGTGATCGTGGATCAATATGTTCCAGATAATTCCAATATATTTTATTCAATGGGGGAATAGGTCCGCTATGTGAATGAATTAAGTTTACTTTCATCAGTTCTTTCAACCCGACGACATACTTTTTGAACTTTGTTCTGGCTAAACGTAAGTTCTTTGTGGTGGATAGTCTTCGTAATGGAAAGGTTTTAAATAAAAAGGACCCAGATTTTTTTATAGAAAATTAAAAAAAAAATTATATGCAAAATCTCCCCAGTCCGGATATATTCTGCCTCTTAAATAATTTGTATGCTCCAAAAGTGCAAAAATTATCAGGAAGTAACGTAATTTAAATTAATCAGGTATTTTACCAGAACAATAAAGTCCTAACTTCTTCAATACAGGGTCCCTAGTCGGATCCAAACATGGTACATAACTGGAAGGAGTAAGGCCCTGTTCCGTCTAGCGGTTCAATTTCAGTGTAAGTCAATGGAGCTGTTCACACACAACCTCACGCAATTTTTCCTTGACTGCTGTTTCATAGCGGCTCAAACCGCTAATGTGAACAGGGCCTCAGAGTTTCTGTTAGAAATTCTCTCTCTCGTTTTCTACTTTAAACAAGATCGAAATTTCAAAGATTCCCTAGCAAATACAGTAGACTCCTTTATAGTTTGTGAGCCCTTTTGGCAGTGAAGGGGTTCCCCTTTGCTGAATGAAATCAGCTGGCTGTGAACCATATTAGCTTGTAAGAAAATATCCTTTCTTGAACTGGTTATTCAAGATATGGACTCATTTGCTTGTCGTTTGCATAATAAGAGGATTCCCTTAACTGAATCAATACGCCAGCTTACACAAAGAATAGGTACTGAAGAAGACACCAATCCCTTTAGGTGTTGAAAGCATTTCTCACAACTGAATGAAATTCTCCGGCGCAATAAGAATTCATATACATATTATGATACTCTCGGGAGGGTTAATATGGAGTGTATATCCACCTGATCCAGGACTAACTTCCCCGGATTGTGGAGGGATATCTTGCTCAAAAATTTGGATCCACAGTCACCTCCACTGGCTTCAGCGCCAAAGATCTCAGCATCATCACCCAGCTTCGGACACAAAATCACAATTCACCGGAGCACTGCGAAAGTCTACGGACTTTGATGCGTCATGATTACATTCTGAAAGTCACATACAGGCTGACCCAAAATTTACTGAGGGTTTCTAATGTTTAATAACTGCCTTATTGTTAGAAATACATAAATTGAATTTCAATATAATATAGAAACATTACCTTAGCCGCTGTATTGTCTCTTGCGGTATGAGCAGATGCTCATCTTGCTGAAACCACATATCAGGCAAAGGTCAATTAATGAATAAATCATCACAAATTGTACAATTTGTGATGAGTGGTTACAATTTGAAATTGTAACCACTCAGTCACTTTTGGGCAACCCTGTAGAATTATATCTCAGGTGATATAAAGCGTAATTCGAAACACTCAACCCTAAGTTCAGTCCTTGATGGCCTCTCAACCGAATCAAATCATCTGATGTTAGCAGTCTTTCCCAAAAACAGAAACAAATAGAATAGAATATGTTCTCATCAAAGTATGTCGAAACAAACACTATTTACCATGACCTGCAATCTGCGATATGTCGCATACTATTAACCGGTCACGACCTGTAGCACCAGGGGCCCAACGACCTGCTCTCGGTTCCGCTCTGCGCCACATCGGTCCTGCAAGACTCGAGTTGGTCAGAAGTTGGACGTGGGTCTGTATGGTTTTGTTGCTCGTCATTTCCGCCTTTTTTGAGCTGGACGATTGATTAATTGATTGTTCTGTGTGAGCGTGTGTAAGTATGTGTGTGATTCACCATCACGGTCTTGGAACTTGTGTTGGACTCGTGATCGACAGCTACTGGGTGAGAGTTCAGTGTCCATATATGTTCCGAATCATGAGTACTGTTGTGATGTTATACCCCAAACCTTTGTCCAACAAATATTCAATATTATGACACTTTTCAGTCCTGGGTGGGGACCGAACACAGACCACTAAATTAAAAGGCGAGCTCGGTACTACTACAATACCAAGCAGATGTGTGTGTGTGTATGTGTGTGTGTGTGTGTGTGTGTGTGTGTGTGTGTGTGTGTGTGTGTGTGTGTGTGTGTGTGTGTGTGTGTGTGTGTGTGTGTGTGTGTGTGTGTGTGTGTGTGTGTGCGTTTATATTGTGTGTGTGTGTGTGCGTGTATGCCACTGCCAGCAGGTAATTAGAGATGCTGCCGACGCCTCATCAGCATCAGGCAGTAAAGCTAGGGAGAGGATCCCTTCCCCCCGACAGCCTCTGCATTATACATATAGGATAGGTCACCTTCACGCAAGCGCAGTCGCGCCGAACACAAAGGCATGGTTAACTTGCACCAACTGCGCGCGCGCGCACACACACACACATACACACACACATACACACACACACACACACACACACACACACACACACACACACACAAACACACACTAATACATGCACACACATACGGACGTACACATGCATATGGGAACACATAAGCACACACACACACACACACACACACATACACACACACACATATATATATACACATACACACACATAAACATATAAATATATATATGTATATGTTGAGGCATTCTGACAGGTCGACATAAGTGGAGTAGGAAACACAGGAGTCTTAGTCTGAGTTTATTTCTGACTAGTTTCGTATACCTGCGAAACTAGTCAGGAATAAAATCAGACTAAGACTCCTGTGTTTCCTATTCCACTTACGTCATATATGTATATATATGTACACGTGCGCGCGCACATACACAAACACGTGTACACAAGCACATGGATATGCACACATACACATAAAAGGAATACACACATGAATATACAATGTATATTCGCCCAGCGAATTAGAAAACATACGGATTCCCACACCCTAACACCAAACACGTTCGAACACATAAACACGGAACTTAGTGAGACCCCATCGGTTTAGTCCCATATGATTCTATTATAAGTGGATATGTGTTTTCAATTCACCTTCATTAACAAAAAGACATATATAATCTGTTTTTTAATTAGACCAGATTATTCTTTTAATGCCTTATGATTTTGGCCTTACCCTTGACTGAGCTTTGTATATCTGCCACATTTAAGCAAAACTGTCTGTTGGTGGCTGGTTAAACTCTATTGTATTCCGTTCTCCGATAAACGACTGCATGGTAGGTGGTAAAGGACATGGAACAGCCTAGTCTAGGCTTTATGGTTTCTTATAGTCCTGGCTGGGGACCGAACAGCATATATATATATATATATATATATATATCTATATATATAGATATATATATATATATATATGTGATATATAGATATATATATATATGTGTGTGTGTGTGTGTGTGTGTGTGTGTGTGTGTGTGTGTGTGTGTGTGTGTGTGTGTGTGTGTGTGTGTGTGTGTGTGTGTGTGTGTGTGTGTGTGTGTCTGTGTGTGTGCATGTATATAAGATTCTCAAAATCTAATCAAAGTCGTCTAACGTCAGCTGTGTGAAATAATAGTAACATACACATTTGCTGATTTCAGAACCACCATTTGTTATTGTAAACGACACACGATTATATGCTTAGAAAAGAGCTTACACTGCTGAATCGAATTCACCAGAATTAGATGGATTAGATTAGATGGTGAGGGCTTCATCGGAGCGAAGGGGTTCAAGTGTATCAGCTTGCCGGAAGGATTCCCGGTTGCCACACTAGTCGTATGGAACCAGTACCTTCAGTGAATGAAATCGTCCGGTATTTGCCAGAGCATTTTGCTGTGCTGAAGGGAAAACGTAAGAATGGAGTAGACTATAAATGACCATAAAACCTAAACTAATTTGTTCCATGTTCTTTACCACCTACCATCCCCATTCATAAGATTATCCAACCTTCATTTAAAACAACCAATAGTTTCAGCACTCACTAGATGTATTTTCTGCCTTGTCCGTCGCCGACCAGCGACGGCGAGGGCGTAGGGGTGGGGTTGGCGGAGTAACCTTCTCTTGCGCAGCGGCCCCGTCGTGGTGCCCCCCTGCCTGGATGGGGGACGGGGGTCCCTGAATATTGCAGCCGGGCCGTGCGCTGGCCACACGACCAATTAGCAAAGGGCTGGCTGCCTAGCGTCCTTCTCCCTCTCTCCCTCTCTCATTATTCTTCTCCTCTTCTCTCTATCCCTCTCTCATTCCTGGGATATCTATGTACCCCCTTCTTTCTTGCATTTTCCCTCGTTCGCCGTTGTTTAATTCTTTCTTCCCCCTTTTCTTTATATCCTCCTTCATCTGTTTCTTTTCGTCAGGTCGTAGCGGACCTCAGCCTGATTGTCCGCCTATTTCAACCTCTCCAGATTTTTCATTTTCCCTCGAGATTTTTATCTCTCTCTCTTATATCTTTTTATTCTTCTGCCTTGCGAATATTGTTCATAATCTGTATTTCTTCCCTCCTCCTCCTCCTCCTTTTAGCTTTTTTTCCTTTGTTGTTTTTTGTTTTCAATATTTTCGCTCCGTGCGTGGGCATGCATGTATGTATATATATATATATATATATATATATATATATATATATATATATATATATATATATATATATATGTACATATGTACACATATATATATATATATATACATATGTATGTGTGTGTATGTATACATATATTTATATATATATATATGTACATACTAGCCAAATTACCCGCGCGTTGCTGAGGGCAAATGATGATCATTTTAATTCTTATAGAATTTGTGGAGAAAAGTACACTTATCAATATAACTCAATGGAAAAGGTAATAAAAATAAAACGTTAAGAAAGTAAGAAAAAAATCATTTTGAGGAGGGAGAAGCCCTTTGGAAATCAAATATACTTATTCAAGTAGCCTGGGTTATGGTAAATATATATGGTTTTGGGGGGAGTTCGGGAACAGACAGATAGAGGCTACTACTTTATTATAGTAGATACAAATGAAAGCTAGTTATCCAAGTACCTTGTGTTATAAGGTTTCAGAATATGTATGGTTATAGGGATCTATCTGCATAAACCTAGGAGGAGTTCGTGAATAATCCCTAACCTAACCATATCCCACCTAGCTTAAACCCTTAACCCTAACCAAAATTTTTAATTTTTGGAAATTAAATATAATTATCCAAGTAACTGGAGTGACATGGTATCAGAATATATATGGTTATGGGGTCTATCTCCAAAACCCTAGGAGGAGTTCGTGGACAAACAATTAGACAGACAGATAAATGAAAGATAGTTATGCAAGTACCTTGAATTATAAGGTTTCAGAATATATATGGTTATAGGGGTCTATCTGCAAAAACCTAGGAGGAGTTCGTGAATAAGCGCTAACCTAACCATACCCCACCTAACTTTAACCCTTAACCCTAATCAGAATATTTTTTAATGAAATATAGTTATTCAGGTACCTGGAGTGATAGAGTATCAAAATACATATGGTTATGGGGGTCTATCTCCAAAACCCTAGGAGGAGTTTGTGAACAAACAAACAAACAAACAATAATAGACAGACAAATGAAAGATAGTTATCCAAGTACCTTGGATAATAAGGTTTCAGAATATATATTGTTATAGAGGTCCATCTGCAAAAACCAAGGAGTTCTTGAATAATCCCTCACCTAACTATACCCCACCTAACTTTAACCCTGAACCCTAAACAAAATAATTTTCTTTGAAATTAAATATAGTTATCCAAGTACCTGGAGTGATAGGGTATCAGAATATATATGGTTATGGGGGTCTACTACTTTACTATAGTAGATATGCGTGTGTATATTAATATATATAATATATATATATATATATATATAATATATGTATATATATATATATATATATATATATATATATATATATATATATAATATATATATATATATATGCGTAAGTAACCACTAGGAAAAGTAAACTAACGAAGCAGAGCGCTTTTATATAATTACATCTTCAGTGCACATACAAAGAAGGAATAATTCCTCCTTTGTTTCTGCACTGAAGATGTAATTATACGAAAGCGCTCTGCTTCGTTAGTTTACTTTTCCTAGTGGTTACTTACGCATTTGTGAAAACACGTTCCTAGTGTTTTTATTGCATATATGTATAAATATTGTGTTCTATTTTTCTTTGTACTCTGAGGATGTCGTAATAGACGAAAATGTTCAGTATTCCGACTTTAATTTATGGTTTCTGCAATATATATATATATATATATATAATCTATATATATATATATATATATATATATATATATATATATATATGTATATATATGTATGTATGTATATATATATATATATTTATATATATATATATATATATATATATATACATATGTATATACACATGAGCGTTGTTTTGAGGTGACTGAGGGGACCAATTTTACTCTGAAAGAGTTTGGGAAAGACCACTTCCACATTGTCGCCTGCTTCAAGATGATCAACAAGGCATGGGAGGGGGTCACCAAGAAAACCCTTATCTCGGTTTGGAAGAAGCTTTAGCAGGACACCCTTGTCGAACGCGACTTTGAGGGGTTTGAGTCAGTGCCTGTGGATCCTGTAGCCGACGAGATTGTGTCTTTGGCCATGCCCATGGGACTGGAGGTAGATAACAACGACATTAACGAATTTGTAAAAGAGCATAGACAGGAGCTAATCACCGAAGAGCTTATGGAGTTGCATTCTGTTTCATAACAATAAGTTGTGGAGAATTCGTCAAGGGTGGAGAAGGTAACAGCTTCAGCAGAGCAACAACATTCCAATGCAATAAGGGAGATGCGTAAAGCATGGTAAGCTGTTTGATGGTGCATTAAGAAGTATCACCCTAACAAGGCAGTGGCTATACTGTATGTCACATTTTCGCCTAATTTTGAAGCGCAAACAAAAACATATGACTAGACAGCTTTCTAGTAAAAAAGGATTCTAAAGAAAGTACCAGTTGTGCCAATATTTCTAAAAGATTTAATGCCAGTGACTCAGTCGAGACTATTATAGCAGCAAGCGAAGAGGAATCTCCCTCGGTGGAAGATCCTCCTTCTTCATCTCAATAATCCTCACCCCTCTGTCTCCGTCTCCCTTGCGTCACGAGCTACCTTCTTTTTTCCATAAATTGTTTCAGTATTTATATTTATTTTCATTTTATTTGACTAATTGTTTATTCTTTTCCAGACTTATTTACTCTACATTAAAATATTCTTACTTTATGCATTAATAATCTTAAAAAATATTTTAAATCCTTGCCTGTTTGTCCAATATTATTATAGTTACAATTATATTGGACAAACAGGCAAGGATTTAAAATTGAGAATAAACCAACATAAATATAACATCAGAACAGGGCAAGTTTCAAGTGGGTTGTTTTTGCATTTAAGGGATTTTAATCATTACATTGATTGGGATAACACAAAGAAAATTATCTTAAGTAAGGACATTAAGGAAAGGAATATCATAGAATCATGTTATATAAAAGCTTCATATGAGAACAACATGAATATGAGTATGGAAATATATAAATTAGATAACTTTGTAACATATAAAATTGTTGACAGTAGCCAGGTCAAACGTCCGGCAGTGCTGAGAGAGCGAGAATGCTATTGGACCTGTCCTAATTCCCCCCTAGTGTGCTTCTTTTGTGTATATATTGTCACTGCTACCTTACTCTGTACCTCTGAAAATGTCTTAAATAGACGAAAACGTTCGGTCACCTTTCATTTTATTTTCCAAGTGGTTTTATTACACATTTTATGAATCACAGGCTTTTGTGATTTATTCGCATATATGTATATATATATATATATATATATATATATATATATGTATATACTGTACATATATATATATATATATATATGTACATATATATATATGTATATATATACATATATATATATGTATACACACACACACACACACATATATATATATGTATATATATATATATATGTATATATATGTATATATATATATATATATATATATAGTGTGTGTGTGTGTGTGTGTGTGTGTGTGTGTGTGTGTGTGTGTGTGTGTGTGTGTGTGTGTGTGTGTGTGTGTGTGTGTGTGTGCGTGCGTGTGTGTGTGTGTGTGTGTGTGTGTGTGTGTGTGTGTGTGTGTGCGTGTGTGTGTGCGTGTGTGTGTGTGTGTGTGTGTGTGTGTGTGTGTGTGTGTGTGTGTGTGTGTGTGTGTGTGTGTGTGTGTGTGTATTTACCTAGTTGTACCTAGTTGTATTTACCTAGTTGTATTTTACGGGAAGGGGAGCTATGCTCGTGAGGTCCCGTCTTCATATCTCATTTTATCTAAACTATTTTTAAATTCATGTATTGTTTTTGCACACACCACTTTCTCATCTAACTTGTTCCAACTGTCTATTACTCTGTGAGGAAAGCTGTTCTTTTTCAAATCTCTTCTATAGCTGTCTTTTTTTATTTTCTTTCCGTGTCCTCTTGTATTTCTGTCATCCCATTTTATCAGATTCTCTCTGTCAGTAATTTCTATGCCTTTCATGATTCTGTAAATAGCTATCAAATCTCCTCTCTCTCTTCTTTGCTCTAGTGTCTGTAGTTCAAGTTTTTCTAGTCTCTCTTCATATGATAGTTTTGAGAGTGTTGGTGCCAATTTTGTAATTGCTCTTTGTATTCTTTCAAGTTTTTTTTATACATTTTTTTGTACTTGGTGACCATATCGTTGCTGCATATTCCAATCTTGGTCTTATCAGGGTGATTAGGATTTTCTTCACCATTTCTTCATCCAGGTATGTAAATGCAACTTTGATTGTTCTTATTAAATTATAAGTTTCTCCAAAAATCTTATTTATATGTTTGTATTGAACTCCATCTCCCACTTCCTACTCCATTCCTGTACTATATTTAGATCTCTCTGTAGTGATTCACAATCTTCTTCAGTTTTCACTCTTTTCAGTAGTTTTGCATCATCTGCAAAGAAGCTCATATAGCTTTCAATTCCTTCATCCATATCATTAATATATATAGCAAACATTATTGGGGCCAGAACTGTTCCCTGCGGAACACCGCTTATTACTTCATCCCATTTTGAGTGCTGGTTTCTTATCGCTACTCTCATTTTTCTTTCTTGCAAAAAGTCTTCCATCCAATTTAGTAGTTTTCCCTGTATTTCTCCTTCAGTTTCTAATTTCTTAAGCAACTTCTTATGTGGTACTTTGTCAAAAGCTTTCTTTAGGTCTAAAAATGCACAGTCCGCCCATCCATCTCTTTCTTGTATTATATCTATTAGCCTTGAATAGAAACATATTAAATTGGTGACGCATGATCGTCCTTGTCTGAATCCAAATTGCCTTGGATTTAACACTTTGTTTTTTTCTAAATATTTTACCCATCTACTTTTGATCATTCTTTCACAAATTTTTGCTATTGTACTTGTTAGAGAGACTGGTCTATAGTTTGTAGGTTCTTCTTTATTTCCTCCTTTATATATAGGTTCTATATTTGCTTTTTTCCAATCTTCTGGAACTTTTCCTTCTTTCAAGGAACTATTTAGTATGCTATGTATTTTGTCTGCCAGTTCATTCCTGCATTCTTTCAGTATCCAGTTTGCTATTTCATCTGGTCCATGCGATTTTCTGACATCAAGATTACTCAAGTGTGTTAATATTTCATTCTTTGTTACTTCTATTTTTTTCATAGGGGGGACTTTCTCTTTCCATTCGTTCTCTTCAGGTTGTATGTTCTCCCTTGTAAACACTGATTTAAAATGTTTGTTCATAATTTCCGCTATTTCCATTTCCTCAGTGTATTCAACTCCCTCTTGTCTTAATTTCTCCAAGTCTTGTTTGTTTTTCAGTTTATTGTTTACAAATCTGTAGAATAGTTTTGGTTGATCTTTACACTTTTCTATGATATCTTTTTCATATTTTCTCTTTTCCTCTCTGCACGTTTGTACATATTCATTTCTATAACAGGTATATATTTTCCATTTTTCAGGTCTGTCTTTTTTCCATCTGGTCCAGGCTTTGTCTCTTTTGTCTTTTAACTCCCTACAACTTTTGTTGTACCAGCATTTTACATATTCTTTTTTTTTTTTTTTTGTCTTGGGACATACTTTTCCACTCCTTTTTTGTAAATTTTTGTCAAAATATTCCATTTCTCTTCTACTGTTGTTTCTTCTTTGTATATTTCTTCCCAGTTTTCTTTTTGAAAGAATTCTCTTATTTTATCAAAGTTTGTTTTTTCATACATCATTCTTCCTTTTCTATATTGTTCATTTCTTTTCATATATTTTTCTTCATTAAGTTCCAGTTCAATCAATATGTGGTCACTTTTACTTATTGGTGTTTTATATTCAATTTTGTCCACTATTCTAGGTTCGGATGTAATTATTAGGTCTAGTCTCGATGGCTCTTCTTCATTTCTATACCTAGTGTTCTCCTGTATCCATTGTGTCATTGCATGGTCAGTAACCATCTCAAGTAGAGCGTTTCCCCATGAGCCGTCTCCACCCTTTACTGTCATTTCTTCCCAGCAGATTTCTTTGCAATTAAAGTCGCCCATCATAACTATTTTTCCTCCCTCTTCCATTATCTTGTTTAATGTTATCTTTGTGTCCTCTAACATACTTTTATGTTCACTCTCTTCCCATGAGGCTGTTTTCGGGGGCACATAATTTATCACAAACTTTCTGCTCTTCTTATCTCTGTCTTCTACTTCCATCATTATCATCTCTACTGTATTCTTTCCATATGTGACACACTTCACGTTTATATCCTTCTTAGTCAGGAACATAACTCCACCCCCTTCCTTTTTCACTCTGTTTCTAATCCAATAATTATATGCATCATGTCCTACACTGTTGGGTGGTAGTGGACCTTTTAATTTTGTTTCTACAATTCCCATTATGTCCGGTTCTTTTTCTTTCAAATAATCATTCAGCTCATTCAATCCTGTTATTAATCCATCTATATTTGTGTTCTCTGTTTCCCTTTTGTTTTTCTCTTGTATGTCGACTTTCTTTAGTTTCATATTCACTACTCTCCAATAGAATCTCTCTTTTTCTGACTCCGTTCTTATCTCGTTTTTTTCCTTAGCTTCAAGTCTTTTCTGTTTTTCTTCCTCTCTTTCCTCTTTATTCATTTCCCTTTTTATCCATATCTTTTTATATTGTTCACTTGTTGCTAGTTTCCCTGTTTTGGATAAGATATTCTCAGCCGTAGTTTGTGACCTTAATTTAATCTTAATTGGTCTGGTCTTGTCTGTACTATATTTCCCGAGCCTGAATTTCTCTTCGATTTGTTTCATTATTTCTGGTTCATCTTCCTGAACTAATTCTAGTAAATTTCTTACTTTTTCATTTTCCTCTTTGATTCTTGTGGTTCTATCTGGGTTATGTTTCTCTTCCATTCCTAATATAATTATACATTTCTTTCTGTCTGCTAAGTCTCTTACTATATTCTCCTTCTGTCTCATCACTTTAATAACTGAGTTTTCAGTTTGTTCATTCATTTGCTGTCTGATTATGTCAGTGAATGCAACTTTGCTATTTTCTTGGATTTTTTTCCAACCCTCCTTGTTCTCCTTATTATTCTCCTTTAAGACTTTATTCTCTTCTTTTACTTCTTTTAACTGTTTTTTAATTCTTCAATTTCCTTAGTTAAGTTTTTGTTCGCCTTCTCTAGTTCTTCCAATTTTTCAACCCTCCGTATAATGTTGTTAACATGACCGAACCTACGCTCCAAGTCCTCGATCATCTTATCGACCTTCTCTTCTAGTCTTGTCAGTCGGGCGGGGTTTGTGTCCCC
>NC_134789.1:31332245-31334745 GCF_046742065.1 Oratosquilla oratoria
GTGTGTGTGTGTGTGCACATTGTGTGTTTGTGTGTGTGTTTATACATTTTTCCCGAGGACTATGATAGTTTCCTTCCCGTCTTGCCTGCAGCCCCTGACGTAGAGCTCGGGCGGAAGTGAATGGCCCCCTTTCTGAGGCCGCATTTCTTTTTCTTTTCTTGGGAGGGGACTAAGAAGAGGAAGGAAGGAAGGTAGGGAGGGCCTCTACCTTCTACCTACTTAGGCTACTTTGGGAGCTTTCGTCATCAGCGAAAGAAATCTTCAGTTTTTCTTTCTGTTTTATTTGTTAAAGTTGTGGTGAACATAAGTGAATGTTGAGGGGAATGTCTTTGAACGCAGTGTACAAGGCTCGACTTAAGGTATTATCACACTGGGCTATTTTTCCTTCGACTGTTGGAGCAGATTTGCAGCCCGCAGCTTTCGGGAAGGAATCTGATATGCTGGAGGAAAATAATTTTCCTCCAGCATATCAAATGACATTCTATGTAAATTGTTGAGAAAACAAAATAGTTTGCCACAGTGATTTGACGGCGGAAAAATGTTCTGGAGATGGGCGGTACCACCGATTTATTGGAGGTTGGAAGAAAAATAGCCTCATACATACATGCACACACACACATACACACACACACACGTACAGAGAGACACACACACACGCATAAACACACCTACATACACATACAAACACACACACACACACACACATTCACACACACACGCACGCACGCAAACACATATGCACATACACACACGAGCGGACACACACATACACACGCAAGCACACACGCACACAAACACACAAACACACACACGCACGCACACACACACATACACACACACGCACGCATGCACACACATATGCACATACACACGCTCGCACACATACACATACACACACGAGCACACACTCGCGCGCACACACACGCACACGTACGCACATATGCAAATACACACACCCACGCACACACACACATACGCACGCAAGAGCACATGCACACACACACACACACGCGCGCACACACAAATATATATCAATGAAAAGAATGAATATAAAAAAATACGCAGGGAAGAAAAAAATGAAAAAGACATAATAGAAAAATGTAAGGATCAACCAAAACTATTCTATAGATATGTTAACGGCAAATAGAAAAACAAGCAAGAAATAGAGGAACGACGCCAAGGGAACATGGAATACTCAGAAGATATAGAAATGGCTGAGGTCATGAGTAAACATTTCAAGATGGTTTTCACTAGAGAAAATGTATGGTACTGGGATGAAGGGCGAGAAGCGAGATCCCCCCCTATGGGGGAAATAATAACAACACGAGCAGAAATAATGGACCAAATAACAAACCTTGATGTCAGAAAGTCTCATGGCCCGGATGGAATTGCAAACTGGATACTAAAGGAATGTAAAAATGAACTGATAGGCAAAATATATAATATGATAAGGTGTTCACTAGAAGGAAAAATACCATAAGACTGGAAAAAGGCTGACATCGTATCAATATATAAAGGACGAAACAAGGAAGACTCAACGAATTACTGACCTGTTTCCCTTACAAGTACTGTAGCCAAAATTTGTGAAAAAGTTATCAAAAATAGATGAACAAAACATCTGGAGGAGAACAACATACTAAACCCGAGCCAGTTTGGATTCAGACAGGGAAGATCATGTGCCACAAATCTGATCTATTTTTACTCAAGACTATTAAATATAATACAGGAAAGGGATGGATGGGCTGATTGTGCTTTCCTAGACCTACAAAAAGCTTTTGATAAAGTACCCCATAGAAAACTATTAAGAAAAATTAAAACCATAGGTGGGGTACAAGGTAAACTACTGGAATGGATGGAGGATTTCTTGCACGGAGGAAAAATGAGAGTAGTGGTCAGAGATAAGAGTTCTACTTGGGAAGAGGTGATTAGTGGAGTTCCACAGGGATCGGTACTGGCTCCAATAATATTTGTTATCTATGTAAATGACAGGGACGAGGGTGTGGACAGTTACATGAGCTTCTTTGGCGATGACGCAAATTTGGTGAGAAATGTGAGTACTGAAATAGACGGTGAGTCGCTGCAGAGAGATCTGAACTTTGTAAATGGAGTCAGAAGTGGGACATGGACCTCAACATTAAAAATGTAGTATAGTGGAATTTGGAGAAAGTAAAAACAAGTTATCAGAAAAACATAAAATCGATGAAAAGGAAGTAAAGAGAATGGGATTTGAAAAAAAAACTGGGAGTAATCATCACAAAGGATGACAAGTGATTTAATTCAGCTGATGCTCAAACCTTTGACCTAAAAAGACCTTAGTAAATCAAAATATTGCTCAGGCAGGGAGTCCGCCCTTAGATAAAAAAAAAAAATTGTGTGTGTGTGTGTGTGTGTGTGTGTGTGTGTGTGTGTGTGTGTGTGTGTGTGTGTGTGTGTGTGTGTGTGTGTGTGTGTGTGTGTGTGTGTCTGTGTGTGTGTGTGTGTGTGTGTGTGTGTGTGTGTG
>NC_134789.1:31339745-31342245 GCF_046742065.1 Oratosquilla oratoria
TGTGTGTGTGTGTGTGTGTGTGTGTGTGTGTGTGTGTGTGTGTGTGTGTGTGTGTGTGTGTGTGTGTGTGTGTGTGTGTGTGTGTGTGTGTGTGTGTGTGTGTCTGTGTCCGTGTGTGTGTGTGTGTATGAAGATAGGAGGGTGGTAAAGAAACACACAAGTCAGAGCTGAGTTTATTCCTCTAACGTTTCGGCTTTACACCTTCTTAAGAGAGACTACAAAGTACATAGGATTACAAAATTGAATATCGTCTGGAGGCTGTCTCCTAGTTGTTGATCTGGCGGACAACTTGTCCGCTCTAAGCACCGCCTCCTCGTTTTTTCGTGGCCAATCGTGTCTTGCAAATTCCACCCCTATTTTAGACCAGTTGATGACTCCTTTTCTATTGTTTATACAGTCTTCCTTATCTATATAAGCCTCTTCCATTGCTTTTCTGATTTTCTTGTTCATTCCTGTGTGGATTGTTTTCACATTATTCCAGTCTGGTAAATGTCCATATTTCTCTGCGTGTACTACTATAGCATTTGATGTCCTGTGATGTCTTAAATCCGATTTGTGCTGTGTCACTCTTACCCCAGTCCCTTTACTCGTTTCTCCATAGTATTCTCGTTGGCAATCACCACATGGTATTTTATACACTGCGCTTTCTTTGTTGATGACCTGACCTAACCTGATCTCACTTTTATGGCCGACCAAATCTCCAATCTTCTGTCCTGATGCGACGGCAATGTTCATTCCTGCTTTTTGTAAGAATTCTTACAAAAGCAGGAATGAACATTGCCGTCGCAAGTGACACAGCACAAATCGGATTTCCTCCTATCCCATATATCTGCAATACCTCTCACAGTGCCTTCCTGTTTACCTTGCCATAAGTCTTTTCCAAATCCATAAATACCTAAAAAACATCCTTACCTTTTCCTATAGCTTTCTCACACATCTGTCTTCCCACAAAAACCTGATCTGTCCTAAACCCACACTGTTCCTCACCAATTACTCCCTTTGTTCCTCTCCTAATCCTCTCAATCAAGACCCTCCCATAAGCCTTCCCAACTACACTTAACAAGCTAATCCCTCTGAAATTCCTACACTCATACTTGTCCCCTTTTCCTAGGAAAGTGGAACTATACAGGCACTCCTCCAGTCCTCCGGCACTGTACTCTTTCTTAAACAAACATTAAATAACCTGACCAGCCATTCCACCATAACTGTGCCTCCTTTTTTCAGACATTCTGCTTGACATCCATCCAACCCAGGTGCCTTACCTGCTCTCATTATCTTAACAACTGCCCTCACTTCATCCTTCCTTATTTCTCTTCTATTTTCCTCACTCATCACGGTCTTTTTCTTAGCACTTCCTACTGCAACTACCTTTCCCTCCCTATCCTCCTTCACATTTAGCAACTCCCTAAAATACTCTGCCCATCTTCCTCTTACTGCCTTCTCTTCTATTATCATCTCTCTTTCTGCACTTCTTACCTTTTCTTTTCTACTCGATTCGCCTCCTCTTCCTCTCTTAATTTCTTCCCAAAACATCTTTTTATTACTTTCAAAATTTTATGTCATACTCTTACCCCATTGTACATCTGCTCTCCTCTTTGCTTCCTATATCTTATGCTTTACTTCTGTTCTCTTTTCTTTGTACTTCTCATATGCTTCTCTCCTCCTATTTTGTAACCAACCTGTGAAAGCTCGCTTCTTCTCTTCTACAACCTTCTTTGCTTCCTCATCCCACCACTCACTACCCTTTCTTCTATTTCCTCCCGTCCTCCTTGTTCCACACACCATCTTTGCACACCTTGTGACTCCCTCCTTGAACCATCCCCATTCCTCCTCCACTCCTAGTTCTACTCTATCCTTCACTCCCTCCCACTCCTCTCTCAGCTTCTTCTTGTACTCCTTTTCTTTCTCATTTAAGCAGTTCACTCTAAGCACCTCCCTACCTTTTGTTCTTTTCCTCTTTCTCCATCTATCCTCCACTCTCAACTTACCTTCCACCAAAAAATGATCTGATATCCCCCACTCTCTCCCCTTAGAACATGTACATCCTTAAATCTTCCTGTTACACTCCTATTTACCACCATATAGTCCATTAATGCTCAATCTACCACCCTTCCATCCA
The DNA here is from genome assembly GCF_046742065.1 of Oratosquilla oratoria. Classification (NCBI taxonomy): domain Eukaryota; kingdom Metazoa; phylum Arthropoda; class Malacostraca; order Stomatopoda; family Squillidae; genus Oratosquilla; species Oratosquilla oratoria. The sequence goes on from NC_134789.1 coordinate 31,341,865, forward strand.
CCACCCTCTCTCATGTATACTTATGCTTGACTTTCTTCCTAAACACTGTATTTGCTACCATCATCTCTCTAGACACATCTCCTCCATCAATTCTCCACTACGATTCTTTCTTTGAACCCCATACTTCCCAACCACTCCGTCTACTGGTTTATTTCCTACCCTAGCATTAAGGTCTCCCAATACAACTACATTGACGCTTCTTCCTAATCCCTCTATCCATTCATTTAAATCTATCCAGAAAACCTCACTTTCTTCTACACTCTTCTCTCTACCAGGCCCATATGCACTTACAAAACCCCACATCTCCTTTCCCAGTCTCACCTTCATCCACATTAACCTTGAAGAAACCTCCTTTCACTCCACTACACGCTTACCTATCTC
>NC_134789.1:31349745-31354745 GCF_046742065.1 Oratosquilla oratoria
CTCTCTCTCTCTCTCTCTCTCTCTCTCTCTCTCTCTCTCTCTCTCTCTCTCTCTCTCTCTCTCTCTCTCTCTCTTCTAGTGCTACGCTATCATCAACCTGACGCTGCCATTTTTCAAGAGGCAATGGAACTATTTGAACATACTCTACAATGAGGATATCAAATATGAAGTAACGATACAGTATATACTGTGTTCTTTAGCCCGTTAGCTACAAAGGTGGTGCCGCAGACTAATAAGGAATTTGTCAACCGGTACGGAAAGAGTTGATCGAGATAGACTGTAACTCTATCTCTACCGAAGGGGTGCCGCTAAGCTGTATGATATAGGCTGGTTGTGGACATCATTATCATCAATTGAGGGCATACACCAGGGAGTGCGTTACCTCGTGAACGTCAACTCCGGTTATATGGGTATGTGGCACGTTTCCCTGATGTTGATCCTATTCAGCGTAGTCTCCACAAAAGACAACCCTTGATGGAGGAGACGAAGGGGACGCCCCCACAGAATTCATGGCTGGGGCATGTTTGATCGAACCTGTCGAGAGTTGTTTGGAGTGGGAAGGAAGGGTGCCTGCATGGGACCTGGCACGGAGAGACCGTGGGAAATGGCGCCGGGGTGTGAGTGAAGTAACGCAGTATGGAAGGGGTCAAATAGAAATCAGGGATGGGTTAGAGAAGGGAGCCCAAGGGTGGGACGTTGACCCTTTGGAAACTGACAAGGTGTCCCAGAGCTAAATAAACCCCGACACCCCCACCCCCCATGCATCTTCTTGGTGATATTAAAAACAAATAGAGATGACGCCTCTCCTGAACGGGTCAGATTGTTTCCTCCATTCGGGAGAGGGAGGAAGACCTTCTCGATCAAGCCCTTGTGTTCAATAATATCTCATACGGATTTTGTTCTGGCAAATCTATTCATTTTTGAGAGAAATATTAATTAGACATAAAAATGGTCTCAATGGATCGAGACCCTTCCAGGCCTAAGGTAAGTTAGCCCCTTCCTTACCGAGTGCAGAGTAACGAGTGGGTTGTAACCTACATCAATTAAATCCTTCCGTCTTTCTGCAACTTTAATAGAGTCTGTAAGTTATTAAACATAAGAACATAAGAATGAAGGAGAATTCAAGAAACGATGAGTCCTGCACCAGTCAGTTCCATGACCCCGTTATTGACCTCTGGGCATACCTCTCATGTAATCTCACTTGGAGGTTCGCTACCTCCCCCCGTGACATGAGCGAGATTTAAATTACGTTGTGGGAACATAGGAACTGTAATAACGCCTTCAATCTGATAATGTCCTTCTCAGATTTTCTTGAAGCCGAAGGAAGACGATTTTAATCAGCCGAGGGGCTGGTGGGTGCGTGGGTGCGTGGGTGCGTGGGTGGGTGGGTGTCCGTTTCAACCGAAAGGGTAAACAGGAAGATTACGATGTCCACTGTAAGCTCTGGAGCGCTTGGGAGTCGGGGATTAGAGGAATGGGCCATGTATCAACAAGATTAGTGGGACGGCCCGAAGAGTAATATAAATCAACAGTGAAACCAGTTTCAACTTTCTCGGGACTCAAAAAAAAAAAAAAAGACTGCAAAAGGAAGAGAAAGCCTAATAAACAAGAAAGAGAGGAAAAATAAAAAAGGAAAGAAATAAAAGAGAAAAGGCTTGTAAATAATAATTATAACTAAGATTATAAAGAAAAGGAAAGAGAAGAAGAAAGGGGAAAGAAAAAAGGGGAAAATGAAAGAGATGTAGATGGATGCTAAGAGGAGGAAGGAGAAGAAGAAGGAGAAGAAGAGAGAAAACAAGAAGATAGGAGAAGGAAAATGGAAGAGTAAATAAAAAAAGGAGATTAGGCTGGCAAACTAAAAGGAGGAACTCCATTATCATGTCATGGAATCAGACGTCCTTTGAACGAAGTTCTATGACTGAAGGTTTGTGAAAACAAGCTGAATGTGAGAGAATTCGTAGTAACAACACAGGCACAAGGACCGTGTCAACGTAGAAAACTCCTGAGGGACATTTTATTTTGAACAATGTGAAGAACTCGTGAATAGCATGTATATGTGTAGATACTCGAGAACGTATACCGAAAAAAGGACCACTGGAGGAGAGGGAAAATTGCGTCTCCAAGAATCAGCCAAGAGTCTCAAACACATTGGTAGAGGGGAGAAAATCGAATATTTGATGAGACCTTTGAAAGGGGCTGTCTAAAGTGAAGTGAGACTTAGCCACTTCAGCCGGTGACAATATATCACTATACATACATGTATGCATCACACACACACACACACATACACACACACACACACACACACACACACACACACACGTATATATATATATATATATATATATATATGTATATATATACATATATATATATGCATAAGTGAACACACGTACCCGTGTTCTTATTAGCATATATATATATATATATATATATATATATATATATATATACATATATATATGATACATATATACGTATATGTATATATATGTATATATATACATATATATATATATTATATATATATATATATATATATATATATATATATATATATAAGAATTATTAACTCATTATCGGAGAATGAGCTGAGAGATAAGATGGTCAGAAAATCTGTATATTTCGACCACTATCTGTGGTTCTCTTCATTCTGCTGAAGAGGACCACATACAGTGGTCGAAATATACAGATTTTTGGTCCATCTTATCTCATTCTCCGACAGTGGGTTAATAAGTCTCACTTCACAAATGTGCCACTACATTAATGTAGTAAGTTCATCCTAGACTCTTTGCAAGTTTCAGTTTGGAGTTCACTTTCGTTTACGAATACTGAGCTAAAATAGTTGTTTAAAATATCACACATTCCTTCATTTGAAGTTGACAGTCAGCAGATAATAGTGAGCCAATGTAATTCCTAATAACCTTTTTATCTGTAATGTAACTATAGAATTGTTTGGGATTCTCTCTGGATTTATCAGCGATATACATTTCATATTGTCGTTTTCGTTTCTTTATTATCTTTTTTTTTTTATCTTTCTGTATTAATGCATAACTTTGATAGTCATTAGGTGCACCCGAACAGTTGTATTTCTTATAAGCCTGTCTCTTTTTAACAATGCTTTTTTCAAATTCTTTGTGAAGTCATTTTGGGCGAGCCTGATTTGGGGGGGGGGGGGGTGGCGTCGGTCCTTAAACTTTCCTAATATATATATATATATATATATATATATTTATATATATATATATATATATATATATGTATAATGTATATATACATATATATATATTATATATATATGTGTATATATATATATATATATATACATATATATATATATGATGAAGATGGAAAAAGAAGTCACGGGTCTAGTTCCGAGTTCCTGAGTTTATTCCTGGCTGATTTCGCTCCATCCTTCTTCTTCCTCTGAAGAAGCAGAGCGAAACCGGTTAGGAATAAACTCACAAATTCGGAACTAGACCCGTGACTTCTTTTTCTACCTTCATCAACTTGTCACAATGTTCCAGCATATACTGTATATACATATATATATATATATATATATATATATTATATATGCATATACATATATATATACATACATATATATATACATATATATATATATATATATATATATATATATATATATATGTGTGTGTGTGTGTGTGTGTGTGTGTGTGTGTGTGTGTGTGTGTGTGTGTGTGTGTGTGTGTGTGTGTGTGTGTGTGTGTGTGTGTGTGTGTGTGTGTGTGTGTGTGTGTGTGTGTGTGTGTGTGTGTGTGTGTGTATGTATTTACCTAGTTGTATTATACGGGAAGGGATCTATGCTCGTAGGTTCATCGCCTGCAAATGATCTAGAGTCGAATATCCGTTTCTAAAGCCTGTCTGTTCTCTCGGTTGGTTTACATCTAAAGCTTGACTTAATCTATTTGTAAGGATCTTGGAGAATACTCGTTATATATTTGACAGCAAGCTGATCGGTCGTTACTTACTAAGGTCTTTCTGGTCTCCTTTTTATAAAGCAAAATCACTATAACATTGCACCATGTATCAGGAACGATTTCTTGAAGTATGAATTGGGTGTACAACTGAGTTAACTTAATATGACCTTCTTTCCCTGCGTCTTTCAAAAGATCTATCTATCAATATTCCATATTTCCCAGGTGCTTTTCCTCGTTTCATTTTTTAGAGTAAATTCTATTTCTTCCTTCGTAATCTCTGGTACACTACTAACGTCTGCAGATGAATTTACTGACACAACTACGGTCCTCGAAGAGTAAAGCTCTTGGTAAAATTCTTCTACTCTTTTTACAATTCTGTCTCTGCATTTAATGATTTCTCCATTTCTGTCTTTCAAACATATCAGCTGTTGTATTCCAAAAGCATTTCTGCGCTCAATCCCTTTAATACTTTTGCCTTTTCGAATAGTTTCCTCTATTTCATCCATGTTTCTCTTTCTTTTCTCTGATTTCTGCCTTTTCTTGATAAGCTTGTTTAGTTCTACTCTTTCTATTTCGTCTCTCCTGCTTTTAATCTGCAAAGTCCTTCTTTCTTTAATTAGGTCATATGTAGCTTTGGAGTATTTATTTTCTCTAATAATTTTTGCACTTCCTACTTTCTCTGCCGATTCCCTAATGATATTCACTAAATTCAAATTCATATTTTCAACGATGTCTTCGTTAGTTCTTAGAGTTTCTAATCTGGTTTTAATTTCTAACTGAAATTTCTTCTTATTAACCTAAACTTTCGCAAAGGTTATTTTCTTTTTTAAAACTAGTTTATTTCTCAAGGCTCTGAAATTTAATTTAGCTGTGCAAACCACAATTCTATAGTTACTACCTATGTTGACTTTCTTTACGAGCGTAACATTGCTAATGCTCTTGCTCTCGTCTCCTATTATGAAGTCTACTTCGTTCTTCGTTATTCTATTTGAACTTCTATAGGTCCATTTACGACCTACACTCTTTTAGGAGAAAGTGTTCATAATGCTCAAGTTG
>NC_134789.1:31362245-31367245 GCF_046742065.1 Oratosquilla oratoria
CACACACACACATGCATACATACACACACACACATACAAACACACACACACATACACACACACACACACACACACACATATATATATATATATAGAGAGAGAGAGAGAGAGAGAGAGAGAGAGAGAGAGAGAGAGAGAGAGAGAGAGAGAGAGAGAGAGAGAGAGAGAGAGAGAGAGAGAGGGAGAGAGGGAGAGAGAGACAGAGAGAGGGGGAGTGAGTGAGAGAGAAAGAGAGAGAGAGATTAAATAAATAAATAGATAGATAGGTAGATAGATATACCCGTGAACGCACGCACGCGCACACACTGGAACAAATGCCGCTGAGTGAGGTTTTCTGCAGTTGCCATCACTGGTTTTATCATTAGATATTTTATAACTAATATTCTGATGTTGAAATATTGATTTGTTACATAAATCTATAAGTCAATATTAGATGTTGTTGTCGTATTTTCTATAATCATCATTTGTTTCTACTCATACTTGCGAGAGTTGCTTGGTGTGCCGCCACCTTACACAAGCACCATAAGATATTCGGCATTTGAGATACGATTACGTCGGCCAAAGGAAATTACCCTTTCACTATGGTGACATCCCCTTCAGATGGACTGCCACCTTTCTCTCTACGATGAACGCTCCTTAGTTAAATGAAATATACTGGCAATAGTTAGGATAGAATCCGTAAAAGACGCCAATATGCTAAAGGAGTTAGCCCCAGAATAAAATCGTAATAAGTATCACTGAGATGAACGTTTGATGTCAGCCAGAATGAAATACCGAATGTACCTCACCGTATCGATGGAGTTAAGCCGTTATCACACTGGTGATTCACCAGCGCCGACCGTTGAGAGTTCGTTTGAGTAAAAATGACTTCGGTTATAATATTCTATTTTTAAGATCTTCAAATATCAAATTATCTTTCGGTCATATATAGCAAAGCTGAATGATGAACTAAGAGATTGTAAAGCTATACGAATGTTAGACATATTGATGAAATGTTCTAAGAGAAATCTAGATTTGTGTAAGCGAAGTCATATTGTAGTTATTCAAAGGGAGGTTGGAGATAGGATGTCGGAGGAAAAATAGACCAGTGTGATAATCCCTTCACGGGGCTTTATATTTTTCTATTGAGTCCAACAGAGGAAGTCTACATGTCCTGTGAGATAGACATCGGTGAGAATCATCCACATGTTGCTTGTCTTTAAATCCCATCAATACCCTTGCTGACACTCGATCTCTTGTGCAAGCCCAAGATCTCTGTCAACAATACTTCCTCCGTTTTTTCGAGTTGAAAAAGAGCGAGTGCTCCCTTCCTACTACTACTTTCAGCCAGAGGCATAGTAACACAAGACAGCAGTTGGCAATACCTTCCTGAAGAGATATATGAAAAGGCCTAAGGACTGTTGCTGACTGACTTCTAGTCAGGGAAACTTGAGGGAACAATTATTATCAACCCGTTGATCTTCCTACGCTCCTACGGAGCTGCCTAGTGTAGGCCTTATGGTCTCTTGCAGTCTCCTTCTTTCCTATGTTCTTATGTTCCTTTTCGCTCTACGCACTCCCTCTCATACTTCTCTTTATTCTAATTTTCCTGTTTCCCTTCCTCGCACTCCACTCTGTTCTCCATCTCCATCCCCTTTACCTTTGCTCCTGCAATAAATCTTTGCCTCTTCCATCCTTATCTTCTTTTTTTATATTTTTATCTTATTTCTCTTCAGTCATTCCTACACCTCCTTTTTCGATCAATCCTTCCCTTTCTTTCTTTTGTCCGGTTTATAGAGGCTTTCTTTGCCAGGCTGTCCTTCCCTATCCCATCTATACACAAACGCTCCTCTGCTTACGAATATTCGACTTACAAACTTTCAGACATACAAAGAAACCTCAAGCCTACTTTACAAATTTCGAAAATAAAAATCCAACATTATTATATTGATATTACAACTTATATTTGCTTTATGTATCATTACGGTAGTAATGTGTTTTAGGATAAGAAAACATCTATTGATTTTATATCATACTTACTTATGCATGTAGATTTGAGTACCTTTAGAATTATGTTGAATATCCACTTACGAACATTTCGAGTTACGAACAGCCGTTCGGAGTGTAACTCGCTCGTAAGTTAAGGAGTGCCTGTACTTAGATTACCTCAATAAGAATCTGTTCATCCATTCACCTAGTCACTCGCTTTGCACTAAGTCTTTAAGCAGTTTTCTATTCGAAATCTTCAGTCCAACAATACGCAAACAATCAGTCTCCAACACCTTATCAGTGATTTCAAAATTTTGATAAATAATTTACATGACTGATTACTTACGCAGGGATATATTTTGTTTATTTTCTATATATTTGGGCCTATGAATGGGTGACAAACACTGTATACAGACAAATTTCCATTCAATGAAGATGATGTTTCTTAATCTGATCAGATTAAGAAACATGGACGGCACAATTTGGAAATAAGAATGAAGAGTAGAATTCTCTACAATTATAATGCAGGACAACTTTGATACTTTATTAGAGTTATAGTCCTCTATTTGTTTACAGAATTCTAACCAACATAATTAAATCACTTATAGACCGACAGGCGATTCGTGGCTGTTCGACAGTTTCACGACACCGGGGAGTCCCCAACAATCAATCGGAAAGCTGCAGTCAAGCCCACTCATATTTCATCTCGTCTGTTTAGGGTTTTGTAATCTGGCGTGCCCGGCGAGGCGTCAACGCTTCGGCGCGAGACACACACAAAAAATCGAGCACGATACATCACCACGACTCGATTGAGCTGAAAATTGACGACAATGTCGACGACAATGTCGACCCCAACTTGGGCGTTTGGCCAATGCTTCCGCCCTACTCAACACAAATAAACACGATGTGTGCAGGTTCCCTACAGAGAAAATCTGACCCTGGCTGCACACGCTGCATTTGTAAATGTTTCCCATTATTTACCGTCACATTTATTTCTTTATTACAGGATTAACTACTTGGAAAAATATACTTAGGACGTTGAGCGCTTTCACACATTACATCTTCAATGCGAACTATTACAAGAATATGAGGAATCATAATTTCTTTCTGCTTTCGAGAAGCAAATGGATTATATTTTAGTGTAACATTATAACTTTACAACTGATACATCCAATATACAATTCTGCTTTTAATATTTATTGTTTTTCCCTATAAGCCATCAAGTTATACATTTCTCCTCTCAATTTAAGCCTATGATCACAATGAATTTGTGCTATCTATATCAGGGTGTAGAATTATTCTAATATTCATATATTAACATCTAAATATATACTTGGAACACTTGATCACACGTTCACACGGACATATCCTTAATAATGTAAGGCCGTGCATATACATAATCAGGTTATACATAAGTTCGTGCACATGCGCGGGTGTGTGTGTGTGTGTGTGTGTGTGTGTGTGTGTGTGTGTGTGTGTGTGTGTGTGTGTGTGTGTGTGTGTGTGTGTGTGTGTGTGTGTGTGTGTGTGTGTGTGTGTGTGTGTGTGTGTGTGTGTGTGTGTATGTGTGTGTGTGTGTGCGTGTGTGTGTGTGTGTGTGTGTGTGTGTGTGTGTGTGTGTGAGTGTGTGTGTGTGTGTGTGTGTGTGTGTGTGTGTGAGTGTGTGTGTGTGTGTGTGTGTGTGTGTGTGTGTGTGTGTGTGTGTGTGTGTGTGTGTGTGTGTGTGTGTGTGTGAGTGTGTGTGTTTTTGTGTCTTTTTCTTCTTTTCTTCTTCTTCTTCTTCTTCTTCTTCTTCTTCTTCTTCTTCTTCTTCTTCTTCTTCTTCTTCTTCTTCTTCTTCTTCTTCTTCTTCTTCTTCTTCTTCTTCTTTTCTTCTTCTTTTATTCTTCTTCTTCTTCTTCTTCTTCTTCTTCTTCTTCTTCTTCTTCTTCTTCTTCTTCTTCTTCTTCTTCTTCTTCTTCTTCTTCTTCTTCTTCTTCTTCTTCTTCTTCTCCTCCTCCTCCTCCTCCTCCTACTTCTTCTTCTTCTTCTTCTCCTTCTTCTTCTTCTCCTCCTCCTCCTCCTCCTCCTCCTTTTTCTCCTACTTCTTCTTCTTCTTTCTCTTCTTCTCCTCCTCCTTTTTTTTTTCTTTTTCCTCTTCTTCTTCTTATTATTATTATTATTATTATTATTATTCTTATTCTTATTCTTATTCTTATTCTCATTCTTATTCTTATTCTTATTCTTATTCTTATTCTTATTCTTATTCTTATTCCTATTCCTATTCTTATTCTTATTCTTATTCTTATTCTTATTCTTATTTTTATTCTAATTTTTATTTTTATTTTTATTCTTGTTCTTGTTCGATTCTTATTCTTACATACATACACACATACATAGATACATGCATACATATATACATACAAACATACATACATACTTACATAAATACATACGTACATACATAGTTTTACATACATACATACATACATACATACATACATACATACATACATACAATGTGAAGTCTCATCCACTCAAGAATGCTACGTTTACTATAAGTGTTCTATCATGTTCCAATTTTTACAAAAATCTTTTGTGAGGTACCTTATCAACGGCTTTCTCCAGGTCTACTGCAGATATCCACAAGGTATTATGAATAAAAGAGAATAATTACAATAATGTAATAATGATAATGATGAAAATATTAAGTGGTGAAGGAACAAAGAAGAAATAATGGAGGATACGTGATTTGATAGCATGTGAAATAGAATATGGTAGCATGGTATAAGAAGAATTGCCAAAGTAAAAGGAAGGAAGCTGGAAAGGGTGGGCAAAAGTGGTGAGAAAAAAGTATCTACTTAGAGTCGGAGGGGTCTGGGAAGCCATTCTTCGAGGGCAAGTGTCGCGATGGATTTTGTCCATTTCAAGTCACGAGTTCTTTTGTTTGTGTCTTTGTAATTCACAATGTAAAGAGATTCAATTATTTTCCATTGTTTCTTGTGTAGTCCTTTGGCTAGAATGGTGGATCCCTCCCAGTTTGGTAGGTGTCC
>NC_134789.1:31377245-31387245 GCF_046742065.1 Oratosquilla oratoria
CATTCTGGAATACACCTCCAGATGGAAGGTCGATCCATCTCCAAAAATGGTGACATTCAATGCCACACCAAGAACGAACACATCACCACCCTCACCAGAAGTTTTTTAGACTCCTACATAAATGTCCTTGCCAAGGAAAACGATCTCCTTGGGCTCACTATGGCTGAAGCCTTCCTCATCAAACAAGAACAACTTTGCACCAATATACAGGTCATGCCTGCTGCATCTTTACCTAGCACCTGGCGTCCTCCCTCCGGCTCAAGATCTCTTACTCTCAGTCAATCAGAGTCGCCCAAGCAGCCTGCTACTTTTCGGAACGCAGGAATTAATGGTTAGCTCTCCCATTGTATACGCCACTCCTATATATTTTCATATTTTTCTCTCTTTATGTACACTTACGAATGTCGCTTCGATCTCTGTTAAATGTCCTTCCACCTTCAGGAAGAAATATTGCTCGAAAGCTTGAAAAACTTCAATACAATCTCAACAATATTTCGGTTGTAGTTGACTTCCTAATGTGTAGAATTGTAAAAGCAAGATTGGTGTGACCTGCCGAGTATGAGACACATCTAAAGGTGAATGAAATAGTTTGCTGCCCACCAGAAGAATGTAAGTAGTGTTGACACTTTAGCTAGCCTGAAGGAGATGAAATAGATATGTAAGATGACTCAAAGACATGTTGTGGAGTAAAAGACAAAAGATAAAAAGGGGGATGAGAAGTACAAGGGAAAAAAGTGATAAATAACAAGAAGAGGAAGAGGAGAATCAAGAAATGATTAAAGAAGAGAAAGAGGTTGGTGGGACAGGAAGAAACAAAGACAAAGAGGTAGAGAAGAAAGAGAAGTAGGAAAAGAGTAGGAAATGAAGAGGAAAGGCGTGGAGAAGGAGTGACAGGAGGAAAGGAAGAGAGAAAGAAAGAGGAAAAGAAGGCAAGGAAAAAGGAGTAAGAAAGAGAGCAAAAGAATGAAGAGGAAAGAGCAAAGCGGATGACAAGAGGAGACGAAGGGGAGTATGTAGAGGGAAGTATAATTGGATTTGCATGGCTGTATTCGGAGTCCCCGGCGGGTGGGCCCCAGCTCTGATACATCACAGGGGCCGGGGTGAGGAGGGAATAGGAGGAGGAGAAGGAAGAGGAAGAGGAGGAGCAGGAGGAGGAGGAGGAGGAGGAGGAGGAGAAGGAGAAGGAGGAGATGGGCGAAGACGACGAGGAAAAGGAACAGAGGGATGAAGGAAGAAGAGTAAAAGGGGAGAAAGTGAGGGGAAGTGGGGAGGAGGTGGGGAATAGGAGAGGAAGGTGAGGAGAACCTGGAAAAAGGAAAGGAGGGGAGAGCCTAGAGAGGGGAAGGAAAGGGAGAGGCGGGGAGGAAGAAAAGGAGTTGAGAGAAAAGACCATGGAGGAGGGGCGTGTAAGGCGGGGTGGTGAGGTAATAGGAGAGTTTGCGAAGGGAAAGAGAGGAAGAGAGAGGAGAGGAGAGCCCGAGGTGAGGAGAATTTAAGTGGGGAAAGAGAGGGATAGGGAGAAAAAACGGAGAGAGAGGAGAAAAGGAAAGGAGGGAGAGGGAGGGACTGAATGGGGAAATGGAAGAGACGGAGGAAGGGAAGAAGAGAAAAGGGGAAGGGAGAGGACAGTTAGTGGAGGAAATAACGTGAAAGGCTAAGTTGGAAGAGGGAGGATTGGGGGAGGTGGCAGGGAGGGGAAGAAAAGAAGAGAGGAAGTGAAGGAGTAGAGTGGAGAGAAAAAAGAGAGTTGAAAAAAAGAGAAGGAGGTGGGGAGGAGGAGAAAAGAATAGAGGGGAAAGAGGAAGGGAAGGAGGTAGAGAGGAGGAGAAAAGAAAAGAGGGGACAGGAGAAGAGAAGAAGATAGAGAGGGGAGGAAAGAAGAGATAGAAATGAGAAAGGGAAGGAGATAGAGAGGGAAGGAAAAAGAGAGGAAAACGAGAAAGAGAAGGAGATAGGGAGGGGAGGAAAAAAGAGAAGGAAACGAAAAAGAGAAGATTAGGAGGGAAGGAAGAGAGGGAAATGAGAAAGAGTAGAAGATAGGGAGAGGAGGAAAAAAGAGAGGGAAACGAGAAAGAGTAGAAGATAGGGAGGGGAGGAAAAAAGAGAGGGAAACGAGAAAGAGTAGAAGATAGGGAGGGGAGGAAAAAAGAGAGGGAAACGAAAAAGAGAAAGATATAGGGAAAACAGGGAAGAAGAGAGGAAGGAAAGGAGGTACTTAGGGGGAGTAAAGTAAAGAATAAAATGAAATAGAGGGAATGAGACGAAATGAAGTAGAAAGAAAAAAGGAGAGAAGAGAGGAAAGTGAGAGAGTAAAGGAGGGAATGAAGGGGTGGAGAAGAAGGTAACAGAGAAGACAGGAAAAAAGAGAAGGAGGGACGGAGTCAAGATGGGAGAGGTAAAGAACAGAAAGGAAAGACGGGGTAGAAATGGAAAAGAGCGAAGGAATGGAAGAATGGGTGAGTGAATACAAAACAGAAGGAAAGGAAGGATCTAGGGAAGAGTGAAGAGGTGGAATTCAAAAAGAGGAGTGGGTTGATAGATAAAAAGGGTAAAAAAAAGAACAGAGGAAGTGAGGTATATGGGTATAAAGAGAAAATGGAGAGGGAAAGAGGCCATGAGAAAATAAAGACTAACTGAAGCCAAAGAGGAAAGTTAATATGTGGAAGACAAGAAAAGATTAAAAGGAAGAAGTCAAGATAAGGGAGGAGTAGGAAGGAGAATGTGGGGAGAAGTGTAAGGAGAAAGAAGGGAAGAGGAGGAGGAGGAGGAGGGAGAAAAGGTAAGGAAAGAGAGGACAAGGAGGAAAGTAGGTTAAGTTTGTTTTCGAAAACAACCAGGGTTTTTTTTTCATTTTTGAGATTAGTTACAGGTATCGGAATCGGACTCGTATCGGAATCGGACTCGTATCGGAATCGGACTCGTATCGGAATCGAACTCGTATCGGAATCGGACTCGTATCGGAATCGGACTCGTATCGGAATCGGACTCGTATCGGAATCGGACTCTCATCGGAATCGGAAGCTTAGAGTTGTATCGAAACCCTTATCGGAATCGTTAGAAACTTTGCTATCGTCCCATCACTATTGCTCACCAATCATAAAGTCATCCTGCGTGACTCTGATCCGCAAGGATGTCTTTAAAGTCCCTTGAATACTGACTGCTTCAAACTTATGCAGTAAATACCCCCATACGGGGAAGTGGATAAGGAGGAGAATGACAGGAAGAGAAATTTGGGAAGAGGAAAAGGATGTGGAGAAGGAGGTGGAGGATAAGAAAAAGGAGAAGAGGAGGAGAAGAAGGAAGGGGAGGAGGACACGGAAGAGGAGAGTGTGCTGGAGGGGCAAGAGGACAGGAAAGGGGTGGAGGGGGAAAAGGAGGAGGAGGACAAAGAAGGGGGAATAGAAATGGGAAGAAGAGGGAGGGGAGGAAGTGCTGAAGGTGCAGGAGGACAGGGAGAGGGAAGAGGAGAAGGAGGAGGATAAATAAAAGAAGAAGGAAGGGAGGAGAAGAAGGAGGGGAGGAGGACGAAGAAGGAGAAAAGAAGCGGGAAGAAGGAGGGGGTTAGGATCTGAGGGTGGGGCAGGAAGACAGGGATGGGAAGAAGGAGAAGGAGGTGGAGGATAAGGAAAATAAGAAGGAAGGGAGGAAAAGAAGGAGGCGAGGAGAAGAAGGAGGGGAGGAGAGGGAGGAGGCGAGGAAGACAAGGAAGGGGGAGAGAAGTGGGAGGAAGAGGGAGGAGAGGAGGTGTTGAAGGGACAGGATGACAGGGAGGAGGAAGAGGAGGAGAAGGAGGGGCAGGATGACAGGGAGGGGAAGAGGAGGAGAAGGAGGCACAGAACGACAGGGAGAAGGAGGAGAAAGATAGGAAAAAGATGAAGGATGGAAGAAGAAAGAAGGGAAGAGAAGGAGGGGAGGAGAAGAAGATGAGAAGAAGGAGGGGAGGAGAAGAAGGAGGGAAGGAGAAGAAGGAGGAGAGGAGGACAAGGAATGGAAGAAGAGGTAGGGTAGGAGGTGCAGGAGGGGCAGGAGGACAGGGAGGAGGAGGAGGAAAAAGGAGGCACAGAAGGACAGGGAGGAGGAGTAGAAGAAAAGAAAGGAAGTGAGTGAAGGGGGAAGGTGATCGAGAAATATTTCATCAGTAGTAATCAACATTTTTATCCTTGGGGACAATATCGCACCGAAGGGACGAATTCTCAAAATTGGTCAAGGAAATTTACCAGAAGGGAGGGGTAGTATAAGTAAGACATTATCAGTATCATTTTTTTTTTTTTTTAGTAGAGATATACTGTGTCTTACTACATCGCTTCTGACCCATGGCAGTGGGCGGGATGCAGGGATGACCCCTCATCCACGAGGAGCTAAGATGGGAGTGGGGGAAAGGGTAGTGGGTGGGAGTGGAATGGGTGGGAGTAGATAAGTGCCTTTGACTTGGCTACCTCCCTTATAAAGAGGAAAAAGCTCTTGGAATATAGATAGATAGATAGATTAAAAAATTAGGAGCGATTTAGTCCAAAGGAATCTCACCAAAGTTCCTAAGATAGCAAATGCATAAAACATGCATTCAGCAGCCCAGACGGGGAGATAATGGGAGGAGAAGGGCCATGTGGGGGACAGGAGGAGAAGGATGGAAGAATAAGAAGATGAGGATAAGGAGGATAGGTGAAGGAGCACAAAGAAAGGATGAAGGGAGGGGGAGAAGGAGAGGAAGAAACGAACGGGAGAATAAGAAGGAGATGAGGATAAGGATGGAATGTGAAGGAACATAAATAAAAAAGGAAGGGAGAGGGAGAAGGACAGGAGAATAAGAAGGTGAGGATAGAGAGATAAGGTGAAGAACCACAAAGAAAGGAGGCAGGGAGGAGAAGAAGGGGAGGAGAAGAGGGAGAGGAAGATAAAGAGTAACGGGAAGGGAGGAGAAGGAGGGGACGAGGAGAATGCGGGAAAGAAGAGAAGCAGTTAAAGAAGGAGGACGGTGAGGAGGAGGAGGAGAGGAGGCGAAGGAGGAAGGAGCAAAAGGAGGGTAGGAAAAAGAAGAGAGAAGGGAAGTAAGAGAAGGAGAAGAAGAAGGGAAGGAGGGGGGAGGAGAAGGAGGGGAGGAGGACAAGTAAGTGTAGTTAGATAAGGAACGGGAGAAGGAGTAAGAAGGAAAAGGAGGAGAAGAGGAGAGAGAAGAGAGAACAGGAAGAGGAAAAAAGGGAGGAAGAGGAAGAGGAAAAGGGAGAGGAAGAGGGAGAAAGAGGAAAAGGGAGGTGAAGAGGGAGGAAGAGGAAAAGTAAGAGGAAGTGAGGAAGAGGAAAGTGGAAATAGAAGAAAAGAAGATCAGATGGAGGGGAGGAAGAAAGGAGGTAAAGGTGAGAAGGAAAGGGATGGAAGGGTGAGTAGAGACAAGAGGGAACGAGAAGTGGAAAAGGAAGAGACAGGATGAGGGGAGGGGAAGAAAGAGGGGATAGGAGGATGAGCGTGAGGACGCGAGGGAAGGAGGGGAAGAGGAGGAAAGTGAGGAAGCGAAGGAAGGAGGAGAGGATGAGAAGAAGGAAGTGGAGGAAGAGAAGGTGGGTGGGATGAGAATGAGGGGAGGAGGAGGAGGAGGGAAGGAGGAGAAGGAGGAAGGGAGGAGAGAAAGAGGGGAGGAAGAGGAGAAAGAGAGGAGGGCGAGAAGAAGGGGAGAAGAAGAAGGAATTTGAGGAAGAGAGCATGGGTGGGTAAGAAGGGAAGGAGAAGGAGGGGAGGAGAAGAGAACGAAGAGAAGGAGGGAATGAGGAGAAGGAGGGATGAGGAGAAGAGAGGGAAGAGGAAAAACAGGAAGAAGAAAGTGGGGTAAGAGGGGAGAAAGGATTAATAGAAGAGGAAGGGGAAGAGAATAAAATGAGGAAGAGGAAAGGGTAGGGGAGGATGAGAGGGGGGAGGAGAAGAGGGGAAGGAAAGGAGGGAGAGGCAGGGATAGAAGAGAGACGGGAGGAGGGAAGGAGGTGGGGTGGATAGTATGGAAGAGAAATAAAATGAAGAAGAGAAGGAAATGAGTTGTTTGCTAGTTACGTATTATGAAACGTAAATGTAAGTACAGCGCCTAATGCATATGGAATAGAAGAAGAAATAGAAAAAGAATAGAAGAAGAAAAAATAGAAGAAGAATAGAAGAAGAAAAAAATAGAAGAAGAAAAAAACAGAACAAACGATGGGAGAAAGGATGAATTAGATGAATTATTATATTTAGGAATAAAGAATAGATTTAAGTGAATAGTGAGAAAAAAAAGAGAAGGAGGGAGGGGGAGGGGGAGAGGGGGAAGGAAAGGGGAAGGGGACGAGGGGAGGAAAGTAGAAAGAGGGAAGAAGTGACTGAGAGAAGGGAGGGGAAAGTCGAAAGGGAAAAGTTGAGTAAAGGGAAGGGGGTCGGACAGGGCAGAGAGCCTGCGAAGAGGGGAGAGGCAAGAAAGGATGAGAAAAGGGGAGAGAGGAGGAAGGAGTGATGGCCAAGAAGTTGTCAAGGAATGGAATGACGAGGGGAACATGAAAAGAGGGGAGGACAAGGGAAAGGGGGAGGAGGAGGAGGAGGAGGAGGAAGAAAGGAAGGAGACGAGGAGGGAAAGGAAGAGGGGAGACTTAGGAAGAAGGAAGAATTGGATTTCAAAGACAGGGGAAAAGGAAAAGGGGAGTAGAAAAGGGAAGTGCAGAAGCAAGGGAAGAGGAGGGGAAGAAGATAGACAGGGGAGAAGGGAAATGAAAGGTAGTTAGATTCCGAAAGATAAAGGGAGAGAGGAGGGGAACGAGGAGAAAAAGGTGGATAAAGAAAGTAAGAGAGGGAGGGGAAGAGGAGGAGAGCATATGGGGAGGAGAAAATCAGATAGGAAACATGATGAGAGGTAGAAGGAGAAAACGAAGCGAGTATGGGAAAGGAGTTTGAACACTAAGACAGAGAGGGTTAGAGGAAGTAGTGATGGGAGGTGGAAAGGGGAAGGAAGAGGTGGGAGAGAAGGAGGAAGTGGGAGTGGAAACGGGAAAGAAATAGGAAGGAGAAGAATGGAGGAAAGAGAGAGGGGGCAGAGGAGGGACGTGGGAGGGAAGGAGAAGAGAAATGGGGAGAGAGAGGAAAGATAGGTGATGTCAAGAGAAATAGAATCGTTCACCAGTTGCAGGATATAAAGCTCATTTAGTATATATATATATATATATATATATATATATATGTATATATATATATATACATATATATACGTATATATATACATATATATATATATATTTATATATATTCATATATATATATAAATATGTATATATATATATATATATATATATATATATATATATATATATATATATATATATATATAGAGTCCATGCCATGATACCATAAAAGATACACATATATGAGCGAACTGTCACTTTTACCATATGTGTTTAGACAGCCGGAGCACATGGTAGTTATCGATGTCCGTGGTTTTTGGGATATCACATCACCAAATGTTGTTTTGTAAGATAACAAAGCCTCACGCCCGGGATCTCCTCCCTGCGACGGAAGCCGTCGCCTCTGCCCGGTGTGCTGAGACAGCCTGGACAAGTGGTAATCACTGATGTTACTGTATTTACAACTTGGTATTCAGTAATCACATAAAGAAATAAATGTTCTTAGTATCATGGTTGCTTTCATCATTTCGTCCAGCTATGTCATGTCACAGGGCTGATGAAACCTCTTCCAGGTGGAATTAGAATTTATCACTATGAGAAATATTTTCTATATTTTTTCTATTTCTTTTTCAATTTTCTGTCTGTCTCCTATCCGTTATTTTCTTCTCACGATCTCATTCCCACATCCACCGCTTTCATCTTCCCATTATATGTATATATATATATATATATATATATATATATATGTGTGTGTGTGTGTGTGTGTGTGTGTGTGTGTGTGTGTGTGTGTGTATATATTCAAGCAAACACAAAGTCGAGATACAAAAAATCAAAATAACCACACAAAAAGAGAAACATGTAGACAGTAATTACCTTCGTATATTACATCCTCAGACTAAAATGGATATATATATATATATATATATATATATATATATATATATATATATATATACTGTATATACACTTTTTCTATTCCAACCTTCCCTATTCTTTGTTCTTGTCTGACTCTTTTGTCATTATCATGACATTATCCTTCTATATTTCTTCATGCCCCTCTTTTCTCCCTAAAATTCCTCCATCTACACCAACCAAACCCTTTTCCTTCTTTCCGAACATATTCCTCGACACCAAGAGGTCTCCGGAGTATCTACGGAGTACTTCAGCCAAGTTTAATTTGGGACGTGTAACCATCTGTTGCTGGTCTCGGGTTCGGTAAAATAAAGAATAGATATTGATTTATGTTTTCCCAACTGAAAAGGATTTAGTTGATCATAGATATATATAAAAATTGGGTAGAGAAACCGGTAGCAACATTTATGTATACAATAATTTGGCCAAAAGCCTTTATTTACGAAAACAGAATATACATGACGTGATACATGACAGTTCCTGTATATGCTTTATGGACTCCTAGTGACGACATCACCATCGGGTAGGTTCTGGGAGGGAAGAAAGGGATGGTAAAGTGCGAATGAGTCCTACGTAGGGCATCCAATAGTATGAGAGGTAGAAAAGAGGGAGAGGAAGAGGAGATCACGTGAGGAGGAGAAAAGCAGATAGGAAACAAGAGGAGATGTAAATGGAGATAACGAAGGGAGTATGGGAAAGGAGTTGGAACGAAAAGACAGAGAGGGGTAAAGGAAGAAGTGATGGGAGGTGGAAAGGGGAAGGAAGGGGTGGGAGAGAGGGGGGAAGTGGGAGAGGAACCGGGAAAGAGATAGGAAGAAGAATGAAGGAAAGAGAAGGGAAGCAGGAGAGGAAGGAGGGAGGTAAGGGGAGGGGAGAAGGAGAGAAGTGGGGAGAGGGGAAGGAAGATGGGTGATGTCAAGAGGAATAGAATACACAAATAAATACACAATAGATACACAACTGGAGCAGAAGTCTTGACCCTTGACTATTTTTGAATACTAGTGCTAAAGAGCATTAATGTGCAAAACTAATCAAGGATTAAGACTGATCCAGTTGTGTGTTTACCATTTCCACTTCCCATACTTATTGCACAGTCGCTACACCCAAGAATGAATGATTTGATGGTATGACTTCCGAACCGGAAGGTCGCTGCGGAAAGGTCTTTAGGGTCGCATCTCGATATATCGAAGTTGCTCCCGACTTCGGCGTACGAAAGGTGTTCACCTTCCTTTCCAATTCTCATCCCTTCTGTAAACTTTGTCATCCAATGTTATCTGTCACTCTTTTAATACTCTCTTCCATCGTTTTTACTTTCTTTCCTTTCTCCCTTTCATTTTTTCCTCCTCATTCCTCACTAATACCTTTCACTGTAAAAAAAAAAGAAAAAAATCACCATCCCTCTCCAGGGAGGTGGGATGTGAGAAACCCTTGGTAAGGGAGCACCCTGTCGATTCTGGCCAACCGCTGGAATTTTTAGGCCGGTGTCATGTCGCCTCCCCACCTGACCGAAACAGTCGGAAACCAACACAACATTACCCGCAGCGGGTCCCGGGAATCGAACTCACGACCATCTACTCATGAATTCGACACAGTATCCACCGGAGTACCGCAGGGCTTTTCGTTAATAAAGTCCCTTCCCATCGCTATTTACCATACCAAAGTCAAACCACTCCTTTTCCATTTCCAGTCATATTCCCACTGTTGCTCCTCCTTCCTCTCTCGCTCCTCTTCCTTCACTCCAATCGGGTAAGGAAAGAATAAACGGGAGAGGAGATACAGAAAGGTAGGAACGAAACACATGGCAAAAGGAAAAGGGGCAGAAGAGGGGAAAACCAGTGAAGGTAAAATAGAGTAAATCCGTGAAGGAAAAGGGAATGTGAGAATGTAAACGTTTCAGAGTTGAAGTAGTTTGAAAAGAAATTCTATGTAACGGCTAGAAGAAAAATGTATTGGTGTAGCATATA
>NC_134789.1:31397245-31409745 GCF_046742065.1 Oratosquilla oratoria
AAGTTCTCAATTAGATGAATTACAAGTAAATTAAATCTGAATATTCTTATTTCTGCATTCCTGAAAGTAAAAGTAGTTAATGATGGGTGTCCCGGAAAGAATGCTGAAACACGATTGCATAAAAAAGATTATTCCAGCCATATATGAAATTATAGTAAGCTATGGAAGCCTGACTAGTGTAGAGCCTGGACTTCACATTCAGCTTTGGCCTGGATCAGCCTGAGGCATGCAGACAGTGACCGGGGACTGTACATTGTATAGTACAGATTAATTGAAGTGATTCCCAGCAATTGCCTATAGAGTTTATTCAGCAATGAGATCACCCTCTGCACATTAACGAGGGTTGCACTTATCCTGATCTAACCCTCTGTTGGGCAGTGCAGTTTTAGTATATTTCATGAGATGGCCAGACTACTTTATTCAGCTATGAGTGCACCCTCTGCACAATTTAGGTTTGGCATATCAAAACGTAACTTTTTTTCTGGTATTAGTAGGCCGCTTCCGCTGTCGGTCGCGTTCCCATAATTTCGTTGACCTAAGGTCACTCTTCACATATTTGGTTGAGACTTTTCGCCAGAAATTTTCATTCAGCTCGGGGAAAACCACTGAACGAAAAGTAGATACAAAAGCAGTGTATCTCGTGACCAATGCTTCCATCACTGGGGTCAATTCCTCTTCGTAAAGGTGATGTCAAAGAGGTGGTAAAGAATATGAATTAGAAATTTAAGGATAAGGGTAGCAGAAGGACGGATACTAAAAGTTAAAAGTGGTCAGATTTTTTTCTTTTAGTTGATATTAGTTGCAAATTAAAAATGAATGCTGCATGAGTCTGGTTCGGAATAGATTAATAAAAGTCCTATAGTTATTGAATGCTTAAGTAGTCAAAATCACATACTACTAAATGTAAGATGAATGTGAATGTAGATATGAAGGTAAATGTAAACGTCAACGAGAACTTATATGTGAACACAAGTATATGTATATGTGTATACATACACACACACACACGGTGGCACAGTTGGTAGAGCGCTGAACTGGGAAGCAGAAGTGCTCCCAGTAACCAGTTCGAATCCTGCCCAGGGCCAAAATTATTTCGGTATCGCTGTGCCTCGGGTCGTTACTCTGACTCTCGTGGGCGGGGAGTTGGGTGTGTGTGTGTGTGCAAGGTCATAGCATTACCCATACAGTAGATCGGACCTACGAGCTCTGAGCTCTCTTCCAGGAGGGAAATAGCTGTCGATCACGAGTCCAACACGTGATCCAAAGACCAAGTGAATACACACACACACACACACACACACACACATATATATATATATATATATATATATATATATGTATATACATATATATATATGAATCCTTTTGCTTACTATGTATAACCCTGAGGACGAACCCCGGACAGGGTTCGAAACGTCGGTAATAAATTCTGTTACTCTGAGTCCAGTGTTTTGAAATTTTCCGATAACATGGCTCCTGGACTCCAGCTCTTTACGAACATATATATGTATATATATATATCCATATATATACATATATTATATATATACATATGTATACATATATATATATACATATATATATATATACATATATGTATATATATGTATATATATATATATATATAGATATATATACATACTGTATATATATATGTGTATATATATATATATATATGTATGTACATATATATATATATGCATATATATATATATATATGCATATATTCTTATGTGTTCGTATGTATATTTGAATGAATGTAAGTATACATTTATGTATATACCATAGGTATATATAAATGTATGTATGCATGTTTGTGCGTGTATGTACATCCGTAGGTATGAATAAAAGAGGAAGTGTGGAAAACCGGGAAGAGAGGGGACAGATAAAAGAAAGGTGCAACGAAACATATAAAAATGGTGAGGGGGAGACACTGAGAGATGGATAACGAGACCTAAACGATCCGTCCCGCAAGAGAAAGAGAGAGAGAGAGAGAGGGAGAGAGAGAGAGGGGGAGAGACAGAGAGAGAGAGAGAGAGAGAGAGAGAGAGAGAGAGAGAGAGAGAGAGAGAGAGAGAGAGAGAGAGAGAGAGAGAGAGAGAGAGAGAGAGAGAGAGAGAGAGAGAGAGAGGGAGAGAGAGAGAGAGAAAGAGAGAGGGAGAGAGAGAGAGAGAGAGAGAGAGAGAAAATGGGGAGAAATTGTCGTAGCGTTGGCTGAGACCTGGTACTCGAAATAGAGGTAAAATGAAATCATATAGAAATTGAATGGCGCCTATTTGACTGAACGCCGGTTTCACCAAAGGATTTGTGTGTATAAACGCAAAATCTAGCGGGTTTTGATCAGAAGAGTTTTGCCTGCCTCTGCTCTCCACCACGCGAATACTTTAAACACGGTGGCGCGGGTGATAGCAACCGCTGCATCTACAATACCACGGTTTTCTTCGGACGAAGGATCCGCCCCTGGATCCTAAATGGAGTCCTGGTCGAAGGAGCTCATACTTTAGTCAAAGTTTAGTCCCTCAGTTGACTCAAGTCATCTTGTTTTAGCCATGACAGGGCTTGTAGGCGGCTTCACCGTATTGTAGCGGGTTAAACGCGTGCGAGTTAAATTTGACATACAACCGATATAAAGGCTTTCGATGCAGAGCGCCCTGCAGGCGAGGCCAATGCATTCACAGTTAATCTATGCGAGTTTTTACATATTCCCCTCAATACGGTGGCGCACTGTATACCTTATTCTGTGGGAAGCGTTGCATGATTTTGTTCAAGTAACGATCGGGCATCCCTGGCGTCAAGAATGGGGGCTCGATCGACCGAGAAGCTGTTCAGTTGAATGAAATTTGACATTTGTGTCGATTTGAATCTTTACGCCGTTACCGTTATGAAGATGTTTAACTTGTTTAGCTTGTTCGCTATGTGCTTGATGGGTGGGGAAGTTAGGTTGAATGAAATGGTCTCTTGTTACGCTTAACACAATAAAAACTAACCCCCCAACATAGTGTAGTTGCCTAATGTTTGATGAAACAAAATATATAAAACATGCCAATAATTTAACATGGTAGTCATTTTGTCCCCATAGAGTTAGAATGAATAATCTTATGTCCCTTTTGGGTTAGTAGTAATAGTAGTAGTAGTACTAGTAGTATAGTAGTAGTAGTAGTAGTAGTAGTAGTAGTAGTAGTAGTAGTAGTAGTAGTAGTAGTAGTAGTAGTAGTAGTAGTAGTAGTAGTAGTGGTGGTGGTGGTAGTAGTAGTAGTAGTAGTAACAGTAGTAGTAGCAGTAGCAGTAGTAGTAGTAGTAGTAGTAGTAGTAGTAGTAGTAGTAGTAGTAGTAGTAGTAGTAGTAGTAGTAGTAGTAGTAGTAGTAGTGTAGTCGTAGTAGTAACAGTAGTAGTAGTAGTAGTAGTAGTAGTAGTAGTAGTAGTAGTAGTAGTAGTAGGGGTAGTAGTAGTAGTAGTAGTAGTAGTGGTAGTAGTAGTAGTAGTAAGAGAGGTAGTAGTAGTAGTAGAGGTAGTAGTAATATCGGTGGTGGTGGTGGTGGTGGTGGTGGTGGTGGTGGTGGTGGTGGTGGTGGTGGTGGTGGTGGTGGTGGGGGTGGTGGTGGTGGTGGTGGTGGTGGTGGTGGTGGTGGTGGTGGTGGTGGTGGTGGTGGTGGTGGTGGTGGTGGTGGTGGTGGTGGTGGTGGTGGTGGTGGTGAGGGTAGCAGTGGTGGCGGTTTGGTAATGGTAGCGGTGGCCGTGGGTATAAATGAAACTACTGCTTTGCGAAAGAGATTCTTTTTTCCATCGCACAGCAGTGGTGGTCATAGTCGAAATAGAAGTAGTAGTAGGAGTAGTGATAGTATTTGTAACAGCTGTTGTAGTAGGTTAGCCCAAGCACTACGATCATCTATAGAAGATCCAGTGACTGATTCTAGTAGTAACCCGGTGCATAAGAAAAGGAGAGGAGGTGGAGGAGGAAGAGGAGGAGGAGTGATTGCGCCCACAACACTGTGTGGAATAGAGTTGGAATCTGAAAGAAGCAAAAAGGAGGAGCATATACATGTGATGAAGTGTTTCAGGAGTTTGGCTGGAGTTACGAGGATGAAAAGAGTGAGAAATATGTAGGTGAGGAGAGCAAGGGTGGAAAGAGAGCTGGCAAACAGGGGTGATCAAAGAATGCCGAGATCGTTTGGGCATATGGAAAGAATGAACGAAGAAAGACTAGCAAAGAGAGTAGATGGAGGGAACATGGGGTGAATATCAAGAATGAAATGAATAGACGAGAGAGTGTGGTGAAGTTCCAGGTGTTGGGCCCTGTTGGCAAGGTGCTGTGTCTTGCTGCATTGCCTCTGATCCGAACAGTGGGGTGATGCCCAGTAGATTCCCAAGATTCATTGGGCATTATATTGAAAAGAAAATTAAAATCACTAAACAGAGAAAAAAAAAAGGTCCAAGAAGTTCCGAAGAGCGCTCTGCCTCTTCAGTTGGCTTTTACTTTTGGGCGAAGCTGTATATGTATTAGAAATATTACGGTTCTTGGAGAGGTTACACTTGGGTTTCGCATCCTGACTGGCGCCATTTCCTCGATTCTTCACCCTAGCGAATCGTCCAAGACACTAGTTCTGTGTGCCTCCGTGGGGTGCCTGTATGCGGATGTATTTGACACTTGGGGACCTCTTACTAACGGCCAATTCCGCTTGCCTCCTAACGGCCAATTCCGCATGCTTGCCTTCTAACGGCCAATTCCGCATGCTTGCCTTCTAACGGCCAATTCCGCGTGCTTGCCTTCTAACAGCCAATTCCGCTTGCCTTCTAACGGCCAATTCCGCATGCTCGGAAGCAAGGTAAAATTGTTAAAGGGGTTATCACACCTGGATATTTTTCCTCAAAGTCCGATTAATCGACGGTACCACCCATTTCCAGAACTTATTCCGCCGTAAAATTACTATGGCAAATTATTTTATTTTCTCAAAAAAATACATAAAACGTCATTTGATATGAAGGAGGAGAATTGTTTTCCTCCAGCATTCAGTTTCCTTTCCGAAAGCTGCGAGCCACAAATCTGCTCCAACAGCCGGAGGAAAAAACATTTCCAGAAGGGTTAAGCATTGGGGATCCATCTCCTCTTCGACAATTTCTTTGTTGTTTATGATGACGTCTATGGTGGCCCCAAAGGTGATGCACAGGTCCCCTTTGTTGAAGGTGGGGGTGATTCGTCTGGACAAGGTGGTGGTTGTCCTTTCCACGTAGGTAGATAGGGGCGTGCAGTCCTCCTCTGGGCAAATTTATTTATACACTACTGGAAATTGACGAATTCCATGTGGTTTCGTTGCGGTGTTGTGAGAGTTTGTCTCCTTTCGTGGGGGGTCACATTTCTTTTGATAATGTTTTCCAATATCTCCTCATCGGCTTCGTACTTGTTGGACATGTGAGACTTATAAAATATGCGGTGAGTAGTTCCTTTTTGTTCTGTGGCAGCGCGGTGTATTTCTTGGCAACAAGTATCAATTACTTTTCTAAGTGTAACTGGGACTTCGCTGTTGGAATACCCATTACTGGTGAACAGCTGTTGGGTTCTCTCGATCTCCTGGGTATCCGAACAAGTTGAACAATGGTTAAAGGTTCCTCTAAAAAATGTACCGATTTGTGGATTCTCTATACCTTTGGGGACACTCACTTTCTCCGCTCAAGCATAACCCAGGGCTGGTGTCCTTAACGGGAAGGAAATGAGCAATTAGGCTCTTTGAGGAGGACATCCAGGAAGAAGAGGATCCCACCTTCACTATACTCGACAGCGAAGTCGATATCTCCATGAGCACCCACTAGAATAAGATAAGACATCGCAATGTATATGTGTGTGTGCGTGTGTGCGTGCGTGCGTGTGTTTGTGTGTGTTTGTGTGTGTGTGTGTGTGTGTGTGTGTGTGTGTGTGTGTGTGTGTGTGTGTGTGTGTGTGTGTGTGTGTGTGTGTGTGTGTGTGTGTGTGTGTGTGTGTGTGTGTGTGTGTGTGTGTGTGTGTGTGTGTGTGTGTGTGTGTGTGTGTGTGTGTGTGTTTCAAAAATTAATTTGATAAATAATTTTTGTTGGACAAAAATTATATGTTAGTCTAATTTTTCTGTGGTGTGAAGGGTTTTGTTCGGTTATCAAACAAGTAACAGTGACTACCACTTATCCGCCCTGGCTTCTCAGAATGTGGGACAAAGGGGATGGGTTCGACTGCTGCTAAGTAGCATGATGTAAATTCCTCTTTCTCTCTCTCTCTCTCTCTCTTTCACCCTCTCTCTCTCTCTTAAACACACACACACAAACACACACACACACGCACACATACACACACACACTTTCTTTTTCTTTCTCTCTCTCTCTCTCCCTCTCCTTCTCTGTCTGTCTCTATCTCTCTCTCTATCCCTTCTCTCTCTCTCTCTCTCTCTCTCTCTCTCTCTCCCTCTCTCTTTCTCCCCCCCTCTCTCTCTCTCTTTAAACACATTCACATGAATTTGGCATGTGCACTCCAAAGCCACGCTCTTCTTGTTTAGGTTTGTATTGTGCGAGCTGCATCGTTCGAAGGGAAATGGTGCGAATTGCAACGTTTGCATGGAGATGGCACCGTTCTCACACCGAATCACCAAAGATGATCATTTTGCCACCAGGACTGGTAGAACAATATATTCAGACTTGCTTTAAACGCTAATTTAGAAACGCGTTTGTGAAATTGGGAGCCAATATGGGGAGGGCAAAAATTATATATATGTGTGTATATATATATATATATATATATATGTATATATATATATATATACATACATATATATACATATATATATATATATATATATTATATATATATATATATATATTCTCTTTCTCCTCTCTTTTTTCTATTGAAGAACAAAATCATGTATCCTCATGCAGTTCTCATACATTCCGTCCGCTTCGAAATTAGGAAAACAAAGAAAATGAAAAATTACTGGCAAAGAGTAGGGATTTGTTTGGCCCGCAGAAAAATAAACATTCATCGAATGTAAATGAAAAATAAATTCAGAGAAACACAGAAGACCAACCATTCTTAGCATGCGAAGAGATTCAGATGCAAACAGCAAAGGGTTTGCGGCTTTATGAGGACGATTTGGTATTCTAATCTATAGACGAGATGGCCAAAATAGAACCTAAACAATGGAGGATTACGTGAGAGGACGCTGAATATGAACGTGTGGATTATTTCTTTTTTGACAGAGAAAAGGCACTGTACTCCAAGACAACGAAAATTTAATTCCAACCTTTCAGCACCGTGTCGCATTGCACAGAAATTGCCCTTGTGTTTCACCTAAGAGGCGAGTTTGAATCTCGATCCATCTAAAGCTCACCGTAGGAAAAGAAGTTAGGAAGCCTTCAGCTCTACTTATGTGGAAAAATAATAAAAATAACTGAAGTTGCCCGAGACAGTTTTTCCCTGTCTGCAGACCGAGTGCCAGCACCTCGGGTCTGCACCTATAGATGAATTCTGAAGTTGGGTGGTGGGGAGATGATTCTCTCCGATATCCATCTTCCAGGACCGCCACTACCAGGTGTCTGTCGTTGGTCCAGGGAAGAGAGGTAAAGAGGGCTAGACAATTTTATGGATGGGGATGACAGGTGGTAATGGATATGGAACTGCCTATTGTAGGCCTTATGGTCTCTTGCAGTCTCCTCCATGCTTATGTTCTTGTGAATGCAAGTTTGTGCCCATGAGATCAAGAGCAATTCTACATGATAAACAAGACACCTTTGTTTATATAAATACATATGGAGGTATATGTATGATACATTTGTTTGTATAGTGTAAATATTTCCATGCGAAACAAAACCTGGGTGTTACTAAACGCGTGAGTATTTGTGCTATAAGTATGGAAAGGTACATACAATGGAGATTATGTGCATATGTGCGTGCATGTGCGCACAAGTATGTGTACATATGTGCACAAGTATGTGTACATTTATTTTACGCATGAGCGCCCCCATACACAAATTCATACTTCCCCGGAAGACTGAACAAAAAATGGAGTCATTAGGAAGCAGTAAGCCGAACATGTTTTTAATCATAATCAAAGATTCAACTCAAAGGTATGTTTGCATGCAGAAGGAGAAAAAAAGAAACAAAAGAAGTAAAAATTGTTTCAGGAACACAAGAAAAAATCTGGGAGGGGAGAGGAAACACGACCAGAGGTCAGAAGATATTCTAGCTGGTTCGAAAGCTTCCCTTTCTCTGCATCTCCCACTTATGTTCAAGCCCTTCATTATTCAGATAGCCTCAGCCCATTCGTCATGGAAGTTTATCCTCAGATGAATAACATGGGTTGGTGTTAGCATGATTAAATTTTATAAAGGCGTCATCGTTCATCGTAGCATAGGGATTAAGATAGAGGGTTAAAGTATTATCAAGGATTAAAGTAGAGGGCATTCCCACAAGTGAATGAAATCCCCAGACAAGAGCCAGAACACACACACATGCACTTAAAGGCCCTTTGCCCAGAAAGGGATTAGATTGAGGTAGATTTAATTGATGACTGGTGGTGTACATACACACACACCTCCACTGCTGGGTGAAATCGTCTAGCAAGAGAAATAACGATGATAATGGTGCGATGCTCAGCAATGTGACACCACGATGATTCGCCTCTTACCAGCCAGAGGACGCCCTCCACAGCTGAATAAAATCATCCGCCGATAGCCAGAAAACTTTTGCCACGCTGCTCGACCTTGGCGGACATTTTATCGACTAATGTTGCTCATCATGTTAAAGTGACGGCACACTAGGCTAGCATGCTACTTGCTTTTGCTATATTGTTTAAGTAGAAACGACTTCGGTTACAATATTCTAGACTTTCGTATGAACATCTCAATAATGTGTCTAACATTCGTATGGGTTTAATTTCTCTTAGTCCGTCATTCAGCTTCTCACTATGTGACCCAAGAGTAATTTGGCATTTGGAAATCTGAAAACCAAAAATGTAACTGAAGTCGTTTCTACCCAAACGAAGTAGCTAAAACAAGTAGCATGCTAGTGAGAAATGCCTAATGTGCCACCACCTTTAGTTCGTCATTCTCCAATCTCGTTGACCCCTATCTTCTTCATCTCCTATTTTTTCTGACGTTTACGTAAACATAAGGTGAGGGAAATATTTGTTCTATAATAGATTCTTGTTAAACTAAAGTGAACTGAGTATGGTATGCATAAAATTAAAACAAACAGTTCCAGCAATCATCTTATTGAAATTTTTTTGCGTTTTATCAATACAGTGATCCATTATTATTATGGAACGATTAGTTTACGAATTAAAAGTTATACATGTGAAATAAAGGCTGCAAGTGTACATAACCCATAATATGTATATACTTATATACTGAATAAATATATATATACACACACATATATGTATATGTATACATATGTATACACACATATATGTGTGTGTGTATGTATGTGTGTGTTTATGCGTGTTTGTTTATACTATGTACATCTTATAATCTCAGCCTTACTTTACCAAATAAAGTCTTGTAAATGGTACTGGAATTCATGTAAATCGTCATCACCATTCCCTTGCTCCTCCTCGACTCTTTCCGATCCGCCGATGTCATCTGGCATTGATCCCTTAAGGTTGCCAAGACACATACCCTCCTCCCCCTTTCCTCCTTTCTCCTTCTCTACTTCCACGGTCATTTCTTTATGTCCGAGTCCCCGGTTCCATTGACACGGCTCTTGATAAAACAGTAGTTCGCTTTCACTGCTCGCCTCGGTTCCCCATATACAAGGCTCTTCTGGATCTGCATGACGCCCCTGAGGGTCTTCTTGAGAATCTTTCAACTTATAACCTCTTCGGGTGTCTGGGTCCTCCTGATCATTGACCCGGTTCCTCAGGCTTTGTTGGTGAACAGGGGAATTTACTAAGTCGACTTCATCAGTGATTACTCTAAAATTGCCTGTGTCGCCTTGTGGTAAAGGACCCAAAAGCTCGTCGGCCGGAGACTTCAGGTCATCATCCTGGTACCGGTGATACCTGAGGTTGTGTTTGGGGGCCGGGGCTGTGACCTGGTGAGCTCCACCTGGCCCTGGAGGGTCAAATTCACGTTTTAGGAAAGGCTCCAATAATTCTTTGGAAGAAAATTCTTCATCGTCATCTTCTCGGTTCAGGTTATACCTTAGGTTGTGTTTACGAACCAATGAAATGACTCGGTCCTCCCCACTGGTTGGTAACTCGAGAGGGTTCAGGTCATTCCATGGCACAGGACTGAGCTGTTCTTCGGCCGGACTCACCTCCCGGGGATACCTTAAGTTATGTTTACGAACTGGGAAAGTGACTTGGTCCTCCTCATCAGTGTTTAACTCGATAGGGTCAAAGTCACTCCATGTTGCATGATACAAAAGATGTTCCCCCGGACATTTGTCCTGATCATCCTTCTGGTACCACAGGTGCCTACATTTGCGCTTCCGAACCGAACAGGTGGCCTGATCCTCCCCACCGTTAAATCCTCCGGGGGGAATAAAGTCACCTGGTAATAAATTATCCAACAGCTCTTCGGCATCCGACGATGTGCTGTCGGATGCTACAGAAGCCGCCGCTTGAGGTTGATCGCTAACCAGAAATCCGGGGAGACGCTTTCCGTGGCTTGTCCGGGTTTCTGGCCACACAGAGCTGTCAAAACCCTTCCAGCCGTCGTCTTCGGCTTCCCCGGAGCGCTGAAGACCCCGTGCACGTCTTTGTGTCTCGTCACGCAAAGTCTCTGTCCTGCACCGGCCTGACCCATTGTTGTCCCCGTTCAGAGAAGATGACGGGCACTTTTTTTCTTCTTCATCTTCTTCACTATGATGGAGGAGGGACTCTGGGCCAGTTTCCTTTGAAGTGGAGGAGAAGGGCAGAGCTGAGGAGACCACGTCTGAGGTTATCCTCGTGTCGTTAGGCGTGGCTGGCAATCCTTTCTTCTTGGGGCCCTCCTGACGTGAGCTGTCGGAGGACTTGTTGACAGCTGCCACACTCGTGACGTCGCCGAGGTCGTCCTCTTCTTCATACGTCTCGGCGCCCCCAATTTCAACGACAGGCGCAGCATTTTTCCTCTCGTTGGGAGACCGGCTCCGGTGCGGTGAACCGTACCGGCCGTATTGCCGGGTATCAAACGGGTCTTCTTCATTCACAGGGAGAGACGCCAGAGGAGCTGCGCCCTCGGAAGATTCCTTGTGTACCCGGGTGTCGTCCATCACCGCAGTCGTTACCCCAGGGGATGGGAGACGGTGGTGAAGGTCCATCTCTGGCCCCTGGGGGAGGAGAGTAGATGGACTGTCAACCCATCCCTTCTGAGGTGACGAGTCGGCCGGACAAGCGAGATTGCGTGATAAGACGGAAAGGGTTCTATTGACCAAGGCTTTGTGAACCTCACCCTCAACCTTATCACTAACCACTTGAGCCACGCTTCCCCCGCCGACGCTTTCGGCATCTCCGGGAGGTGAAATAACTTCGTTCCACTCTTGCAGGTCATTCAGGAGTTGGCTTTCGCTCAAGTAGTCGCTCTGGGATAAATGGACCGATGGGTCAGAGACAGAAAAGTCTTCTATTTCAATAGGGGGGATCTTACCCCAGGCCTCCTCCAGCATTCCAATACTCAAAGAACTGTCAGAACCCGCCTGGTTCTCCCTCATCAGTTCATCTTCGTATAAATTTTGGCTGAAGTTCGAAGGAACATACAAACGATTCTCCCCCGACCCGGTGTCTTCCATGCATGTAAAGGCCGGGTACACGTCGGAAAGTGCACCAGTCAGGCTCAAGCTCGAAAGTGTTTCCGCCTGACACGTGTTGGAATGTGCGACATATTCTTGATGCTGAGAACAACTAGGAAAGTACGACGACACGTCGTAACGGGACGGAGATCGTGAACGCGGCCCATCTTCCGACTGCGACGAAAGCTCGTTACATATCGTGATTTCCCCTCTGCCAGAAGCCACAGCATTCCACTTCGCCCCATATTGTTCTTTACCTTTGTTGAGACCGATGGCCTCTTTCAATAGCCTTTGGGAGCAGGAGGCCTTTATCCTTTTTTCCTCAAGAGTCCACGCATTGTCCTTCTGAGAGGAGCACTCATGTCCTTCTGCGCCTCGGAAGGCGTCGTTCCCGGTCGCCAGGATATCCTCCTCCATATCACCCGGGATCCTTAGCATAGCTTGTGGATGGTCATTGAGCAGGTAAGGGTCAGTACTTCCTAATAATCCCGAAGGTATGTCCACATTCAGAAAATGGTTTAGCAGAAACCAGAGGTGCGTGTTCAAGCGAGTCTCGGCACACTCAATATCGTCAACCTGAGAGAAAAAAAAATAATAGTAACAATAAAAGTGGATAATGATGTCGATGAAACATTTCCAATATACAAAATATACACAAATAAGTACATAACAATGTAGAGTATTCAAACACACACACACATGTAATATACATATATATATATATATATTTATATATATATGTGTGTGTGTGTCTATATATAAATATACACATAC
>NC_134789.1:31417245-31469745 GCF_046742065.1 Oratosquilla oratoria
GAAGAATTGTCACCTCAGTACGCCGAATATCAACAATAAAGATTAGGTTAAGTTAGGCTAGGTTAGGTTAGGTTAGGTTAGGTTAGGTTAGGTTAGGTTAGGTTAGGTTAGGTTAGGTTAGGCTAGGTTAGGTTAGGCTAGGTTAGGTTAGGCTAGGTTATGTTATGTTAGGTTAGGCTAGGTTAGGTTGAATGAGGGTTATGTTTATTGTCATCAACTTATACAGCCGAAGAATCGTAAACCCAGGATGACCCACATGAAGAATTGTCACCCTAGGATGGCCCACATGAAGAATTGTCACCTTGTCGAAGTCTGGAGTGACGATTCTTCGGTGTTATAATTCCCTCTTTTCCAACAACACCTTATGACACTGGCCGCATTCAACCCCCTCCAGCATAGATCTTCCCTTAACTGAATAAAATCGCCTGGTTTTAGTATGAAGAAAACCATTAATGGAATTAATATATTCTTGACCTCTTCAGCAGTGTGGGTCTTATTCTCGGCTGAAAAAAGTCACGTGGTATTAGCCAGAACAATATCTTGAAAGGGATGTCGTCACAGCGAGTGTGCCAAATACAGAGTGGCTGGCTCATTCCAATCGTCCCTAGCACAACGTCGACAGCAGTTAGATTCCAACAATTGTCAATGAATATTTTCCTGAAAATCCGAACACATTGGGCAAGGGTGACGACCTCATTGTTAATGGTAAAATAAATTTTGCTGGGGTTGCAGCAATGGCAGGTTCACAGATCGTGGGATGTAGTTGATATTACCGACATGCCATGACACACGTTCGGACAACGCCATGTCTCCTTGAATCTGGTTGCGTCAGTCATTTCTTTCACTAGTTATATTTGTATCTCATTACCTAATTATACAACAGCAGACAACTATGCCTCGCATTTAAACTATAATTCATTGGATAACCTATTCACACATGTGTTCATTAGCAAATTTCGTTCGAATTCCAGGCCATCTTATTCAACAGAGAAAACGGCAGTTTTTAGTGGGTTATGCAGTATAATAATAATTATCTACATTCAAATGTGAAAAAGGCAGTAGACCACATTCTTCTCAGCATTTACAAGATACGTGATAAATACGTTTGGTTCTTTGCAATATATGCGCAGAACAAATTGTACATCGTTTGTCGTCTTTCGTTCTCCTAAATTTAAATATCCATTTTACATAGCGACGACAAAAGTTCGAATAAAAATGGAAACAGATTAATTTCAATTTATGTGTTTTAGGGGCTCATCTTATCACCATAGCAATTTTCTTTAGTTTATTTTTCTTATAATATCTCATATATTCGTATATTGTAGTCTACTATAGTTTAATTCAGTATACTATCTAGCACAAAAAAATAACATACACTTAGTTGTCTGACTGGCACCTGTCATACAGTGACATTTAAATATACAATGTTAAACTTATGTAACATCTTTGAATACTTATAATAATATAGTGAATAGATCTTACCTCCATTTTCGGTATGCGCGAATTGTGTGACATTGTTCTCTAAATTTACAGTGTAACGGAAAACGAATAGTTTCAAGGCGGATTGGCAAGTTAGAGCGACTGTAATTTTTTGTGTCACCCGCCAACGCATAATTCAAAGAATGGTTGCATACATAATTAATAATTTAAAAACAATACTATTAATAATAATAACAGCATTTAAAAAAATATACTGGCTATAAAAAAATAAATAGACACAGTTGTATAGATTTTCTTTTATTTGTGCAAGCGTTTCATACCCACCATGATTGTTTACATGTGACGTCAGGATCAGCTGCGCGGCAAAACAAACTTGGCCAGTAAGTACAATTTTTAAACATTTATTTGTACGTTTGATGTATTTAATGATCGGGAATGATATGATGATTTACAAGAGACAAGTTTGATTTATTATAATGTATTAATTATACATATGAAGGTTCATTACCAAATTAGTAAAATCTGTTATAAACAGAAATGACTTCGAGCATGGTCAATGATACTTTTCAAATCGTGATGAAATACTTGCCATTGTGGCCTTTGATATACACGTGCAGCGAACATAGTGATTGCTAGATGCACATATTAAACGAAGGTTTTGTGTTTTGCATATTCTAAAATATATTTCATGACAATCATGGTAGGATATCAGCATGTGATTTAAATTCCGTTTGCGAAAAATCTGAAAGAAGATTTGACTTGTAACAACCTGCATACAATAACAATATCATCATGCAAACCCATTATTCATAGACACTTAAAATAATGGTAATGCATTGTATAGAAGTATCGTGATGCTAGTAGCAGTACCAGTGTAGCAGATTGTCAAGGGTAAGAAACAAATTTCTCTGGGATAGTGCAATTATTATGGGGTATGGATTATCTATGATTATGTGATAATCTGATAAGCAACTTTGCACAGCTTAGGTACACAAAAGCAGGTAAGGAGCAAAAATGTTAACATTATTTAAGAATTGGATGTAAGCAATTATTTACTGTTTGCCAAGTGCAAGGGATATAAGGAATGTTATTTGTGTGACATGAATAGTGACTAGTACACCAGGTATTGGGGTAATAAAGCTGACGGCATTTGTGATCAAGGGTCACATGTTCATTGAAGTTCAAGAAAGTTAATATGAAATATAAGCAATACTATTTGTATTTGGATAATGGAAATATACATCATTTAACCAACTTCAAACAATGAACTGAAGCATTTGTATACTGGAACTGATAATTATAATGTTATTACCTGGTGCACAAACATCAAAGAAGTTAAGAAAATACTGCTGAGCATGAAGATAGGGAATAGCATACATCTTAATCGATTTGAGTAAGGACTTAGTAAGGTCATGTGAAGTTATCCCAAGATGTGTCAGTATGGTATACTATTACTAGGAAAAGATGTGAGTAAGGTTTTAGATCATATGAAGTCATCCCATGATGTGTCAGTGTGGTATACTATTGTCAGGAAAACTTTTTATTCATGAAGAAATTGTAGATGGATTATAACCATGGTAATGACATACTCATGTCTGATTTACTAAGGGATATACCAAAAAGATTAAAAAAAAAAACTATTGATACCAGGTGTTATTTTGTATCATTATTGTTTTATTTTAGGACTAACAATAGATACTTGCTAATTTTGCCACATTGCTTGCGACCCAGGGCAGTGGGCAGGATATAGGGATAACCCTTAATACATGAGGAGCTAAGACGAGAGGGAGGGTGGTGGAATGGGTGGGAGTGGGTTATATCCCTTTTGACTCGGCTACCTCCTTTATATTGTAAGGGAGAAAAAACCCTAGATATGTAGATAGATACCATAGATGGTGATGGCTAAACAAAATTAATTTCTAACAGGTATACCTAAAATATGAAGAAAATATGTTAATACCAAGTGGTTTTTTTTTTTTTTTTTTTTTTTTTATATTATTGTTGTCATTTTGGGAACAATAAGCACCTGTTAGTAGTGCTTCAGTAAGATGGATGTCAGAGAAAACCATCCTCCTCCTGCCCCTTTTGAAAGCCAGTCAACATCTGTTTTAGGAGGTGCAGCCCAAAAGGGACTGTGGCAGTGATTCTCAGACTTTTTCGCTTCATTCCCATCTTTATTAATTCTCAGCATTCGTGTGGCTCCCCTTCATTTTTCTCCCAAATCCGACCCCACCAAAAAAGTAAAAAAAAAAAATAATAATAGTATCAACAGTAAGATGGTAATGAGGAGAAATTATTTGCTTTATTACAAAACAAAAGGATTACAAAGGAAGAGCATGCCAACAGTAGACCTTTTGGTCCATAACTAGGTCGGATACAGAAAAAAATTATAACAATGAAATAGAATAAAATAAATTAATACCCGGTAGATACTGATAGATTATATAACAAATAGTAAATTATAATAAAAATAAACATGAATATTAATCAATTATAATAAATAGATAAGTAATAAATAATGAGAAATATTGCTTAGGTGTTTATCTAAATGAATCTTAAAACTTTGAACCTTATTACATTGCACTGCCTCTGCAGGAAGTTTATTCCATTCCTTTACTACACAGTTAGCAAAATTATTTCTACCCATTTTCAAATTAAATCTATTTCCTGACAGTTTGAGACCATTATTTCTTGTCTGCTTTGTATACAGTGAAAATTTTGTCACTTTTAATGTCAATTTCATTTAGAATCTTAAATGTCTGTATCAAATCATATGAGTCTATGCATTTTTAGGGAAAATATGTTCATATGCTTTAGTCAATTTTTGTGCGACTTATTTCTGATATTTGGAACAAGTTTTGTGACTTGCTGTTGTACCTTCTCCAAACTGTCAATGTCTTTAATGAGATTCAGTGGCCAT
Organism: Oratosquilla oratoria; assembly: GCF_046742065.1. NCBI lineage: Eukaryota > Metazoa > Arthropoda > Malacostraca > Stomatopoda > Squillidae > Oratosquilla > Oratosquilla oratoria. Next base: position 31,421,606 of record NC_134789.1, read on the forward strand.
ATGGAAACAGCATATTCTAAATGTGGATGAACTAAAGATTTGTATAGCTTATTAATGACAGATGGACTTTTAAAATCAAAAGATTGCACAATCATACCAAGAATATTTTTTAACTTCCCTGAGGCAGAAATACACTGCTTAGATTGTTTGAGATCATTACTAATAATTATGATGAGATCCTTTTCACTATCCACTTTTGTTAACAAATTTCCAAGTAACTTGTAATTATATGTGTGCCACCTTACATTTACTTGGGTTAAATTTCATTTGTCACTTTTCAGACCATTGCTCTAGTTTATCTAAATCTCCTTGAATATATAATTGGTTTAAGTGACTATTTGCCATTCTGCACAGTTTTGTATCATCAGGAAATTTGGAGACAATAGATTTCAGTCCGTGGTCATTTATATATACTATGAATAGAAGTAGCCCAATAACGGAACCCTAATGAACTACTCGTAATTTTTTTTTCCATTTGCCATTTAGAACAAATCTCTGTTTAAGATTGTTTAACCAATTACTAGTCCAGCTTAATAGGTTACCACTTATTCCTTGTAAAGCTAATTTAGCCAGTAGTCTTTCATGTGGGACGATCATAGATATCTTATATTTCTTCTGCCAGGACAGTCATGAAAGTTTTTTTCTTATTCAGATTCCTCACATTATATAACAATGTATAATTTGTCATGGCCCCCAGGATGAGAACCAGTGGTATTTAGGCAAGGCCGTAGATGTGTGTAGAAACTTTGACCATTTTCCCCCAAATTTTTCTTTTGAGAAAGTCTAACTGGACTTCCCTTCATCTCATATAAGCCAGTGACACTGAAACAAACCAACACTGATATAATACAGAGAGCAGTTTAATGTCTTCCCAGAAGATTTGTGGGAAGTCCTGAAAATAGTTCCAGCACAGGATAGGCTTGGCCACAGAATCAAACTGCTCTAGATGCATCCATCACACAAAGGACACTTACCATCTCACCTCACCACATTGTCCAACACTGTTCTTTGACAACAATACAATATGTCTTCTCTGAGTGACCTGTATGCTAGTCCAGTGTTCATTGCCAGTTACCCAAGAGAGGTGAGTCTTCTTCAACAGAGACCTGGCACAACAAAATTGATTGGCTGCCTTATCCCCCTTTTTAATCATCTCCACATTAAGCTCATATAGTTCCACTGCTTTACCATATTTCAGCTATGCCAATTCAACCACCACTGTAGCCCGCAGGCAACAATAAGTCGAGGGTTGTGCACCATTTTGGATTGCTAATTGTTGTTTGCTCTCAAGTTTACGTTGCTTTTATTGGGAAATTTTTGTCATTCAATAAGGACCTCAAGTGTAAGGCACTACTCTGGTGGCAGTGCACTGTAGAAAAGGAAAGTAATCACCATGGAAGGTGCCTACTTAGGCTGGTTTCAACCTATGCCGATAATTATAATCAGTTTACAATAATATGTAGAAATGTAACTCCATAATAACTCAAGGACCCCCTATATCTATTGTTGGTTCATTCAAGGGAGGTAATACTAGATATGGAAATGATAATTAGGTGTAATATTCATTGTGGAAGATACATTATACACCTGTAAATCTGATGAAATACCGTATGTATACACCAAAGGCCTTTTTCCCATTAAGAAATGGGGGGGCCAAGTCAAAGCATATGCCCACCACACAACTATCCAAAAATCTATCTCTTGTCTTTCCCATTTTAGCTCCTCATGGATAAAGGGTCATCCATGAGGCAATGCAGCAAGATGCAATACCTTCACAGTAGGGCCCAACAGATATTCCTCTTGCAACTATTGTCCCCTTCACCTTGTCCACCCATCTCATTCTTGGTCTTTTGCTCAAGTTTATTCCACCAATTCTGCTTTCCACACTGCTTTGCTAGTTTTTCTTCACTCATCCTTTCCATATGCCCAAGAAGGATGTCACATACCCATTGCTTAGGTGCCCATCTTCAAACCTTGTTAATTTCCTCATTGCCAATTGAAGATGTAACCCCAAGAAGTTGACACTGTCTTTGGATTGGTGTGGGTGGGTGGGGGGTTACTTATATATTGTCTGTTGCCTCTAGAATTAATTAAATGGGAGTCCATTGCATAGAGGGCTTAGTGTACAATGGAACCTAATTAGAAAATCATGGGAATTTCAAAGCTATGGATAAGTTATTTATCAGATAATCAAGGATAAATACAAGGGATGAAATCTATGGTCAATAGTGTTCATCTCAGATACTAAAACAGTGCTCCCTTGATAATGGCAGATTTTTTATAGATGGATTATTTATTAGTATATTATTTTGCCTTTAGCCAGTTACTTCTGTAAACAAATACAGTAATTTTATTTTCACTTGTGCTTTCTGCCGAGTTTCCATGGCTTGCTGCTAGGTGTCAACAGCTCTGTTAGTGTCATTCTCCTTCCAACCCAATAAACAATAGCATTTGCTCTCATTGGTCTTTGCTGTTAACAATATGCACTCCTATCTGGCTTTTAATGCATAATTCTTGCCTTTACTAATCATCACGACTCCAAAGCATACAATTGCGACAGGTTCAATTGATGCTAAGCCATTTAAGAGGACAAGAAAAATGCTTACACTAGAGGTGAATAATGAAGATTAGGAACTGGATGAGCTATGTAAAAATTATGTGCACTTATACCATGAACGAGTCAAGTGTTCATGGTATAGAATGACAAAGGAGACATGTTTTGGCTTTGGCTTCTTGCACACCAGGTTTAGCAAAAGTAAAAATGCAATGAGATATGATGCCTTGGTGAAAATGGAAAAAGCATTAGATATTTGGATAGACATAACCTGTTGACACATACCACTGGACTTCAAACCCATGCAGGAAAAGGCAAAACAATGCCAGGGTCAGTTTGGTGGTGAAGGTATTAATGAAAACCGTGATGAACATAAAAATAGTGAAAGTGATGAAGATGATGGTGGTAGGCCAGGTACAGCAGTCATGCATGGAAGAACGAGTAGGCTTGATGAGTTGAAGAAAAAGTGTGTAAGATTAAAACAAGAAAACAAGAAACAAAAGTGAAAGATGTGGAAGTGAAAATGTCAGGGAGCAACAGTCCTTTGTTGCTTTGAGGTGTGTGCTTCCTGCTGGGCTTGTGCCACATTCAAAATATTTAATATTTATTTTTTCTTTTAAATTTCAAAATAGATTGAATATTAAAAAAAAAATCCATGAAAAATTGAATCCTTGACTTTTGATTCCACGTCTGTCGAGGGCATACTGTACAAACATGGGTCCCCATGAGCATAGCACTTATCTTGTGTAATTAGGTAGATACAAAACAATTAGGTACATTCCTTGATTATCCTGTCATATCCAGGAACTTTTCTTGTATCTAACATTTCCAGTAGTTGATGTACTTTTCACTTCTACTTTAACCCAGTATGAGGTTTAGACTGCATAAGTTTTATGTAGCTAGCTAATATTTTTCCAGTGATATATTTTTTGGACCAAAATCACTAGTGATTTGAGAATTATTTCATCAGATTCCAGATAGAGGGAGCTCTATTGGTGGAGTTTTCCATTCTTGTCTATTCTCAAATTTGCCATTGTGGAAACTCGTGCCTATCTAAAGTTTCTTCTATTGCATCCATCCAGTATTTCCTCAGTCTCTCTCTCTCTCTCTCTCTCCCTCCCTCCCTCCCTCCCTCCTGCCATGGGGTCTCTATTTCCATCTTTTCTCTGCAATATTTTCTTCTCCCATTTTTTGAAGATATTCTAACATACCCTAACCATTTTAGTTGTGTAGCATCTGCATTTTGTATTTTCACAACACCTACTTGGCTTCCTACCACTTTATTTTTTATTGTGTTTAGCCTATTTTTGTTTAATATGGTTCTAAATACTTGGATTTCTGCTGTCTGCAATACCTCTCTCTCTTTTGTTCTCATCCCTGTCAAATGTGTATATGAGCACTGATGTTTGAACAGTAAAAAATTACCTTCTTTATTTTATTAATTATGTATATACCTTTCAGCATAGGGTGTAGTGTTGCTACATTATTGCTCTACATTGGTATTTTTTCTGTGATTTCGATGCTATTTCCTTCACTTGAAAATGTATTCTAAGGTATATTACTTTTTCTATATTTCTTATGGGGGTTTCATCTGTGATGTTTATCCTTCTAGCATTGTCACTTAATATACATAGTGGTCCTTTTTCACATTTATTTTCATGAATTATATCTGCTTATGTCTGTTTTTTTTTCCATTGATTTTTCCATCATATTTATGTCATCCACATAAATCATTATCTCCTTCACTTATGTTTATAGATCTACATACATACATACACCAAAGGCTTTTTCTCCCTTACATGGGATGTAGCCAAAAAACAAAGGCAAAGAAACTACTCCCACTCATTCCATCACTTCACTCCCCTCTACCCTCTTCCCTCCCTTTTATCTTGGCACCTCATCCCTGCATCTTGTCCACTGCCCTGGGTCAGAAGCAGTGTCGCAAGACACAGCACATCCACAGCAAGGCTGCTTCATTAAATCAGCGATGACCCCCCCCCCCTCTCTATCCCCTCATGCAGAAAAGGAGAAGTTGGGGAGAAATCCCTTTGGGCTCCGTCAATTTATTTCTCATACATACTCCCTCACCCCCCATCCTCCACCCACTCCCCCTCATGCATCACAGCATCATCCATACACAACCATTCTCCATTCACCCCTATCTTCTGTCCTCTCCCATCCTTCCTCAACAGACATTCCCCTCTTTCCCAAAGCCCCCTTTACCCCACCCATCCATCTCATCCTTGGTTACCCCCTCATGTTCACTCCTTTTACCTCTGCTTTCCACACCTCTTTTACTAATCTTTCTTCACTCATTCTTTCCATGTGTCCAAACCATCCCAATACTCTTTCATCAACCCTATCTCCCAACTCCCTTTCCACCCCGTGTATGTGTGTGTGATCGGTTTCATGCAACTGGTTGTATCAGTGTGCGAACTGCCATAGTCTAATCTTTTTCAGTTTTATCACTGAGTGATCTCCATCATCTGAGGGTTACAAGCAATATTTAGTCATCATTGGTTTTGTCAGAGCACCATTAGTTGATTGTAAATGACTTCAGGGTGCACAACAGGGATGTGGTGATGAATTTTGCACTCCGCTTCATAAGAATGAATCCTGATTACTTTAACTTCTACTATCCCTCTATTCTCTTTAAATATTCCTCAACCAATTCTATAACACCATCTCTTCAATACAGTGGTGTTACCAAGGATAGAAGTAGTGGTTATTGCTGAGAAAATACCAAATACCTCCAATTATATCATGTGATCCAGCGTTTTCCAACTTTATCTTATCCTTGCACCCCCTTTAGTCAGGTCTAAACAGTCCAGCACTCCCTAACTTATTTCTAGAAGGGTAAAGGAAACGGTATGTATGCATTGCTTCCCGGTGACCCTTATAATTGATTTCAGCACCCCAGGCTGGGAAATGCTGTTCTGATCCATCTTTTTTATTCTCACTTTTAATTTTTTTTAGTGAAAACTGAAAGGGAACATTGTTCGTTATTTTAGTCAAAGGTTATGCATCTTGTGAGACCTCTCTTTCCTTATGTATATCTGGAGCTCATTGGTAATGTTAGGATCAAGTCAGATCATACAAGTATTTGAAAAGCTAAGCCATTTACTTTTTCTAAGGCAAAAATGGTGTACTTACTGTAGGTTATTTGCTCTTATTACTAGCAAGTACAGCAAGATATTATTTGGTCCCCAGTTTAGAATGTTTATATGTAAATAGGAAATGTTGAGCATTTTCAAAGGCAAAATGGAAATGTTGATCATTTTCTAAGGCAACATTTTGTACTTACTGTAGATTTTAAATTTACTCTTAATACTAACAAGTACATAAATATATTATTTGGTCTCCAGTTTAGAATGTTTATATGTAACTAGGAAATATTGAATAGGGGAGGGGAGTAGGCAAGAGATAGGTGTGAATGGAATGTAAATTGATTTGTCTTGAAAAGAGGTGTGAGTGGAAAATGATTGAGAATAGAATGTAAATTGATTTGCCATGAAAAGATTTCTTCTCCTTGTATGTTTTCACATGAGGGGACAAAGCTGGCTAACCCCCTTTTAAGGGGGAAGAAGCTTATTGGTATATAGAGAGATAGGAAATGCGTTTGTGTTGTCTGCCATCATGCATTGCTCAAGTAATACAAAATACTTTTACCTTATCCTCCTTTTCCTCCTCCTCTTCCTATTTCTACTTCTCCACCTCATCTGCCTTCTCTCCCTCCTCATCTTCCTTGTTCTCATGATCCTCTTCCTCATTTTCCACTTCACCTTCCCCTTCTTCCTCTTCCTTTCCTTCTCTTACCCACCTCCTCTTCCTCCTCTTCATCCTCACCTTCCTTGTCCTCATGATGTTATTCCTCATTTTCCTCCTCACCCTCCTCTTTCTCCTCTTTATCTTGCTTCTACTCCATTTCTTCTTCCTCTTCTTCTCCTTTCCTCCTCCCCACCTTCTCCTCCTCCTCCTCAACCCCTCTTTCTCCTCTCCCTCCTCATCTTCCTTGTCCTCATCATGCTCTTCCTCATTTTCATCCTCACCCTCCTTTTATTCCTCTTCATCTTGCCTCTACTCCATTTCTTCTTCCTCTTATTCTCCTCCTCCTCCCCACCTTCTCCTCAACTCCTCTCTCTCCTCTCCCTCCTCTCCCTCCTCATCTTCCTTGTCCTCATGATGCTCTTCCTCATTTTCCTCATCACCCTCCCCATTCCTCCTCTTTATCTTGCTTCTACTTCTCCAGCTTCTCCTCCTTTATCTTCTCCTCCCACTTCCTCTTCCTCCTCTCCCTCCTCATCTTCCTTGTCTTCATGATGCTCTTCCTCATTTTCCTCCTCACCCTCCCATTCCTCCTCTTCATCTTGCTCCTACTTCTCCATCTCCCCCTCCTCATCCTCATCCTCCATCTTTTCATCTTCCTTGTCCTCCCCATGCTCTTCCTCATCTTCCTCCTCATCAGCATTCTCTTCATCATCATCCGTTTCCTCCTCTTTCTCTTCCTCCTGCTCTTACCACTTCATCTCCTCCTCCTCCTCCTCCTCCTCCTCCTCCTTCTCTTCCTCCTCATCCGCATTCCTGTCATCATCCTCCTTTTCCTCCTCTTCCTCTTCTCCCTCCTGATCATCTTCCTTCTTCCCCTCCCTCTTCCTCCTCCCCCTCTTCCTCCTCATCCGTATTTCTTTCATCATCATCATCCTTTTCCTCCTTCCTCTTCTCCCTCCTGATCATCTTCCTTCTCCCCCTCCTCTTCCTCCTCCTCCTCTTCCTCCTCATCCGCATTCCTTTCATCCTCATCCTTTTCCTCCTCTTCCTCTTCTCCCTCCCGATCATCTTCCTTCTCCCCCTCCTCCTCCTCTTCCTCCTCTAACTAAACCTGACCTTTCTCGTTTATGTAGAATTCTAATGAAAATTCCAAATCGCCACCGCCGTCCAGTGTCTTGACCATTTTTACGGCACCATCCCCCGGTCCGGTGCACCTCCCGTCTCCTCCTCTGTCCCTTCTGTTGTGTTCCATCTCCTTTCTGTCTCATCCACCTTTCCACCTTTCTTCTGCCCAGACCAGTGATTCTTAACCTTTTTCGGTTCCCGTACTCCTTGATAATCTCAGAAAAAATTCTCGTACTCCGATATACCGGTAAATATAACGCAAACATATGGAAAGGATTAGTGATACAAACCTTGCTCAGAAATTATTAGATACATTCAATTACTGAACGAAGGTATTTTTTACCTCAAATTAGAAACCCCAATTAGTAGGACCCGTCGAATGCACATTGTGCTTTATCATGGTGAATATACAGTACCCTTGCACTGGCTGTCATGTCCCGTACCCCCAGGGTTAAGTTTTCCTAACCCTTTGCGGCACCTGAGGTACCCCAGGTTAAGAACCACTAGCCTGGACCATCCCTCTTCCATCTCCAGCACCTTTCCATCCATCCCGTCTGGTTCATTGCCTCTTCAGTGTTTCTTCCTCAGTACTTCCAGTCTCTTCACAGCATCACCTCTACTCTTTCCTTCCCTCTCCTCACGCCCCTTCCCTTCTCGCTCCTCCCCCTCCCCTCCCCTCCCCTTACTTCCCTTCTCTCCCCTCCCACTCCCTCCCCTTCCCTCCTCTATCACCCATCTCACCCCCTTCCCTCCCCTTACTTCCCCTCTCTCCCCTATCCTCCCATCCTCTGCCTTCCCACCCCTCCCTTCCCATCCTTTCCCTCCCCTCCCACCCCACCACCTCCCCTCGCTTCCTCTCCCTCCCTCCCTTTCGCTCCCCCTTGCTTTCCCATTCCAAACACCTTTCTTCCTTTCCTCATCAATTCCATCCTCTCCCTATCCTTCATCCTCCCTCATCACCCCCTTTCTTATTTATCATGCATTCCCTCCCCCATTTCTCCCCAACCCCCATTCCCGGTTGTGTCTTACTTTATCCATAACAGTACCTTCCTTCCTCTAACCTTTGGATCCCCCCCTCCCCTCCCCAGTCCCCTCCTGCCCCTCCAACCCTTTGGCGTTTTCAACACCCCACTCAGTGTACTTTCTTGCTGTAAATCTCCATTGTCACGCTCTAGTATACAACCCCCCCCCCTTGTGCTCTCCCCCACTCTTGTCCTCCTCTTTAACCCTTTCGGTACAGAAGGTTTTTTGCCTCGACAGAATGAAATCGCATGGTGTCTGCTGAAGTAAACGGCTAAAGTAAAAATCTGAAAAAAGTGCTGTTAAAATTCCCTCTCCCTAGAAAAAAATACAAACGAAAAGGATACTTCATACACAGTAGGTGTGCCACTGTCTACGAAAGAGAGAGAGAGAGACCGCCCCTCCCTTCCCAAAAAGACGACGAAGAAAACGCGTCACAAATGTATGACATTGGTCACCATGGCCTCAGGGTCTTAGGTTCTTTACCAGGAGACTCCCCCCGCCCCCTCCCTCACTCCCCATCCCTCTTCACCTGTTCGTTCGGGCCGTCGCTTTACTGCGCAGTCGCCGCCGTCTTCTGACCTCTTGCAGCCGTCGTCCAGCCCCCTTACCCTCTTTCCTGCAGCCGCCTTCGTGCCCCACTTGCCGGTGCAGGAGCCGCCTTGGAGCAGCCTCGTCTCCTCTCTCGGGGCCAACAGCTCTCCATCTTGTCTCGTCACTGCAACGGGCGCCCCTGGGGGGCCCTTGGGGGGCCCTCGGGTCCTCCAAGGGTCCCCGGACTCTCGGGCGCTCGGGCCTCGCTCCTTACCCGGTTCGGACGTGATGACGATACGTGTGCTTGCGTGTGTGTGTGTGTGTGTGTGTGTGTGTGTGTGTGTGTGTGTGTGTGTGTGTGTGTGTGTGTGTGTGTTTTTACCTCGAACCCTGTCCGAGGATGAGAGAGATGGGCGCCAATTCTTCATTTTTGACTCCAGTTCTCTCTTTTTTTCCCCCTTTGTGTTATTATCATTATTATTCTCTTATCAGATTCTTGTGTTTCTATTTTCCATTGTTCAATTTATTTTCTTTATTTTCCCTCTTATTTTTAATGCATCTTTGTCTTCATCGTCTCCCTCTTCCTTTTCCTCCTCTTCACTTCCTCTTCATCTCCCTGTCTTCCTCTCGTCCTCTTCCTGTCTTCCTTATCTTCTTTTCCTCTTCCTCTCTTTCTGTCTTCCTCTTTTCCTTTTCCCCTCTTCCATTTTTCTCTTCCTCTTCACCTCTATCTTCCTTTTCTTATCATCATCCTCTTCCTCTCTCCCTCTCTTCCTTTTTCTCTTTTCCTTTTACTCACTTCATTTCCCTCTCTTCCTTCTTCTCTTTCCCCCCCTCCACTTGTTCCTTTCTCTTCCTCTCTTCCCCCTCCACTTCTTCCTCGTCTTTTTCTTTGCCCAACTTGAAGAATTTTGTTCCTTATTTTGTCCTGAGAACCCCTTACCCGTTTCTCCCCCCTTCCCCCTTCCCGACTTTTTCTGATCTCCCTCGCACCCGTCTCCTGTTCCCACCATTATATTATACTCTTGCCTTCCCTTCCCTAGTATCCCTACCTATCTCAACCCACATGCCGTTACCTCTTTTCTTTTTCTTCTTCTTCCTCCTCCTTTTCTTTCTCTTCTTTCTCTTTTTCTTCCTCTTCTTTCTCTTCTTCTTCTTCCTCTTCTTTCTCTTCTTCATCATTTTCTCTCTCTTCTTCTTCTTCCTCCTTTTCTTTCTCTTCTTCTTTCTCTTTTTCTTCCTCTTCTTTCTCTTCTTCTTCTTCTTCTTTCTCTTCTTCTTCTTCTTCTTCATCTTCTTTCTCTTCTTCTTCTTATTCTTCTTCTTCTTTTTCTTTTTCGCGTTCTTCTTCTTTCTCACCCACCCCATTATATACATAATCATCAATTGGGGGCATACGCCAGGGAGCTCGTTGCCTCACTCACACGCCGGCCCCAGTCCCCGTGGTCTTTCCGGCGCCAGTCCTTACGGTCTCTCCGGCGCCGTCCTTAGGCCAGCCACACACGTGTAGTTTAAACTGACAGTTACAACTGTTCAGTTATAACTGTCAGTTGAAACTGCACGTGTGTGGGTATCTCAGTATCACTGAGATACCCACACACGTGCAGTTTCAACTGACAGTTATAACTGAACAGTTGTAACTATCAGTTTAAACTGCACGTGTGTGGCCGGCCTTACGGTGTCTCCTTGATATACTTACTACATATCAGTTTCCTCTACTGTCTACCTTGTTCCTTTCCCATTGCAATCACCTTTCCTCCCTTTCATTCTTCACCTGCCTTCGCTTTCTTCCCTTCCCTTCCCTTTCCTCTTGTTTTTCTGTTCCTTTCTGTTTCCTTCCCTCCTTTTTCCTTCAGTTCTCTTTGTAACTCTTCTGTCTATCTATCCCTTCCCTTCCCTCCTCTTGTTTTTCTGTTCTTTTCTGTTTCCTTCTCTCCCTTTTCCTTCATTTCTCTTTCTTACTCTTCTGTATATCTATCCCTTCCCTTCCTTTCCCATCCTTTCCCTTTATTTTCCTTTCTTACCTTTCCTTTTCCGTCTCTGTAGTCCTTCTCCCTTCCTTCTCCCCCTCTCCCTTCTCCTCTCCCTTCGTCATCCTTCTTCTCCTATCCCCACTTCTCTGTCCTCATTCTCCACTTCCTCTTCCACTCTTCCTCCTCTTCTCCCTCTTCTTCTCTCCCTCTTCGTCTCTTTCTCTTCATCCTCTTCTTCCTCTCTTCCTCTTCCTCCTCTTCTTCCTCTCTTTCTCCTCCTCTTCCTCTTCTTCTCTTCCTCTTCCTCTCTTACTCTTCTTCTCTTCCTCCTCTTCTTCCTCTTCTTCCTCTCTCCTCCTCTCCCTCTTCTTCTCTTCCTCTTCCTCTCTTCCTCTTCTTTTCTTCCTCTTTTCTTCCTCTTTCCTTTTCCCTGCCTTTCCTCTCACATTTTTCTTTCTCTCCTTTTCTACACACTTCTCCCTTGTTGTCAGTCCCTCTTCTCACCATCAGTACATCCTCCTCTTCCTCCCTCCTTCCTCTCCTCCTCCTCCTCTTCTCTCCTCGTCTCCTATCGTGTCTCCCCCCACCCACCGTTTGCTTCTTCTTCCTCCTCCTTCCTTTCCCTTGTGGCCTCTCCCGTTTTTATGACCTACCTTCTCAGTTCTTGTTATGTCTTCTATTCTCAATAAACATTTCCCTCTATCCTCCCCTCGTCCTCTGTTCTTCCTTTCCATTTCTTCCCCTCCTCTTTCACACTCTCCCCGGAGCTGCCTAGTGTAGGCCTTATGGTCTCTTGCAGTCTCCTTCATTCTTATGTTATGTTCTCACATTTTTCTCTCTTCTCTCCCATTCCCCCCTACCTTACCCTCCCCTCCGATCTCCTTCCTTCCTCTGCCCCCCTCCTCTCCTCTTCACTCCCTCCTCCTCTTTTCCCCTTCTCCTTTCCTCTCTCACCTTTCCTCTCTCCTCCCCCTCCTCTCTCCCCCTCCTCTCTCCCCCCTTCCACCCTCCTCCTATCTCCTCACCTCTCATATCCTCCTTTATCTCTTCCCCTTCTTTCACCTCCCCCCTTCTCTCTCTCTCTCTCGACCCCTTCTCTCCTCACCCGTTTTGTTGTCCTGCCTATTCTCCCCCTTCTATTTCTTTCATTTTCTCCTCCCATCCCTTTACTTCTTCTCTCCCCTTCTCTCCCTCCCCTCCTTCATTTTTCCCTCTTTTTTTCCATGTACATCGTAGTCCTCGTCCCTATTACCCCCTATTCCACTTCTTCCTATGTCGTTTCCTCTTTATATATATATATATATATATATATATATATATATATATACACTGTATATGTATATGTGTATATATGTGTGCGTATACACACACACACACATGCACACATTCACACCCAAAGCATACAATTTGATAACTTGATGATAATGATAGTAATTCGACACCTTGCCAATTTCCCCTCCCTTTCCTTCATTCTCCCTTTCCCCCTTCCAATCCCCCCACCTCCATTCTCCCCTCCACTTGACATCTGTTGGTGACCTTTCTTGACCTCCGACCCTTCCCTCTCTCTTCGTATTTACCCATAACCTTTTCGTCCTCCTCTCCCTCTTCATCTCTCTCTATACTGCTCTCTTTGCTCCCAGATTTAAGAAGGGAATAAGCAAGAACTGGTTTGCCAATAGAGTGGTTAACGAATGGAATAGACTTAGTAACAATGTAGTGAGCGTCGAAATTAACGGTTGTTTTAAGAGAAGGTTAGATAACTTTGTGGACGGGAGTGATAGGTCGTCATGGAAGTGGAACTCCCTAGTGTAAGCTTTATGGTCTATTGCAGTCTCCTTCATTCTTATGTTCGTGTGTTCTATTAATATTGTCACCCAAATTCTCTCAATCCTTCCTACCCTTTACAGTAGCCCATCTTCCTATCCTCCCTCTCCATCATCCTTCCACCTCTCACTAGCTCCCTCCCTCTTCCACATCCTCCTTCCTCCCCATCCTTCTTCCTCTTCAGTCTTCCTTATCTCCATTCTCCGTGTATCTTCCTTCCCATCCCTTCTCCCTCCCCTCATTCTCTCATTAACACCCCGTTCACCCACCCTCTCCTCCTCTCTCTTCTCCTCCTCTCCTCCTCCTCCTCTCCTCCTCCTCCTCCTCCTCCTCCCTCTCCTCCTCCTCCCTCTACTTCTCCTTTTTCTCCGTCCTCTTCGTATTGCCTACATACGTGAACGTTATGCAATCTTTATTATGGATTTTAGTAACATCCTCACGGACCAGAGTCACGCAGCGTTCTTTTATATAATCAGACACCAAACACATTCTCTCTCTCTCTCTCTCTCTCTCTCTCTCTATATATATATATATATATATATATATATATATATATATATATATATATATATATATATATATATATATATATATATATATGGGTGTGTTTGTGTGTGTGTGCGCGTATGTATTCATATGTGTACGCGTATGTATGTATGCATTTACAACATTTTAACTTCTATTATAACCCGCCCCCTCTTCAGCCACCCTTCAAATATCTCCATTCCCACATGCGTGACTGTACCGCTTTGGTGCAGAATTGTCCTCAAGGATAGAAAGAAACATTGATTATTGCGAACGAAATTTTCATCAGCATTCTCGAATCTCTCTTTCCCTCTCTTCTTCCTCCCCCTCCTCCTCGTCTCTCCTCCCTCTCCTTCTCTTCTTCTTCTCTTCCTCTTCGTACTCCTCCTACTCCCAAACCTTCTCCTATTTTCTTCCCCAATCCTTTTCTTCCTCTTCCTTTCCCAGTTCCACCTCCTTTAGTCCTCTCTTCCTCCTTACCCTCCTCGTTTCTCCCCTTTTCCCCTCTCCTCGTCTCTTTTCCCTTTCCGCCTCTTCTTCTTCCCTTAGTATTCCTCCTCCTCCTCCCTAACCTTCTCCCGTTTTCTCCCCCTATCATTTTCTTCCTCTACCTTCCTCTCCTAGTTTCTCCTCTTTTATTCCTCTCCTTCTCGTCTCTCCTCTCTTCTTCTCTTCCTTTTCGTATTCTTCCTTCTCCCTAACTTTCTCCCGTTTACTTCCCCATTTCCTTTTCTCCCTCTTCCTTCCCCAGTTCCACCTCCTTTACTCCTTCTCTCCACCTTCCCTTCTTCTCTTCTCCTTCCTTCCACTTTCTTCCCCGTTTTTACCCTATTCCCCACTACCCCCTCTATCTCATCTTCTCTTTTTATCCCTCTTCCCGTATCCCTTTCACTTTCTCTTCTCCCCTTCTCTTCTTTTCCCCTTTCCACTTTTCTTTCCTCTTCTTTCTTTTCCCCTTTTCCCCTCTTCCCCTTTTCCCCTGTCTTCCCCCTTTCTCTTTCTTCACCCTTTCCTCTCTCTTCCCCTCTCCTTCCTCTTCTCCTTCTTTCCACTTCTTTCCCCTTCTCCCCTTTTCTTCCCTCTTTCCCCCTCTTTTTCCTTACTTCTCTCTTCCCCCTCTCTCCCCATCTTCCTCCTTTCCTCTCTCTTCCCCGTCTCTTTCCCCCTTTTTTTCCCCTCTTCCCTCTTCTCTCTTTCCCCCTTTTCCCCCTCTTCACTCTTCTCTCTTTCCCCCTTTCTCCCCTTTCCCCGTTTCCCCCTCTTCCCTTTCTTCCCCTTCTCCCCCTCACTTCTCTTCCTCCATCTCCTCTTCCTCCTCCCTTTCCTCTTCTATTTATCTTTGACTCTCTTCCTTCCCTCCTCCTCCTCTCCCTCATCTCTGTTTTTCCTCCCCGTTCTCCTCTTTCTCCCTTTCTTCCTCTTCCCTCTTTTCGTCCACCCACGCTTCCTCCCCTCCCTCTTCCCGCTCTTTCTCTTCTTGTCACTCAAGTTCGCCTCCCTTCCTTCTCTCCCTGTTTTGTCCTTCCTCCACCTCCTCCTCCTTCTCCTCCTCCTCATCATCATCATCATCGGCACAGGAATGGGGAAGGGTTTGAGGGAGGAAGAGGGTGGGGGTGGGGGTCCCGTCCCCGCGGGCGGTCCTCCTCGGGCTCCTCTGTCTTCGTGGTACTCAACATGGTCGAACTGACGTTTCCACTTCGGGGCGCTCGTCGCCGTGGAGCGGTTCTTTATTGCATTGCTCATGCAGGCGCCCTTCGACTCTGGCGGGCGTATTGACGCCGCGCTGAGGTCTAATGCGTTTGGGCTTTTAAAGTAAATCGCCCTCGAGTTGGAGATCGAGGATTGTTCCATTGCGTTGGTTGGCATTTCGACCCGCTCAACACGTTGACGCGCCTCGTTCTGGCTGGTGGTGCCAGACGGGTTTAGTCAGGTCTCCGCTTGGCGCCAGGGCAAGACCCGGGATCAGTCAACATCCAGACACCGATTACGTCCCTCGTGCAGCTTCCTCTTGAATAAAATCGCCTGGCGTTGTCCGGAACAAACGAATAAGACGGGTCACCGTGTTGAAGGAGTTAATTCGTAAGTTGTATTCTGTGTCTTGTTTAGTGTTTATGTGGAGCAAAAGTCTCAGTGACAGTGAGGGAGCTCTCGTGCAAATGCACACACATTTTATATTTAACACTTTAAAAAGATGAAGGACCATATGTTTTGACCTGGGTGAAGTGTCCGTGCGTCTTAACTGGGTGAAGTGGAAAAGGTGTCCTTTTAGGTGAATTGGATACGTTTTGAGATATTTTTTCTTATGGACAGCAATATACTATTAATTTGCCGGAGCGAAATGTTTAGATCGTTGATCTCAGAAGCTCGTGATTTTATTTTGTTATTATTATATATACATATATATATATATGTATATATATATATATATATATGTGTGTGTGTGTGTGTGTATATATATATGTATATATATGTATATATATATATATATATATATATATATATATTTACTAGCCAAATTACCCTCGCGTTGCTGCGGACAAATGATGATCATTTTAATTTTTATAGAATTTGTGGAGAAAAGTTACACGTATCAATATAATTCAGTGGGAAAGGTAACAAAAATAAAATGTTAAGAAAGTAAGAAAAAGAATCAATTTGAGGAGGGAGACGCCCTTTGGAAAGAAGATATACTTATCCAAGTAGCCTGGGTTATGGTGAATATATATATGGTTTTGGGGAGAGTTCATGAACAGACAGACAAATAGAGGGTACTACTTTATTATAGCAGATGCAAATGAAAGATAGTTATCCAAGTACCTTGGGTTCTAAGGTTTCAGAATATATATGGTTATAGGGGTCTATCTGCCAAAACCAAGGAGTTCGTGAATAATCCCTAACCTAACCATACCCCACCTAACTAACCCTTAACCCTAACCAAAATATTTTTTTAAATTATAGTTATCCAAGTACCTGGAGTGATAGGGTATCAGAATATATATGATTATGGAGGTCTATCTCCAAAACCCTAGGAGTTCGTGAACAAACAAACAGACGGGAAAATGAAAGATCGTTATCCAAGTACCTTGGGTTATAAGGTTTCAGAATATATATGGTTATAAGGGTCGATCTGCCAAAACCTATGAGGAGTTCGTGAATAATCCCTAACCTAACCATACCCTACCTAACTTTAACCCTTAACACTAACCATTTTTTTTTCTTATGAAATATAGTTATCCAAGTACCTGGAGTGATAGGGTATCAGAATATATATGGTTATGGGGGTCTATCTTCAAAACCCTAGTACGAGTTCGTGAACAAACAGATAGACAAATGAAAGATAGTTATCCAAGTACCTTGGGTTATAAGGTTTCAGAATATATATGATTATAAGGGTCTATCTGCAAAAACCTATGAGGAGTTCGTGAATAATCCCTAACCTAATCATACCTCACCTAACTTTAACCCTTAACCCAAACCAAAATATTTTTTTAATGAAATATAGTTATCCAAGTACCTGGAGTGATAGGGTATCATGATATATATGGTTATGGGGGTCTATCACAGACAGACAGAGGCTACTACTTTATTATAGTAAATATATATATATATATATGTATATATATATATATATATATGTATGTATATAATATATATATATGTATATATATATATATACTGTGTGCATATTTTTAACTAACATTTCATTAACCTTGGTAGTAATTGCATGTATGAATCAGTCTTCTGATATGTGTGTGTGTATTATATACCCCGTTCCCAGGCGTTCCTTTAAGCTGAATAAAATCGTCTAGCTTAAGTCAAAACAAAATCCCCAAGTTATCAAATTTTATGCATAGCGTGTGAATGTGTGTGTGTGTGTGTTTGCATTTAGTTCTCGCCAGGGCTACCAATTAGTCCTCAAAATTGTTAGGATATTGCACCGCACCACTATGGGAGAGGGAGATCAAAAGTAATGTCTTCAACATATCGGTATTTTCTGGAAGTGTGCTGGACTGAGTTGCTTTTAGGTAAGCGGGCGTACTCGAACCCTCATCCAGCTCCTTCGCTCCTCTTAGCAAATATCATACGAAGACAGGCTTAGACACTTTAACTTACACTCAAAGACGAAGAGTGCGGGGATGATCTAATAGAGGTATTCAAATGGATCAAGGGCTTCAACAAGGGTAATATAGGCAAGGTCATCATATTAAGACAGCAGGGCAGAACTCGCTATAATGGATTTAAACAGATTTATATTTAAGGAGGAAATCGGGAAGAACTAGTTTACCAAGAGAGTGGTTAACGAATTAAAAATATTAAGTGTCTATATAGTGAGCGTTGAAACTATCGGTTGTTGTAATAGAAAGTTAGGTGACCTTATGGATGGGGATAATAGGTGGTAATGGGCATGGAACTGCCTAGTGTAGGCCTTATGGTCTCTTGCAGCCTCCTCCATTCTTATGTTCTTATAGTCTTGTCCATCGCTTGCCCTCCCTTAAGGGCAACAAAATTAATTACAACTGGATGAGAGAAAAAACGAAAGTTATAATTGTTGCTGTCGAGACTTTTTATATCTCTTACGTTGAATGTTTAAGTCATGAAGCCGTACGTTTACTGTAATCAGACTGGAAGCCTTTATGACAGGATAGGGATGATCAAGGAGAATAGATTTCTTCATGAGTCTGTGGCTTGCATTGCAGTGATTGATACTGGCAATATTTTTGTGTTTATTTTGATTACTCCACAATTTGTTGTTACTCTTAAATAGAGAACAATGATAGTATCATGCGATGGAATATTCAAAGATTCTTTGTGGACCTATTGGTTCCTCTGACCCTAGTAGATATTGGGACTAAGTTACCTTCAGGGTGTTAATGACTAGGTACTGCTCCAGCCTGTGTAGTTGTGTCTGTGGAGTTATGTAGTGGCTCCCTCTTACTTGTGAGCATGTTCCCTCTCAGCTGTGCACGTGTGCGCGCTTACATACATGCTTTAAAACTAGTGTTCCAACGGAAAATATGTGCGTACACAAGGTTTTCAAGATGAAGTTGGATTTTTTAATGAAAGAAGTAAATTGTATAATTTCATGATAAAACTATTTCAAATGCACAATAACAATACTCAAAAACGGTGTGCACTAGCAGTGGTCGATATAGCATTTGGGTGACACATAGCTGTGCAGCATATACTTTGCAGAGAAAGAACCTGTATGTAGATTTATGTACATATCCATAGCAATAAGTAAATAAACAAATGAATAATTATAAATATATAAAATTTGTTTGTTGCTCTTGAGTAATGTTACCTGCATAGGATGCGATTTGTAATGTTGGTTTCGTTTGGAGCAGGTGTTGGAATGTCATTCATGTCTAGGTTAAGCAATGTGGGTAAGAAAACGGAGCCTTGTGGGACTCCGTCAGTGTTCCGCGTGTGCCCGTCTGGAGGTGAGGAAGCTTACCAACCATCTCTTGCGTGTTATGTAGTGATGTGGGATACATCTTTTCCATGAGGAGTTACCTTGGGTCGGTGTCGAATACCTTGGTTGTGTCTATCGTGGCGAGTAATGTGTCCTGTGGTGACTTGTGATTTAGTGTGTATTATATATATATATATATATTGATAAGTATTTTAGACAAATTATTTGGATGATGGAGAACATAAACACAGGGGAAGGCTCGGAACCCTATGCACTCTAACGAAACGTTAGAGTGCATAGGGTTCCGAGCCTTCCCCTGTGTTTATGTTCTCCATCATCCAAATAATATATATATATATATATATATATATGTGTGTGTGTGTGTGTGTGTGTGTGTGTGTGTGTGTATGTATGCTGTGTAAAGGTGGCGGCACACTAGGCATTTCTCGCTAGCATGCTACTTGCTTTTGCTACTTCGTTTGCATTGAAACGACTTCGGTGACGATCTTCTGTTTGTTTTTTGTTTTGTTTTTTCTTTTTCAAATATGTAAATGTCAAATTACTCTTGCGTCATATAGGGAGAAGCTGAATGACAAACGAAGTTAAACCTATACGAATGTTAGACGCATTTTTTAGATGTCTTTACGGAGATCTATATTATTGTAACCGAAGTCGTTTGTACTCGTACGAAATAGTAAAATCAAGTAGCATGTTAGCCTAGTGTGCCACCACCTGAAGATCAGTGAATAGTGATTGAAAAGTGTTGCGTGTGAGAATGTGAAGCATGTGGGTTGGTGATGTCTTTATTACCTTGAATGTCGTGAAACCCTGTATCCAGTGATTTTGCCGAAAACCGTGATTGGTTAACCTTCTAAGGGGTTATCGCACTGGGCTTCCACGGGCTTATTTTATTTTTCAAATCTCCAAATATCAATTTATCTTTGGGTCATATATAGCAAAGCTGAATGATGAACTAAGAGATTGTAAACCTATGCAAATGTTAGACATGCTGTTGAAGTGTTCTTAGAGAAGTCTAGATTTGTGTAAGCTAAGTTATATTGTAGTTATTCAAATGGAAGTTGGAGATAGAATGTTGGAGAGAAAATAGCCCAATGTGATAACCCCTTTGGTCAAGTTGTGGTCACAGTAAAAGGGAAAGCTCCATTTGATACGGAAGAGGTTAAGAAAAATAAATTCTTCTTCGGTTTTTCTTGGAATTGACGCTCTCGGTTGTTAGCAAGGTTAGTGGTCTTATATTGACAGTAAGTTCTTAAAATCCCGCTTGCAGTGATTATGCTGGTAACCTTTGGGTGGAGATATTAAAATATTGCTGTTCATACCGGCGCTGGTAGATAGTGATTGATTGTGTCTGTTATTGTATCTATTGGCAACACCTTTTTTTTTTGCGGGGATATCGAGACAAATTAAGAGGCAAGTGAAGTGTGCAAGTTACTTAAACTGAGGATGAAAGCTAGCAAGTACATGTTCACACAGACCAAGTCAGAGACAATGGCCTATGTCATCATGTACTTGCTCTCTTTCCTCTCCAGTTCAAGTAACTTGCCCATTTGACTTGCTTCTGAACTTGCCCCGTGTAGACCAGGTTTTGTGTGACCTGTGCTGGAAATGAGGAACAAAGTTCAAAGGCTTCCAATATATTTGGAATGTGGTATGTTGACTCATGGGAATGGATGGTGAGCTCGTGGTGGTGAAGACATTTTATAACCTAGGAATTAATTTGATTATGTTTTATCTTGGTGTAAACTGTATCACGAAAATCATTACCTGAATTGAAACTGTTGATGGGCGTGCATTCATTAGTGCTGAGGGGGATTTTGGATGATATAGCTATTGCTTCCAGTGTAATTGTTCTCTTTGTTTTGACGTCGTGCCCTCCAAACCACTCCCGATTCCGCCTCCACATGAACGGGGAATGAGAGTTGCCACGGACGTTGGCTGTATTTGTTATTTATCTGTTTATTTATTATTTTTTGTTTATCTGGTTGTGTATTATTTATTATTATCCGTATTTGTTTTATTTATTGATATATGTATATATATATATATATATGTGTGTATTTTATTTTTTATTATTTTTTTTTTTCCGATCTAGTTCTGGATCAAAATATCTCCTGTTGGCATATTCTTCTTTTGTAATCCTTTGTATTCATATGTTAATTCTGTTCGTTGATATATTTTCTTAATTGTTGCTTTTACAATATTAACAGTAGTATCGATACTCCATCTTTTCAATTTCAAACATGGTAGCTCAAATGGAATGGGATGATCTGTCTGTTCCTTATAGCCACCGTCAGGTCTATTGTAATTGCAAATTTGGAATCATTCTTTGTTTTCTTGTGATAAACTTAACCGTGACTCGAACAGCACTTCAGTGGGAAGTGTGATTGGTGTATACCTTATGCGGTGGTATTATCGCTTTAGCTTCTAGCCCTCTCATCCAGGCGGTTTTGATTTTCCTTTCCTCATTGTTGGCACTCTGTGGGTCGTTATGTGCACTCCTCAAAATAATCATTCAAGGTCATCTTCCTTCTCCTCCTCTACTTCCTCTTCTTCCACTTTATTTTTGTCTTCCCTCTACTCATCATTTTCATCTTCATCGTCCTCCTCCTCCTCCTCCTCCTCCTCCTCCTCCTCCTCGTTTTCTTTCTCCGTATTTTTGTCTTCTCCCTACTCTTCATTTTCATCTTCATCGTCCTCCTCCTCCTCCTCCTCCTCCTCCTCCTCCTCCTCCTCCTCCTCTTCTTCCTCCTATTCCTCCTCGTTTTCATCCTCCGTATTTTTGTCTTCCTCCTACTCATCATTTTCATCTTCTTCGTCGTCCTCCTTCTGGTCCCCCCTACTTTTACTCTTCGTGTTCCTTTTTGGTGGTCCTTTTCCTGTCCCTCCTGTTCCATCTACTGTTACCTCTTCACTCTCGCTTTCGTCACCACTTCTGTCATCCCTCTCCGTATAATTTTCTGTACTCTCTCCATTATTCTTTCTCGTGCTTTTTTTCCACACCACTTATTCTCATTTTTTGATCGCTAGCTTGCCCCTATACTCTCCGACCTACGCCCTCCTCCTCCTCCTCCTCTTCCTCATCCTTCCCTACCCTACCTTTCCATCAACTTTCCTCTCGTATTTTTATTTTCTCTGTTGCATCCCTCCTCTTCTCCGATTTTCCTTCTTCCTTTCCTGTTTTCCCCTTTCTTGACAATCTCCATCCCCATCTCACCATCACTCCCATCCTCACCCTCCCCTCTCTTCCCATTTTCTTTCCCTCAACCATGTCTCTGTCTTCTTTGCTTCTACCTCTCATACATACTCTTCATTATATCCCTATTTCTAGTCGAACCCGCACTACCTCCTTCCGCTTCCTATCTAGAGCAACACCTTTACCTCTGCCTCTTCCCCTCCCCTTCCCTATCTCCCTTTCCCTTTTTCCTCCGCCTGTCCCCCCTCCCTACCGATTCCCGGTTCAACTTACCGTCAGCGACGCGCACGAAGACTGACACGCTGTAATTACATGCATAATACAATTTCATACACGATCTCGCGTCTGTGTTTCATTGGACGCAACAATCTGTGCCGACCGCGGGCGGGACACGGCGCGGCGCTGCATGACATGTGGAATGGGGCAGTAGGTTCTCCATCCACAACGGCTCCTCCAGGTGCCTCCACCTTTTGTTCCTGCGGTTCTTCCTTCTCCTACCGCGGTCAAGGCAGCTGTGGCCTTGTTATTGTGCGGACTGTGCTCCTCGCATGTGGAGGTTCATGCATACATGTTTGTGTGTCCCAATTGACTACATAAATTTTATGCAGTCTGTTGTATATCTGGCCTAGGATACTTCCACATGCTTTACAGCATTGCTTCAGACCTACTCGATGTCACCCATACCACACCATCCCTGTACCCTTTTGACCATCATGGCACCACTCTCTCTGCCCATTCCACATCTCTCTCCACGTGGAGCGTCTCCTTGACTCCTCACTCGCAACCCCTCTCTTCCCCTTTATCCTCCCTTCTCCCTTGTCCTCCCCTCTTTCCTCTTCTCTTCTTCCGTAAAAAGCTCTCTCCTCCCTTCTCCCCCTCTCCTCCATTCTCCCCTTCCCCCCTCTCATCCCCTCTCCTCTTTTCCCCACCCCACTCCTCTCCCCCCATCTACCCTTTTATGTGTCTTGCCTCTCCAACCGCGTCCGCGTATCATTCAGGTATAGTTCTCTGTTATCCAATTAAAACTTAGACCGTCGTGATTGAACGGCATTGCCCGCCGCCGCCGCCCACTGGGCTCTCGTCTCTCGCCGGGGCATTACGAAGACAGGCGCGCCGACGGAGGGGTCCCCACCCCACCCCCTTGATGAAGATATTCCCGGAGGCTGTGTCAAGCCGTGCCGTGACCGAAGTCTCGCGTGGAGTATGAGTTTGTGTCATATGGCTTCTGGGGTTGTCTTGTGCACTACTCGAAATGACTATTCTATGTCCTACTCTTCCTTATTTTTGTCGTCCGTCTACTCATCATTTTCGTCTTCGTCATCGTCCTCCTCTTCCTCCTCCTTATTTTTGTGTTCTTTCTACTCATCATTTTCGTCTTCTTCGTCCTCCTCCTCCTCCTCTTCCTCCTCCTCCTCGTACCCCCCCTACTATCCTAGTTTGTACTAACGAGTAACCACTAAACTGAGATAGTGGGTGGAAGGATCGGTGTTACTCCACTTTGTAGTGAAAAAGATTCCCCACAAGCGAACGAAGTCGCGTAGAGACACCCAGAATAGATAACCAAGACACCACATGCAAACTAGATAGAGGACTGTATTGATGGTTGAGTGTTGGTGAATGGAGATTGGAAGGGAGGGAGAGGAGCAGTAGTGAGGGAGGCTTAGGGGAAGGAGGAGGAGGATATAGAAAATGAAAGAATCGACTTGGGGGTCTGCCAAGGACAGTGTCTCTACTCCCTGCATCTGTCTGATGAACAAAAGGCATGGCGGTGGAGAAAGGAGAGAGATGGGGTGGCGGGGGAAGAGAGAGAGAGAGGAAGTTTCGGCCGTGGTTCTGATAGATTATAGTGTTCCTGATTTTTTTTTAACGAATCTATGGAGAGCGGAAGTGATCCGCAGTAGATGATAGATGGTCTTGGTGGTGGTGGTGGTTGTAGTCGTCGTGTTTTCCTGAGGAGGATGGATGAATGATCATTATGGATGGGGGTGGGGTCGTTGATTAGTTGCATATAAAGTAAATGTCCGGAAAAGGGGACGTGGTTGATAGGATGACAAGGACTATGTAAACAATGTGGCTGACAGTGAAAGTAATATGATAATATTGCATATGAGTAACTGTGGCTCAACACTTAGGCAGCTCGCACACCGACGCAACCAATTGCATTACTCGTACTAATACGAGTATCCTTGAAGACAATATCGCGCCGAATGTGACGCTAAGAATAAGACCCATATACTAGAAAAAATAGAATAAAATGCGTGCGATTAGTTTCATGCCATTGGGTGCGTCGATGTGCGAGCTGCACGTTTCACTGAGATACCCACACGTGCAGTTTCAACTGACAGTTATAACTGAACAGTTGTAACTGTCAGTTTAAACTGAACGTGTGTGGCCGGCCTTAGAGAGAATAGGAGGTAGATGTGGAGGTAGTATGGGAGGAAGGAATCGACGAAAACAAGTGATTGGGAAACCGATGAATGGGGGTTGAGGAGGAATGAAAAGTAGTGGAAGAGTGGCGTGGTGGGCATAACGAAAGGCAGCGTCCTTCATGGTTATGTCAACTGGAATCAACTGATGAAGAAGAGAACCAGCGTCTGGAATTGATGTTCCCAAGATGGTGTTACTGTTCTTCGGAGGGTTGTGGTGGTGGTGGAGGAGGAGGAGGAAAGGGGAAAGAGTTACCAGCGTCTTGCGAACTGATAATGGTTGAGTGAAGGGGTTATCACACTGAGCTATTTTTCCTCCAACTTCATATTAATCGATGGTACCGCCAACTTCCAGAACTTTTTCCGCCGTAAAATCACTGCGGCCAAACTATTTCGTTTTCTCAACAAAAATCCATAGAATGTCATTTGATATGCCGAAGGAAATTTACTTTCCTCCAGCAAATCAGATTCCTTCCCGAAAGCTGCGGGTTGCAAGTCTGCTCCAACAGTCGGAGGAAAAATAGCCCAGTGTGATAACGCCTTGAGGCGCTGATGAAGATTGGAGAAGGAATAATGAAAGGAGGGAGGAGCCATTGCGATTGTATAAGGGGTTTGTATAAATGGGTCATACAAATTGAATGTATAAATGAGTTATACAAATGTAAATGTATAAATGGGTTATGTAAATGTATAAATGGGTTATACAAATGTAAATGTATAAATGGGTTATTAGGATATATATTTTAAGAAGCTCCGTCACTAGGACTTGAACTTTTGCATGTTCGATTGCGTACCACAAAACACGAACGTACAAACTTGACCGTACAAAAGGAACAATCAAGTTTGGTGTAATGGTAAGGGCCTTCCTTTGTGGTAAGCAGTCGCACATCCAAGGGTTCGAGTCCCAGTTGCGGAGCTTCTTAAACTATTTGTCATAACTTCACACACGATAGATGTCTCAAGCGCCACTGTGGATTCCCTATTGTTGAATAAAATCGTTTTGTTAGAACAAAACCAGAAGAGGAATAGGCCGAGGTTAACGCTTTGAGGAGGTTCAAACTGGTGTAAATATAGAATTGAGAACCACTGTTGTTGTCAGTCTAAAGGGGCATTTAGACGGCCAAACGGTTTGTCAAACAAGTGTTTGAAGTGATGTTTGACCGTGTGAATAGGGTAATTGGTTGTCAAACACGTTCGACAAACGTGTTTGACGACCAAATACCCCATTCACACGGTCAAACATTACTTCTAACACTTGTCTGACAAAGCGGGTTTGTCAAACTGTTTGACCGTGTAAATGGCCCTTAACACCAGTCTTTTTCATTCAGGCAATATTTAAAATTAACATAGCGTATATTGTACTAGAAAATGGCCCTGTTCACACTAGCAGTTTCAATCGCTACGGTTTGAACCGCGGCGGTTCAATTACGATACAAGTCATTGGAGGCGTTCACACACAATCGCACAGGTTTTCCTTAACCCATTAAACTCCGATGACAAGATTCCTTGTCATTTGGTCAAATAAAACAAAAAAATCATAAAACACCAAAATGTTTGATCAAACACCAGAAAAATATGACGTCAGTCCTCGCGCGAAGCGAGTACTGACGTCATATTTTTCTGGTGTTTGATCAAACATTTTGGTGTTTTATGATTTTTTGTTTTATTTGACCAAATGACAAGGAATCTTGTCATCGGAGTTTAATGGGTTAACTATGCGGTACTTGCATCGGAGGCGTTCACACACAATCGCACAGGTTTTCCTTAACTATGCGGTACCGCCGCGGTTTCCGTGTGGTTCAAACCGCTAGAGTGAACAGGACCTTACGGTGGATTGAGCTGGTAGAGCATAAATGTCTACAGGGGACCTGTTGACCCATAACCAAGTTGAATACTGAAAAATATTAGATAAACAAGCTCAACGACAGACCAACAAACACGTAAACAAGATAGCTAATCGGTTAAGAGAGAAATCTGTCGAGGGTGTTGGCCTCAGTCGAGTACTGCTGATCGACTTTTTGTCTGATCGACTTTTCGTCGACGAAGCCATACGATTCACTTCAGGTGACGGGCTTCTGAAACCAGAGTACCCATCAGGGTTATAATACTCCTCATGTATGTACAGTAACTTCAGGAATTATTTTGATTTTTTTTAAATAACGTGTATTTCGGATTTGAACCCAGTCATCGTGTTCTCCTTTTTCTTCTTCCTCTTCTTTTTCTTCTTCCTCTTTTCTTTTTCTTCCTCCTCTTCCTCTTCTTCTTCTTCTTCTTCTTCTTCTTCTCCTCCTCCTTCATCGTCTTCTTCTTCAGATACTGCGCCGAATATTCGCCAATTACAAAGAACCATACCCTGACAAACCCGATTTGGGTTGCAATTGGAGTGTGTGTGTGTATATATATATATATATATATATATATATATATATATATATATATATATATATATATATATATATATATAAAATCGGGAGAACACAAATTACTTCTGTAGAGCACTTCATTATCAATTAAACTATGTTCTGGAACCACTCTCGTATATAAGAAAATCCTTATTTAGTATGCATTAACCTGTTCACTTTTGGTGTTATTTATTTAGTATTGTGTGTGTGCGCGCGCGCTTGTGTGTGTGTGTGTGTGTGTGTGTGCCGGCGCGGACACGCAAGCATAAGTGTATGAGATACCACTGTTCATGAACTGCTCATAACTATCTTTAATACGATAAATAATGATCAATTATGAGGATATTCAGTTATCGGTGTGTGTGTGAGTTGAATGTTCTAACACGTTGGTAAGATAGACTGAATATCCCACTTTTGGAGAAAAGAAAGTTATTTGAAGAAACGTATATTGTGATCATTAACTGTGATCCTCTTCATCCTGATTCTACAAAGGGTAGGTTGACTTGTATATACTAAGAGGGGGTACATAAAGGGAACGTGGGGAGGGAAGGATGCTGATGCTGGGCTCAAACAGACCACATGTCCCCATGTCCCCTCTATGTATCCCCTCTTATATATGTCAGCCTACCCTTTGTACAACCACACTGAAGAGGATCACAGCGATAGCAATATATCTTCAAATAACTTTCTTTTCTCCGATAATGGGATATTCAATATATATAATATATATATGTGTGTGTGTGTGTATGTATATACATAAAAGAGCCCAAGTTGTCATCTTTGCCTAGTTTGCTCGGTAGCCATTGGACTCCAACTCGGGACATTGTAGTTGCGAGGCGAGATCGGAACCCAACACGGAACAGTGAAACGAAAAATGGGAGAACGGGAGATTAGAAGAGAGATTTTGGAAAGGTTACATTAGATTGAAATTTGATTAGGCCAAAGAAACACAGGAAATAATTCTAGCTAGCGAATAACTCTGCAAATGATCAGGTTTTCTGGATCCCCCAAAACTAGTATTACACAAGATGACCAGGTTAGTATTTAATTTTTGTTACAATATTTATTATTATTGTTATTATTATTATTATTATTATTATTATTATTATTACTATTATTATTATTATTATAATCATTACCATTAGCACTATTATTATATTTTTATAAATATTGTTACTGATATTCCCAATTCCGTTTGTTGTATATATGTGTATTGTGGTATTTCTCATTTTTAATCACTGAACTCGCTTTTTTACATCAAAAAGAAAAGAATCATCTAATTTTGTCCTTTTGAATTTAGCGCTAGGGTTGTTATCGCTCACCATTATCAATTATGAATAAATATTTTCTCTAGCCAGTGCGGACTGTAGCTACAGACTTTTTTTTATTTGTTTCTATATATTTGTTCTTTATTTGGTTATTCATTATCATTAATGTTATTATTATCATTATTAAGTTCTGCGGGGCTGTCAGCCCCACACAAGGTTGAGATCGGGCAGGTGACGGTCCCGCAAACCTAAAAAAAAAAAAAAAAAAAAAAAAAAAAAAAAAAAAAAAAAAAAAAAAAAAAAAAAAAAAAAAAAAAAAAAAAAAAGTGCTTGATGCGCACCGATGACCGTGCGAGGGTTCAACTTTATTAACGCATCGTAAGTACTTGAGAATAGAGATGGCTGGCTTAGACCACGAATAAGTACCTTTTAATATACATTTTTCTTAAAGCGAGTGAATGCTTAAAAAAGAATGAAAATCATATACTGTTCACAGGCAAGAACTGGTACACCAACAGAGTGATTAAATGAAATAGATTTAGTAACAATGTAGTGAGCGCTGAAACTGTTGGATGTTTTAAGAGTAGATTAGATAACATGGATAGGGATCATAGGTGGTATAGACATAGAGCTGGCTAGTGTAGGCCTTATGGTCTCTTGTAGTCTCCTTCATTCTTATGTTTTTAGGTTCGTATGCACTGAATGACGTTGGTCCAGCGTTAAAAGAAATATTTCACGTAGGAAGTTTATATATATATATATGTATATATATATATGTATATATATATATATATATACTGTATATATAAGTGAAGCGCCCTAGCTGTGTATGTACTGTGTCTTGCTGTGTTTCCTCCTACCCAGGGCGGTGGGCGGGAGACAGGGATGACCCTTCATCCACGAGGAGATAAGATGAGAGGGAAACAAGGGTGGTGGATGGGAGTGGGTGCCTGCCGTTTGATTTGGCAAACTCCCCTATAAGAGGGGAAAACCCTTGGTGTGTGTGTGTGTGTACATATATATTTTGTGCAGCTAATAGAACATTACGGGATGCTGGTCAACCCAAACATCATTTTGGCCTCTCACTCTCGCCTGGTGCTTGCCTGACTGAAGGTGGCGGCACACTAGGCATTTCTGGCTAGCATGCTACTTGCTTTTGCTACTTCGTTTGAGTGAAAACGACTTCGGTTACGGTCCATTGTTTTTCAAATTTCCGAATGTCAAATTACTCAAATTGCGTCATATAGTGAGAAGCTGATTGGCATACAAAGACAAGTTAAACCCGTACGAATGTTAGACAAATTGTTGATATGTTTTGATCGAAGTCTAGAATATTGTAACCGAAGTCGTTTCCATTCAAACGAAATAGCAAAAGCAAGTAGCATGCTAGCCCATTGTGCCGCCGCCAAGTCAAGAGAGTACGCCCATTCAGAACGAGTTAGAATTGTAATATGGATCCACGTTACTTCTCGTATGATTAAGAATGTATATATTAAAATGTTAGTTGCCAGCCGCGCATTTCCACAAATTAAGTCTAAACATAACGGAAGAGTGGAAATGGGTAATTATGGAATTAGTGTCTCCTTCACGTTCACGTACCAGTGCGTACCAAGCACGCGCGATGGGGTTCTTCAAACTCCTGAACGTGTGTGTGTGTGTCTCTCTCTCTCTCTCTCTCTCTCTCTCTCTCTCTCTCTCTCTCTCTCTCTCTCTCTCTCTCTCTCTCTCTCTCTCTCTCTCTCTCTCTCTCTCTCTCTCTCCTTCTTTTAGAGGAATATATACATGTATGTATACGTGTGTCTGTGTATGTATACAAGTTCCTCTTCAAGGAACAGAACTTGTGACTACGAAACATAATTTATAATCCTCAGCAGATCGCACTCGGCCGCTATCGATACTGTAAAAGGAGTATTCTTGTAGTTAAGCTGGACACTCAGAGCGCACTAGAAAAGATAAGGTTAGACACCATTTCATTGTTTTAGGATGTCAACAAGAATACACTGAGTGCAGACAGGAGAATATATATATATATATATATATATATATATATATATATTTGTGTGTGTGTGTGTGTGTGTGTGTGTGTGTATGTATGTATGTATATGTGTACATATATATAATATATTATATATATATATTATGTATATAATATATATATTATATATATATATATGTATATATATATATATAAAGAGAGAGAGAGGTGGTGCTCCAACGTACAATGTAAAAATTGGTTTTTGTTTTTCTATTTCCTCATGTGTGTGTATATGTGTGTGTGCTCGCACGAGTGACTATGTGTTTGTATGCTTTATGTGTGTGTGCATGCTTGCATTTGTGTGTGTATGTGCTCTTGTATTAATGTGACGTGTGTGTTTGTGTGCGCGAGCGCATGCTTACCCAGACAAATGAGCTTATTGTAGCTGTCTTCAACGTATTTCCCGTCCGAATATTCAAAGTTTATCTGGGTTGGATTCGAATCCCTGCAAATTGACCTGCCATTGCAAGGTGGATATGATCGTATATTTGGTAGACAGTAGTCCAGATTGCTAGGCACCTCAGTAATGTAATTGACTAATATTCGTATATGTTTTCCTATGAATTATGTTTTTCCAATAGCAATGCGAGTTATCAGGGTCACATGCATGCCCTTGGGATTGCACGAGGGTTTGGTCGAAATCGCGCCACCTCGGGGTCCTTGTCGTACCCACTTGCATAGTCCGCATGCAGTCACGCAAATTCCATGAATGCATGAACACAGATACATATACATACACACATGACGTACACATTCACACACATGCACGCACGAACATGCACACAACCCTGCAGAATCACAAACACATAAAAAACAAACATACATGTACGCACACCTACACGCGCGCACACACACCCACACTCCTACACCCACACATACACATATAGGCACGTGCACGCACACACACACACACACACACACACACACACACACACACACACACACACACACACACACACACACACACACACACACACACACACGTACACATATAGGCGCGTCCACACACACACTCTCTCTCTCTCACTCTCTCTCTCTCTCTCTCTCTCTCTCTCTCTCTCTCTCTCTCTCTCTCACACACACACACACACACACACACACACACACACACACACACACACACACACACACACACACACACATATCCAGTCAACAGCCCCGATTAAATGAAGTCTATGACATATTGTGAACCTTTTCGGTCGGGGCCATCTCTCAGCCGAATGAAATCGTAGCAACTGACAGGGCTTTGCCCAACCAGGGAGTTCTCACTTCTCGCTCTTTTTTTTTTTTTTTTTTTTTTTTTTTTAAAGAAAGAGAGAGAGAGAACTAGTGACATCATCATACATTTTGTTGTAGTAGATTCCATAGACTTGCATTCAATTGAATGTGATGATATGAAATGTTTGGAATTATATGTCACATCACTACTAGGCCTCGTTTCTGCTGTACTCTGTTTTAACTTGTTACTTTGTATAAGTGACCTTTGTTGATATTGATCATTGATTTATGGTTTTTGGGTTTCTTTCTCTCGTAAGTTCTTCAGATTAGCATGTCTTTCCAAGATTGTCACTGAAACTATTTTTACCTTCTCCAAATGCCCACTTTGTTGAAAGAAAAGAAAAAGAAATGTAATTGAATATTTACTGTGAACTGGCATAACATCGCCTTTTTTCTAATTCATATCTTTATTCTCAATTTTTTTTTCAGTTCCCTTTTTGTTTTCCTTTATATTCTCTTCGTCTCTTTCTTCTTTTTTTCTCTTTTAGTCTTGTTATCCATTTTCGTCATTGTACGCGCTAAACTCTTCAGTACCTTGACGCCCTTTATATACTTTATTCTGGCTGCGTAAGTGCAATTTCTAAGCCTCTTATGGGATGGACACACGCATGAAAGTGTTCTAGATGGACCATTACCCCTTTTCAGGGTAGTTTTCGACCCCCCTCAGCCGAATAAAATCGTTTGGCTTGTGCGTAAAAAAAAACAAATTGCGTCACCGCACGCGTGCGTGTTAATGCTGTCATCTAGGCCATCGTCGCTCCCCTTTGCACTGCCTCATTCCTTTTGTGCATTACAGCCTCGACTGCATTCTTCCTTGATTTATGAAAATGGCACTCAAACATGCACTTGCCCCCCGCAAGTCTCCTGGGTTCGTTACCGCATATGTGCATTTTTTCATATGTATACACACACGCACACACACACACACACACACACACACACACACACACACACACACACACACACAAACCAATAGCGCTGAAACTATTGGTTGTTTTAAGAGAAGGTTAGATAAGTTTATGAATGGGGGTGATAGGTGGTAATGGACATGGAACTGCCTAGTGTAGGCCTTATGGTCGCTTGCAGTATCCTTCATTATTACGTTCTTACGGACACACACACACACACACACACACACACACACACATACATACATACACATACATGCTATAATCGAAAGAAGGAAGATAAACAGGTTACTTGTTAGTAGTGTTCAAGTTATTAATATGAATAGAAAGAACTAACGATCTCTTAGTTTGGGACGGGAGAGTGAAGCTACGGTAACACTAGTCAACAGAATTTTTGGATTCCTACAATTAAATTGGATTTCGCCCAAGGCTGGAGCGTAACCGTAGTTTAAATCTACGGCTACACTCCAACTCTGGACGAAATCCAACTGAATTGTTGGAATCCAAGCATTCCGTTGACTACTGTACCCGTATTCAACAGAATGGTTGGATTCCAACACTTAAGCTGGATTTCGCCCAAGGCTGGAGCGTAGCTTAAATCCACATTTACACTCCAACTTTCGACGAAATTAAATTGAATCGTTGTAATCTAAGCATTCCGTTGACAAGTGTAACCGTAGCTTCACGAGGTCATGGAAACCAGTGGAGGCCTACATGTGTAAAAATGTCAAGAAACCTATTTTTTTTTTTCCATAAAGATGCATTGGTTTTTGGAATAGCTTAGTCAGGGGTGGACAACCATTTTAAGTGCGGGTGTTAACATCAGCCAAAGCGAGGGAAGTGTGGGTGGACTGTAGGTGCTCAGTCAGAAGGAGCGTTGCATGCATGCGGTCATTACTGTGACGTAATTAGTACGTCGTCCCCAACGCCGTCACCTAACCCCCCCCCCCACCTTTAACTCCCCACAGATAACATCGGCAGGATAAATGGGTCATCACACTGGGCTTCCATGGGCTTCACTAGCATCCACCGTTGAGAGTTCGTTTGAGTAAAAACGACTTCGATTACAAATTTTATATTTTTTTATCCCCAAATATCAAATTAACTTTCCGTCATATATACCAAAGCTGAATGATGAACTAAGGGATTGTAAACCCATATGAATGTGAGATATGCTATTGAAATTTTCTTAGAGAAGTCTAGATTTGTGTAAGCGGAGTTGTATTATAGTTATTCAAGTGGAGGTTAGAGGCAGGATGTTGGAGGAAAAATAGCCCAGTGTGATAACACCTCAACTCCCCACAGATAATATCGGCAGGATAACGACCGCCTCTACCCTTCCCCATTCTTCCACCGCCCGCGCCCATCCGCTCACGTCTTTCCATTTTCATCTCGTCCGCCTCTCTCACTCTTAACTCTCTTTCTCTCTCTCTCTCTCTCTCTCTCTCTCTCTCTCTCTCTCTCTCTCTCTCTCTCTCTCTCTCTCTCTCTCTCTCTCTCTCTCTCTCTCTCTCTCTCTCTCTCCTTCCCACATACTTGCCCACAAATCTCAGTTTTGTTAGAATTTTCTTGCAACAGTTATATGCTGTTTCATTCTCTATGTGTGTTTCGTTCTGTGTGTGTGTGTGTGTGGAGCATTATACAGGAAAAAACATGCTCTTAGAGTGATCTCTGTATCTCCATCTGTCAGATTTGATCTTAGAATTATTTATGTTATTTATGTGGACCATTTCTTCCCTCAAGTTATTCCACAAATCAATGCATCTGTATGCGAAACCGTGTTCTTATTATTCTTCAAACACTTTATCCCCCCCCACACTCACTCTCTCTCTCTCTCTCTCTCTCTCTCTCTCTCTCTCTCTCTCTCTCTCTCTCGCTCTTCTCCATCTTCTTTCCATGGCTCCTTGTTGTCTTCCATTCCATACTGGTCTATCTTTGTACATTTTGTCCACAAACCTCATAGTGCTGAAGAAGATAATGTTACTTTGTTCCTGTTCTAATGAAGGCAATTCTACACGTAGTGTCTACTCGCCTCGAACGATGTCATGAGCGTGTGTATGTGTGTGTGTGTGTGTGTGTGTATGTATGTATATATATATATATATATATATATATATATATAAAATCTTGGATCACATCATGGACTCGTGATCGACAGTTGCAACCCTCCCGGATGAGAGATCAGAGCTCGTCTCGTCCGATCAATGAGTAATGCACCTTATATATATCACATGAATATAAGAATGGAGGAGATTGAAAGAGACCATAAGGCTTACACTAGGCAGTTCCA
The DNA here is from genome assembly GCF_046742065.1 of Oratosquilla oratoria. Taxonomy (NCBI): domain Eukaryota; kingdom Metazoa; phylum Arthropoda; class Malacostraca; order Stomatopoda; family Squillidae; genus Oratosquilla; species Oratosquilla oratoria. The sequence goes on from NC_134789.1 coordinate 31,456,163, forward strand.
TGTCCCCTACTACCTTTCATCCCTATCCATAAAGTTGTCTAATCTTCTCTTAAAATAACCAATTGTTCCTCACTCACTGCATGGCTACTAAATCTATTCCATTCGTTAACCATTCACTTGGTAAACCAGTTCTTGCCTATTTCCTTCTTAAACCCAAATGTGTCCAATTCAAATCCATCAATACAAGTCTTGCCCTGTTGTCATAATACGATGACCTTGTCTGCATCACCCATGTTAAAGCCCTTGACCCATTTGAATACCTAGAGGTACTGCAGCGACCTACAGTATACTGAAGCTTTAAGGCATTATCATACTGGGCTGTTTTTCCTCCGCCGGTGAATCGGAGGCTGGAGGGATAATAGCCCAGTGTGATAACCTCTTTAGTGCTATGACCAGGGCGCGATCTCGGTATTGCAGAGTGACGGGCCGCGCTTGCTTGCCTCATACGCGGATTTTTACGTAGATAAGGTTTATGGGATTGGACCCGGCTCATAACATCCCGTCACTTTTTCTCATAGCTCAAACAGATGTTTGTTTTCAACTCAAAATGTTGAGAGTTAATTTCACACCCTTGCAGATTTGCATCTTTTAGTGTCCATGTCTGTGTTTGTTATGCAAACGTACGGATGTATGTACACCCGAGGATGTTTGTGTATGCGTACACGCGCTTGCGTTTGTACTCGTTCTATACTTACTGGTCGTTTAAACCAGAGGTCCACGAGGTGGTGGTGGTCCCGACCCCAGGAAGGGTAGCGTGCGTGTGTGTGTGTGTGTGTGTGTGTGTGTGTGTGTGTGTGTGTGTGTGTGTGTGTGTGTGTGTGTGTGTGTGTAAGAGAGAGAGATGTTCATACAAGCTTATGTACATACATGCATACATACATACATATATACACATGGATGTGTAATAAAACCACTTGGAAAATAAAATGAAAGGTGACCGAACGTTTTCCTCTATTTAAGACATTTTCAAAGGTCTTTTGAAAATATCTTAAATAGACGAAAACGTTCAGTCACCTTTCATTTTATTTTCTAAGTGGTTTTATTACACATTTTGTGAATCACGTGTTTTTGTGATTTATTCGCATATACATGCACACATAGACAGGCAAGCAGATACACGGAGACAGGGAAATGTGTCATGGTGATTGTCAGAAATGTTTTCTTGCTGGGGGAGGGAGTCGTTTATCTACCCAAGTACTGTAATTTGTAAGGATCGCAGCCCAAAAAGTTTGGGAACTGGTTTAAAGGAGTACAGGATTTGTTGTAGTTGTATCTTTGAAGGGAGACACGGGATTGATTCCTCATACATTTGGCGCATTTTCCACGGCCAGCAATTTCCCTCTTGCACCACGCAAGCCACTGATATTGTATTAGACAAATAGGATACTCTAAAACAAGAACCTCAGATTTTTTTTTCCGAAAAGTTTGTGGATGAATGAATGTCGCAATCTGTGCATGCGCACGTGCGCGTTCCTCTAGTATTTGTCCAAATTTAATGGGAAATAATTAGGAAAATTACCAACACACACACAAACACACAAACACACACACACACACACACACACACACACACTACGCTAAGACATGTATATTATTTGAACACAAAAACATTTGTATTATATATGTACCGGTGTGTGTCTATATATATATTGTGTATATGTGTGTGTATATATATAATATATATTGGTGTGTGTATATGTATATATATATAATATACACGTGTCTGTCTGTTCGCATCTAATATATCTTTTATATTATTAAGGCATGTCCATTATCTGGTGAACAGAAGCATATGCTTGTGACATGTGTTTAATTAGCCTAATGTTCAAAATGTTTTCAGCGTCAGTGCGGTGGTGGGTTAGCTGACGAGTGATCTGCAGACTTCATGTAGGAATCATTGCGCCTATCATTTCACTTATTGGCCGCGCGGTAACCCAGTGGATACCACTTCGAACTCATGAGCAGGTGGTCGTGAGTTCGATTCCCGGGACCCACTGCGTACTCCTTTCGTTGGTTCCAGACAGCCCTAGCCAGTCGAGGAAGCGATCCAAAAGTCTAAAAGTCCAACATCCCATTCCCACGAAGTGGGAAGTGAGAAACCCTTGGTATGGCTAACCTTGCCAGTTGCTGGATGCCGCTTTATATATATATATATATATATATATATATATATATATATATATATTGTGTATATATATATGTATGTATATATATATATATGTATATATATGTATATATATATATGTGTATATATATATATATGTATGTATATATATATATGTATATATATATATATATATATATATATATATATGTATGTATGTATATAGGCCGATGTTGGGTTGGCTCTTGAGTTCTACATTGATCCTCTGGGCTACCGCGTGGCCTAAAAAAAACCCTGCGGCTTGCAGCAATTGACAGGGGTTTCCCTACCAATGGGTTTCTCACTTACCACTTCGTAGGAATGAGATGGTGATTTTTTTTTTCACAAGGTTTTTCCCCAACCAATGTATCCTTCGAGGACCTCCTTTACCTATTTTTCCCAGACCAGTCACAGTTCCTTTTCAACGAAGTACATAGGTTGCAGGATACTCGCTGGCCCAGCGGGTTATGGCGTCACCTGAGGCAAAGGTCGAGGTGATGAAGGTTCAAACCCTGCCACCGGCGAGTTGAACCAAGGGCATGGTTCGTTAAATTCCACGATACAATGCCCTCTGGTTAGTAGTGGTTGTCACCGTTTTTCCTAAATTATTGATTGTATAACCGCGATATGACATATCTCAATATATAGAGTTCAGTCACGCGTCCATACCAGCTATTCAATTGACATCTTTAGTTTTCTTAAAAAGAGATAGTTGAAAGTGACCTAAATGTGTGTGTATATGTGCACGCGTGTTTGTGCGTGCGTGCGTGCACGTATACTGTAGACATACGTTAGTGTATGTTTGTGGTGTGTATATATATATATATATATATGTATATATATGTGTATACATATGTGTATATATATGCATTTATATATATATATATGTATACACGCACACACACACACACACACACATATATATATATATATATGTATATACATATGTATGCGGAAAAACCACCAAGGAAAAAGAAAAACTGATGTATGTATATATGTATGTATATGTATATACATATGTGTATATATATACATTTATATATATATATATTCATTTATATATATATATATATAATGTATACACACACACACACACACACACACACACACATATATATATATACATATATATATACATATATACGAGTATATATATATATAATGTATATACATACATATGTATATACATATGTATATACATATGTATATATATATATATGTGTATACATATGTATATACATATGTATATACATATATATGTATATACATATATATATGTATATATATATGCATATATATATATAAAACAATGTGCAGTTGTACACGCGTGCGATGTTAGTATGGACGTATGTGCGTATGTAAACTGTAGCATGGAACAAGCTTGGAATGATTCCTGTCAGCACCGAAGAGCCAGTCAGTCAGTCAGTTAGTCAGTCGGCCATTTATCCCGAGCCACAGTGGAAAAAGTTGATATGTTCAGAAGTGGCGTGTCTAATCCTTGCAGCTCCGATCTTTATCCCGTGAAACCAAACCGTCGCTTTCTGTGTACCCGAGCCGTAATTGGAAGCTGGTGTTGACAGCTGGGGTAGTGGTGGTGGCACTGGTATTATTAATGGTGTGGCGATGTTGTTAGGTTGTGGGTAGGTGGGATGGCAGTGTTGGTAGGTAACGTGTTGTTTATGATTGTGTTGACAGGGATTTGGCGGTGATGCTAGGTTGTGGTCAGGTGGAATGGAAGTGTTGGTAGATAGCGTGATGTTCGTAATACTCTTGTGAGGGATTTAGCGGTGTTATAGAGGTATGGTGGTATTTTTACTGGTGTTGATAGTGAGGATAAGTGTAAGTACTGGTGTTGCCATTAACGTGGGAATGTTGGAAGTTGGTAGAGTAGATTTGGTAGTATATTTGTAGATTTGTTAGGAAATAGCAATGACAGTGGTAGGTGATGTTGGTAATATTAGGATGTTGTTGGAACAATTTAATTTCCTCAGCAAAAATACATAGAATATCCTTTGATATCCTTCCCGAAAGCTGTGGACTGCAAATTTGTTCCAACAGTCGGAGGAAAAATTGCCCAATGTGATAACGCTTGTATGTAGGTCAGAATCAAGTCAGAAAGAATAACAATGGACGGCAAAGTTGCCTGCGTCATTAACGCCTGGTTTATCAGTAGGACCGTTCCTGATAATATGGTCATAACCAATACACCCACCCACGCACCCGCCCGCCCATCCGCCCACAGCTCTGCTATCTTCGTAATGAGCTTTGTCTTCATTCACAGCACGCGAAACCTCAAGCTTCCTCACGTGAGTGGCCGTGGTCTCCGCCCACGCAGATCTCCATCTTTCCTAAGCGCAAACTGAGACGTAGGCGACACAGGCGACGTAGCACAGAGCAAAAGCAGATTTCTTGAAGCTCAATTGAAGTATAGTTTCAATTTCTTTTTCATTTGAAATGCTTCTAGACCTCATCATTTCGAGTGAGAGAGAAATTCAAATTGTACTTCAGTTCAGCAGCAGGAAGTTTGCTATGGCCCTGTGCTGCGTCACCTGCGTCGCTTCCGTCTCAATTTGTGCCTAAGTTAAACCTCCCAATCTGATACAGCCTCATGACCTCCCCCACCTGAACGGATTTGCCATCTCTTACACTTTTATCATCTCTTCCCCAACCTTCACCCCCACACCCTCTCTACCTTCTCCATTGCATACTTTTGTGCCTTACAAGATCAATATTATTCCGCAATATTCCGTATTTTACAATATTGATGGTGTAGGGATGGCACTGAAGAATGACACAGTATATTGAAGACATCAAGGAATGACATAATATATTGAAGACATCAGACCCTACACCATCCTTTCACCAACAATAATATTGTAGAATACGGAATATTGCGCAATAATATTGACCGTGTAGGGCCCGTTTAATGCTTCAACATCGCAGCCTTTCCATTCGCGCAACCTCTTGAATTCATGCATCCACTGCTTGTCCAACTTCACAACCCAATCTCAACCAGTATAACTTCTCGCAGTCCTCTCCCGCGCTATGATTTTATGCAACATAGTAGCAAATTCTTAAGTGAAAGAATTCGTGGTAATTTGAAGTCTTGAAGACCAAGGACCGCCACATAAAAAAAAAAAAAAAATGCCAGCGATTGAAAAGGGATCAACCCTTTTTTGTTTTTCTTGTTGTTGTTGCTGTTGTTCCTTTTCTTCTGTGCCGTTGTGGGTTGGATAGTTTGGGTCAGCAGGTGTGTTTGTGTTGGACTTGGCGTCGCTGTGTGTCGTGGTGTGTCAATATTGCTTAAGGCCCTGGCGTGTTTATGCGATACTTGAGGTGTTTGTTCTTCTTTAGTTTAGGGCCCCTTCGTGTGACTCATGGCCCCGTTTGCAACGTTTATGGAGAGGAAATGTTTGTCAGGTACGCGGTGTCTTAGTTATATATGGTCGCAGGCCTGTAAAGGGGTTATCACAATGGGTTTCCACGGGGTCCACCAGCGCCTACAGTTCAGAGTTCGTTTGAGTAAAGACGACTTCGGTTACAATATTTTACTTTTCAAATCTCCAAATGTCTGATTATCTTTCCGTCATATATAGCAAAGCTGAATGAACTAAATATTGTAAACCTATACGGATGATAAGCATACTGATGAAGTGTTCTTAGAGTAGATTTGTATAAGCGAAGTCATATTGTAGTTATTCAAATGGAGGTTGGAGGTAGGATGTGGGATGAAAAATAGCCCAGTGTGATAACCCGTTAACAGGCAGAGGGCACCATCCCCATATGTGAGTAAAATCGTATTGTTTTGATTAAAAATTCATTTTATGTGGCTGTTTGCAACGTTTGTTGGAAATAAATGGCTTGACAAAAACTGAAAAAAGTATTGCTAAAAAGAGACAGGCTTATAAGAAATATAAGTGCTCGAGTGCATCTAATGACTATCAAAGTTATGTATTAATACAGAGAGATTTAGAAAAGACAATAAAAAACGAAAACGACAATACGAAATGAATATCGCTGATGAATCCAAAGAGAATCCCAAGGAATTCTATAGTTACAGTAGAGATAAAAAGGTTTTTTATCAATCACATTGGTCCACTATTATCTGCTGACGGTCAACTTGAATATTCAAATGAAGGCATGTGTAATATTTTAAACAATTATTTTAGGTCAGTATTCGTAAACGAAACACCTCAAAGTGAACTCCAAACTGAAACCTGTGAAAAGTCTAGGGTAAACTTACTACGGTAAATATAACAAAAGAAAAAATTAAAAGGTGTATAGAGAAATACAAAGTTAATAAAACACCAGGGGCTGACGGTTGGCATCCAAGAATCTTAAAGGAAATAAAAAAAAAAAATGAGATTGTTGTTCCATTAGAAATTATTTTCAAGAAATCCATCATATCCGGAGATGTCCCAAGAGAATGGAAGCTAGCTAACGTTACTCCCATATTCAAAAAAGGTGACAAAAAGAAACCAAATAACAATAGGCCTATAAGTTTGACTTCAATCGTAGGAAAAATTATGGAAACTATCATCAGAGATGTTATCGAACATCATTTAGAAAGTAACTGTTTAATAAATGATAGCCAGCATGGTTTCAGACGGAAACGTTCTTGCGTGACTAACTTACTCGAATTCTACAACACAGTTTTCTCGAATTATGACAAAAGAAACAATATATATTCAATATATCTAGACTTTGCAAAAGCTTTTGATACCGTCCCCCACGAAAGACTACTTACTAAATTAGCTTCACACGGAATAAGTGGTAGCCTATTAAGTTGGACTAGTAATTGGTTGAATGGTCGAAAACAGAGAGTTGTTTTAAATGGAAAAACTTCTAGATGGAAAAATGTTACAAGTGGAGTTCCTCAGGGTTCCGTTCTTGGGCCACTTCTATTCATAGTATATATAAATGATATAGACCATGGACTAAGATCTACCGTTTCCAAATTTGGCGATGATACAAAACTGTGCGGAATGGCACATGATCACTTAAACCAATTAGATATTCAAGAAGATTTAGATCAATTACAGCAATGGTCTGAAAAGTGGCTAATGAAATTTAACACAAGTAAATGCAAGGTAATACACATATTTGGAAATTAGTTAACAAAAGTGGATAGTGAAAAAGATCTCGGCGTAATTATCAGTAACGATCTCAAATCATCCAAGCAGTGTATTTCAGCCTCTGAGAAAGCAAATAATATTCTAGGACTGATTGCGCTATCTTTTTACTTCAAAAGTCCATCACTCATTAACAAGCTATATAAATCGTTAGTTCGTCCACATTTGGAATATGCTGTTTCCGCATGGTCACCGAATCTCATTAAAGACACTGACAAATTGGAAAAAGTACAACGTCGAGCCACAAAACTGATTCCAAATGTCAAAAATAAATCATATGAAAATCGACTAAAAGATATGAATCTGTTTTTCCTAAAAAGGCATAGACTCAGAGGTGACTTGATACAGGTCTTTAAGATTCTAAAGGGAATTGACATCAAAAGTGACAAAATTTTCACACTGAGAATCAGACAAGAAACAATGGTCTCAAACTGTCTGGAAATAGATTTAATTTGGAAGTGGGTAGAAACAACTTCGCCAACCGTGTAGTTAATGAATGGAATAAACTTCCTGCAGAGGCAGTGCAATGTAGTTCAGTTCGAAGCTTTAAGAATCATTTAGATAAACACCTAAGCAAAATGCTGTAATTATCATTTATCGTATATTCTTTGTTGATTTATTTTGTTATCATTTGTCAGTTTATCATTATTTGCTTGGTTCTCATTATTAGTTGTCAATTTATTATTATTTACTATCTACCCGTTTGTTTATTAATTAACTATACCTATGCATTTATTTATGTATTTTATTTATTATTTACATTATTACAGTTTTTATTTATTCATTTTTTATTATTATTATGATTTTTTGGCATCCGACCTAGATATGGACCAAAAGGTCTCCTGTCGGCATGCTCCGCCTTTGTAATCCTTTGTAAATAAACGTTTGTCAGGCAAGATGTGTATTAGCCATAAGAACATAAGAATGGAAGAGACTCCAAGAAACAACTAAGCAGTTCCATGTCCCTTACCACCTTTCATCCCTCCATAAAGTTATCAAATCTGTTAAAACGACCAATTGTTTCAGCCCTTACTACATAGTTACTAAGTCTCCTCCATTCGTTAACCACTCTATTGGTAAACCAGTTGGTGCCTCTCCTTAAATCCAAATTTGTCCAATTTAAGTCCATTACTGCGAGTCCTGTCCCGCTGTCATAATATGATGACCTTGTCTGCATCACCCTTGTTAAAGCCCTTGACCCATTTGAATACCTCAGACCTCGCCCCGCACTCTACGTCTTTCAGTGATGCCAGTAGAGGAATCATCACCCTTTCACCACGGAAGTTTCTCTCATCTAAAAATATTTGCGTGGTGGTAATTAGAGTAAAACTCGTCTCAAGAGTCCAGAGATTTGTCTTTCGCTACAGAGGGGTTTTGCTTTAACTGGATCTAATTGCCTGGTAGCAGCTAAAATGCGCAGGAAAAAAAAAACGAAAGAGTTTAATGAAAAATGCAATTTCGGGACTCAACCTGAACAACTACGAACCGTACCTCTTCAGAGTACGCTGATATAATCCTCTTCGATATGGTGACGCTGTGTCAGACTCAAGCCAATTTTATATAGCTGATGGTTGGGTTCCCATTTAGCGTGGCTCTCGACCAGTAGAGACCCCTTCAAGCAGGGTTTCGCCCTTTATTTTAATTAGATTGTCTGGTGTTTTTCTTGAAAAATCCCTATACCTTGCCAAAGGGTTAAAGGTGTTAAAGTGTCATTTCTCTAAAGGCCCTTAAGGTTAATTTTAAAGCCCCTCATTGTGGTGAAGCTCGAACCCGTGTATGTGTATATATATATATATAGATATATATAATATATATACATACATATATATATATATATATATGTGTGTGTGTGTGTATGTGTATGTTTCTTGCATGCACGCATACATATATAAGTGCATGCTAACTAGTGGACCGTTTCTTGATACTTTTCTTGTACCACAGTTGTAATGTTTCTTGATTTATTTTTATTTTTATTTCCGTGTTTGTTCTTTTCTTTGCATTCTTATTCCTCACCGTTTCTTTCCTGTGGTGTTGCATTTTCTTTTCCATCGTAATGAATTCCTTCCTCATTCATCCATACTTTATTGCCCACTTATTCGTTCCCCTTGTCGTCTCTCTTCTGTTTGCCTCTGTCCCATCCCCCCTCCTTCCCCAACCCATTTTCTGTTGACACCTGTCCGTTTTCTGTTACAGTCTAGCGCATCTGCCTCCACTCCCCCTCCGTCTCCCCTCCCTCCTCCCCCTCATTCCAACTCGCGGCTTCCGTCTTATAGTCCGTCTCCGCCCGAGACGTCTGTGATTTTTCCCTCAACCAGAACAAAATACATTATCTAACCAACTGGTTATATTCTGATGACTTGAACTACTTGGCGAAGATTTATTAGAGAGCAAGAATGTATCCAGCCATTTAATGAAGATCCTTGGAATGCAGGCATTAACCTAAGGGAGAATTAATGATGGACGAATAAAAATAGTTTAACAAGAATAGAAAACTATACTGGAAATACATCAAATGCAGGTTCCTCACGACCGATGGCAGTTCATCCGTGCCCGTTAATGTTTCGATAGCTCTCCGGATGCTCTCCAATTCTTTGGTCCAACGAAGAAGAAAAGTAAGACACCAAATTTTAACCCGCATAGTGCTCACGTCACAATGCCCGTGCGTACGCGCCAGGGGCGAAACCCAAAGAACCCAATCAGAAATTTTCACTGCATTTGAATACAGAAAGATCAGGGGACTTCTTCAAAGCGGATTGAAATCGCCTCATCTCAACCAATAAACTAAAGCCTCGTTAACACTGGGCTATATTAGTACCCTCTATAGTCAGCGCAACGAGAAGTGACCGCTAAGGCGGGGTTAGGAGATTTCCCGGTGTTGCCACATCTCCACAGATAACACGGCCCGCACGGCTCACACTGAATGCAGTGTGAGGGGGGCGGGGCCAGAGAATAAATGTAGGGCAACGTCGCTCTCCCTTGCTCATATGCCATGTCTGACTCGAGGAAACGAAACCTTTGTATAGAAAACATTGCTTTGATTTTTACCTCAGTGGTGGTGTGTGACAAAAAATTGGAATATAATTATATGTGGCAACATTATAAAAATATAAAATAAAATTATAGAATAAAATAAAATTATAAAATAATTATATGTGGCAACACAGGGGAACTCCCAGTGCTCCGCCCTAACGGCCATTTCTCAATGCAACGAGTATAGTGCTAGCGACTTGTAAACTACCTCACTATTTGCCCAATGTCAACGGAAAGTTAAACTTGTCTCCCAAGCTATCTTAGTGTCAACACTTACTTGCCGTGTAAGTTAACTTGCAGCAGCTAGCACCAGTGGCTACTAAACTAGCCCCGTGTCAACGAGGCTTAATCAACTGACAGAAGAGGGTTAAATTCAGAGAATCAACGTCCTCTGGGGACGTTAATCTGGTTCGTGCTAAACTATTATATCCACCTGTTGAACTGTCACCTAAGTGAAGGGTTCAGGATTGCCACGATTAGTTGTAATTGCATAGTTTGTGTACATAAGAACATAAGAATGTAGAAGACTGCAAGAAGCCATAAGGCCTACACAATGTAGTTCGTGGCCATTAGCGCTTATCATCCCCACCCATAAAATTATCTAACCTCTTAGAGCCAATAGTTTCACCGCTCACTACATGGTTATTAAGTTTATTCCATTCGTTAACCACTCTGTTGGTAAACCAGTTCTTTCCTATTTCCTTCTTAACTCTAAATCTAAAGGTTTTTTATCGAGTTACTTTAGCCTACTATTTTCAGTTGGAGCGTCAGTAAAGGTGGTTCATAAGAATGTCCCCGGCCCAACAGGCGACCAAATTGGGGCGAAGTTTAATGGGAACTAATAATTGGGACCCCAAGAGGCACTCGTTGGAATGGATGTGAAGGTGCACAATAGATGGCGGAGGGGAATATGTAGCTTGTAGGAGGGGGTGGGGGGCGCACAGTACCCTTCTTCTCGCGTCCCCTGCAGGTATTCCCCGTTCTAGGGCCTCCCTGTCAAGTGTCCTCGGACGAATCCCCCAGAAGTCGCTGGAATCTCTCAGACATCTCCCGGAGTGTTCGCCTTTTATATATATATATATATATATATATATATATATATATATATATATATATATATATAGTAGATGCCGTTCAAAAATTACCTCCTCTCCGCCCTTCATTCAATCTGGTCTCCATTCTGTCCCTTCTCTCTCTCACTCCTCTCTATCTCTGGTTCACTCCTTCCCTCTCCCTCTCAATCTATCTCTCACTCTAGACTTCCCTGTCCCTCCTTCCCTCTCATTCTTTCTCCCTCCCCCTCACTCATTCTTTGTCCCTCTCCCTCACTCCTTCCCTCTCACTCTCTCTCTTACTCTCCCTCGCACTCACTCCTTCTCTCTCCCTTTCCCTCACTCCTTCCCTCTCACTCTCTCTTCCTCCTCCTCCCTCCTTTTCTCTCCATCTATTCTCTTCCTCTCCCATCCTCTCACTCTTCTTACCCCTTCCCTCTCTCCAACCCCATCATCAACCCCATATCTCTTTTTCAGCCTCGCTCTTTTTCACCCTCTCCCTCCCTCCCTCTCTCTCCCTTTCCCTTTTTCTTCCTCTCCCTCTCTCACTCTACTCTCCTATCACTATCGTGTGTGTGTATGCGCGCGCATATATATGTATATACATATATATGTATATATATATATATATATATATATATATTATATGTGTATGTATGTATATACCAGTATATTTAATGTATACTTATATGTGTCTCGATACAGCGAATCAATTGGAATAATATTTTCACCGAGAATGCTCAGTAACCCATCCAGACCGGGGAGAAGGGGTTGTCCTGGAATCCGAATAAAATCTTCCGGCGATACTGTCCAGAAGGAAACCCTCAAATGTTTCACATTCAGTCATGTCTGCCTCTCCCCTCCCCTTCCGTCCACCTCCCTTTCTTTTCCCCATCTCCTTCCCTCATACCTTTGTTACTTCTCCTTTCATTTGCTCACTCGCATCACTCATATCCTCTCCTTCCTTTCCCTTCTCTCCCCAGTCCTCCCCTCCCCATTCCTCCCCTCCACTCCCCATCCCCTCCCTCCCCTCTCCATTCCTCCCCTCCCCATTACCTCCCCATTTGTCCCCTCCACTTCCCTCCCCATTCCTCTCTTCCCCTCCCAATTCCTCCCTTCCCTTCCTTTCCCCACTTCTTGTGTTGCACTTGCTGCCCTTCTCCTCGATTCATTGTCCGTCTCGCGCCCATTCTCTTTTCCCTCCCTATCCCTCCCCGCCCTCCCCCCTTTCCCTCTCTTCCCCTCCCCGCCCTCCCCCCCTTTCCCTCCCTTCCCCTCCCCGCCCTCCCTCCCTTTCCCTCCCCGCCCTCCCCCCTTTCCCTCCCTTCCCCTCCTCTTACTCTCCACTCGCTGCCCTTCTCCTCCATTCGCTGTCCGTCCGTCTCGCTCCCGTTTCCTCGAAATCCGACCTCGCTGGGCCTCTTCATCCACCTCTACGCACTCTTGACTTTTCTCCGCTCTTGAACACTCTTTCGTCCTCCTCCTGGTCTCCCTCTCCCCTATAGTTCTCTCCCTTCTCCACCCCTCTGACTCTCCCTGACCGCCCCATCTCCTCATCAAATGTCTCCGTGATACCTCGTGAAATTGTATCAGTCCCTGTACAGTGACTCTTCGTCATCTGGTTCCCCCCCCCCCCGAGACTCAACCCCTACCTCCGCCTTTATACGTTCACTGTTCACAATCACTTTCGTCTTCCCTAAACTTGGCCCATAGTATGTATATATATATATATATATATATATATATATATATATATATATATATATATTATTTACACTCCATTTGTTACGTATCAGCTAGGTACGAGTCCTCAACCTAACAGCGTTTCAGTTTCTGAATATGCTTCCAACGAGGAACATACTCCTGTTTGTCTCGCTCGTGTTAGCAAGGAATCAAAATGGGAATAAGTTAATGTGGTTATTAAGATAAATATCTATCTCCTGGGGACCATTCAGTATCTGTTAATGTGTGTGTATAATATATATATATATATATATATATTATACATATATATATATATATATATAATATGAGTGGTAAGAGTGGAAATTACACGATTGGGAATGGGACTTTATTCCTGACCGGTTTCGCTTTATGAGGCCTCTTCAGAGATAATAATTTACCTCTGAAGAAGCCTTATAAGGCGAAACTAGTCAGGAATAGTCTCATTCCCAATCATGTAATTTCCATTCTTACCACTAATACACCTGTTATGATGGCACAACA
>NC_134789.1:31472245-31479745 GCF_046742065.1 Oratosquilla oratoria
AGGTGCCAAGGGACATGAAATTGCCTAGAATAGATCTTATGGTCTCTTGCCGTCTGCTTCATTCTATGTTCTTAAGAGTAAAACTAATGTTCAACTCGAAAGTTTAATGTAAAATAATTATAACCGGTGTTGAGAGTCTTGACAATTTTGAAGAGTATAATTATTTAGGTCAAATACTAAAACTGACAAAAGACAATGAAAATGAAATATAAAGGAACATCATAGTTTGTTGCAATGTGTTTGGTTAATGTAAGAACATGAGAGGTTCTCTACCTGTGTATTTGAAACAAAGTTTATGATCAATGTATAATGTTATAGTGTACGTATGTGACACTTGGAAATTGACGAAGGTGATGGAGACAAAGCTGAGGAGTGTGTAGAGAAGAATAAAGAGATCAATGCTGGGAATAACGATAAAAGACAAGAAGAGGGCATGTTGAGTAAGAGCGCAGACTAGAGTGAAAAGTATTGTGGCGGCAATAATAAAGAGGAAATTGAATTAGGCATTAAGCTAGAGCAAAAGAGTGATGGGCGATGGAGTGTGTTACTGACTGAACGCAAAAGGGAGACCAGACAGATGGGGAGGCGAGACAGAGAAGTTTGCAGGAGTGCCGTGGCAGAGGTTGCCGCAGTCGTGCGACTCATGACATGATGAGGTTTTTGTTCAACAGAGGACTCGAAATTATATATATATATATATATATATATATATATATATATATATATATATATGTGTGTGTGTGTGTGTGTACGTGCACGAATATTCGTACACATTGTACGTACATGTGTTTTTGTGTATGTATACATCCGTACATATATAGAATATGAGCGTAATTTAATCCCGTGGATCTTTACTGTGACATTCACTGGTATGGATTCAAGATTTGACTAATTACTTCTGTGATAACACTACCACCATCACCGCTCTCACTTTTACTGCCGTCGCTGCCACCATCACAACACCAACAACTAAAACAGCATCCATTATTTTACGCTTCAACGTGTTTATTACCCGGATGTAGTTCATGCCTTTGTGTAGCTTCTTATCGCTATTTTGCTTCGGTATTCTTTATTCTACTTCACCTTGACACATCTCCTCCACCGTACATCCTTCTACTCCTCCTCCTTCGACGTATCTTGCTTCCCCTTTCCCTCCCTCCTCTCTTCTTCCAAGTCCTCCATCTCCGTCTCCTCCTCCTCCTCCTCCTCCTCCTCCTCCTCCTTTTACTCCTTCTCGTTCTGTTCCTCCTCCTTCTCCTTTTTGTTCTTTTCCATCTCCTCGTTTTTTTCCTCGTCCTCCCTCTCCCTCTCCCCGCCCCCCCCTCTTCCCATTCCTTGACCTTCTCGTCCTCTTGTCTTCTTCCTCTTCTCATTTTCCTCTACTCTCCACGCCATTTCCTCCTCGGTTTTCCATTCTTTCTATTATATCCTTTCCTTCATCATTCTCATTTTCTTTGATTATCTTTTTCGCCATGGTTCCCACGGTCTCGCCTCCCGCTGCCATCATTACCAGTTGTTTTTCCTCTTCGCGTTTCTGTTTTCCGTCTCTTCTGCACCCTTCATCACTTACTCTTCCATCACTTCCACCACCACTACCACATGTACTTCCTCAGTCTCCACCACCACCCTCCTCTTTCCCCCCACCTCCACCACCACTACCACATTTACTTCTTCAGTCTCCACCACTACTACCACCACCACCACCCACTCTTATCCCTCACCCCACCACCACTACCACAAGTACTTCCTCATTTTCCACCACTACCACCACCACCACCACCACCAAACTTTTATCCCTCCATCTCCACCACCACTACCACATGAACCTCCTCAGTCTCCACCACTACTACACCTCCACCACCTACCTCTTATCCGCCCACCTCCACCACCACTACCACCCATCTCTTATCCCCCTCCCCCCTCCCCCCTCCTCTCTCCCTCGTGACGACACACCCGAGGTGACCCCTGTCGGTTCCTCTCATTACCGGCAGATAATTTGGTGTAGCATTTGTATCTCATTACCTGTTGCTCGCTCTGCTTAATTACCTCTTCATTTGATTATTTGTGGATCCTATTATCTGAGGTCCCCCTTCTCTTAACTCTTAAATGTCGTGGCGTGGCACTCTGGTACATCCTTGAGGGCGATGCCAGTGCCCCGTTCGTGCCTTGGATTCTCAACGTTTTAGGGTCCTCCGTGTGACCCGAAGGAGTTAAAGGACACCATACCACTCCTGTACTTTATAACAAGGTCATGGATATAGTGTCACCAGGTAAACACAGGTCCCCCATACTTTAGATTGTCACCAATTTTTTTAATACCTTATATCGAGCAAGGGACCCAAATACTCAGTACCGTATATTTAAAGTTTGTTAAAGGACACCATACCACTCCTGTACTATAACAAGATCATGGATATAGTGTCACCAGGTAAACACAGGTTCCCCATACTTTAAATTGTCACAAATTTTTGTAATACCTTATATCGATCAGGGGACCCAAATACTCAGTACCGTAGATTTAAACTTTCTCTTTATTTGCGGTGGGGGGTTATGAAATGTACTATAGTTCTCACACTCAAGTTATATATTCAAACGTGTTAGAGTGACCTCGCCGAGCCGAGTACTTTGAACTGATGTCCATCCATGACCATCCAATCTGACAGCTTATCCCTGGCTGGTGTTCGGGTCGCACACGAAGCACTTCTCGCTAGCATGTTACTTGCTTTTGCTACTTTGTGTGAGTAGAAAGAACTTCGGTTACGATATTTTGTTTCTCAAATTTCCAAATGTCAAATTACTCTTGCGTCATAGAGTGAGAAGCTGAATGGCGAACCAAGAGAAGTTAAACCTATACGAATGTTTGACACATTGTTGAGATGTTCTTGAGAAAGTTTAGAATATTGTAACTGAAGTCATTTATACTCAAACGAAGTAACAAAAGCAAGTAGCATGCTAGCCTAGTGTGCCGCCACCTTGAAGGTTGGAAAGGAGACTGGCACGTGCATTGTCAGCACGGAATTATTGAAAGCCAAAATTGGTAGTTTGCATATGGTGCTGTCTCCCATTAGACAGACTGATGCCATTCCTTCTGACTTCGAAAAAAAATCTTGAGATCATTTTCTGGAAGAGGAAATGGGACCGGTAGGCCTGCAGCAATTGATTAATGATTTGGTTTAACGTCACAAATTCACCCCTATCAGAAGACTAAGACGGTGCCCCTTGCAGAGGACTTTCTAGCGTAGAATTTAATGAACCATACCCTTAGTTCAACTCACCGGTGGTAGGGTTCGAACCGCCATCACCTCGACCTTCGTCGCAAGTAGCTGCGCTATAACTCGCTTGGCCAGCGAACATCCCTACAAGGTGCTCTCCCATCTGTTGCTGGCACGGGTTCTGGCCCTTCTGTTGAAGTTTCTGAGGCCTGAACACTTTTTATTCACTTCTGATGAGTGTACATTTGATGGGAACGGGTTCTTGTGTGAGTTTCAACAGGATTTGCTTGCTCCCTATGTTGATCTCAAGAATGTGTTTGGTTGAGGATATGGCGTGGTTGTCTGAATTCCCCAGTCTGTGTCATCAAAGAATTTCCTCAATTTTAAGCATTTTGCCTGAACACTTTATTCACTTCTGATAAGTGTACATTTGATGGGAACGGGTTCTTGTGTGAGTTTCAACAGGATTTGCTTGCTCCCTATATTGATCTCAAGAATGTGTTTGGTTGAGGATATTGCGTGGTTGTCTGAATTCTCCAGTCTGTGTCATCAAAGATTTTCCTCAATTTTAAGCATTTTGCCTGCTCTGTCTTTATACATAATTTTTTATTTTGGCGCCCAACAACTGTATTGGGTTCTTGAACTACATGATCGCTCCCATATGACACAGACAGTTCAGGTATTCGATTACATTTAATTCCTTAGCATAAGATCTAACCTACCTTGTGTGTTATCTCCTCTCTGCCGCAGTTTCTTTGACCCATTGGGTGTTGTTTAATGCTCTTCTCCCTCAGAACTTTTGGTTGTCTGTTATAACTGCCACCGGGTTATTTTACTCAGGAAGGGAAACATCTCAAAATTCCAGAGATAAACCCGCTGGTAGGCCAAACCATTTCAATTTCGGCAAACCACTGATTTTTTAGGTCGTTGTTTTGGGTCGCCTCTTCTCTTCGCCTGGCTAAGGCTGTCGGGAACCAACGCAAGAAGTACACGGTGAGTCCCAGGAATCGAACTCACGACCACCTGCTCAAAGTTCGACACGGTGTCCACTGGACTACCGCACGGCCCTGATTCCAGAGATAACGACGTTGAATTGATTCAGAATGTTGTTTTTAATCGAGACACGTGTGGCCGTGCATGAAGTCCATTTCCTTCGGCTGGTATGCGGAACTGTTGGTTGAGAGACTTTTTATCGTTTAATCTATTCGCGTATTGGTTTACTCTTATTTATTGCATATTTGTTTATTTCTCTTGGTTGTATTTGAAATAACTTAAACGTTATAGAATGTTTTTGCTTCTGTTGCCAGTATATCATTATAGACAATGTAGAGAAGAATTTTGGTCTTATAATACTGTTGTCATCATAGTGATCATCATAGTGATCATCATCAATCATCATCATCATCATCCTCATCATCATCATCATGCCCATTTTAATTAGATATAGTACATATGATAGTGAAGTAATGATATTAAAAAAGCCAGGTATTCACGGCAGTCTACCATATTGAAATCGGAAGAGGTTTACCAATTACCGTACCTGAATGAAATCACTTGGCAGGAAGTAATATAAAGCTTTGTTAGTCATGTTGGGGATTAATTGAGATTAAATTTATTCTCTTGAACGGAGTAAGGGTAATCCCATAGCTGAATAGAGTCCCCATCTCTTTTTTTTTCAGACCTTTTGATGAACACATTGTATCGAGAAATTGTGTTGAAGTTAGGGAAACTTGTTCTTTGATAAAGTTGATTTAGTCTTGGAATCCTAATAGTGATCGTATGAGACAGACATAGGAGATAAACATCTCCCAGCCGCATATAATATATATATATATATATATATATATATATATATATATATATATATATATATATGTATATATGCATATATATATAAATCCGTATATGCAAGTACAGAAGGTTCGTTCCCCCTTATAAGTGGTGATTCTGTTTAATGTCGTGGACTCCTTATCAGGAGGCTAGGACGGTGCCCCTTACAGAGAACTTTGTGGCATGGAATATAATGAATCATGCTCTTAGTTCAATTCGCCGGTGGCAGGGTTCGAACCGTCACCACCTCGACCTTTGCCACAAGTAACGATGCCTTAACTCGCTCGGCCATCGAACATCCATATTGTTCATAATGATAATAATAATAATAATAATAATAATAATAATAATAAGTAAATAAACTTCCTGCAGAGGCAGTGCAATGTAGTTCAGTTCGAATCTTTAAGAATCATTGAGATAAACACATAAGCAAGATGCTGTAATGGTTATCATTTATTTTATATTTGTTTATTTGTTTGTTATCATTTGTCTGTTTATCATTATTTGCTTGACTCTCGTTTATTAGTTGTCAATTTATTATTATTTACTATTTACCTGTTTGTTTATTATTTAACTATACCTATGCATTTATTTTTATTTATTATTTACATTATTATAATTTTTATTTATTCATTTTTCATTATTATGATTTTTTTTTTATCCGACCTAGATATGGACCAAAAGGTCTCCTGTCGGCATGCTCCGCCTTTGTAATAAAGGAGACGATCGTCTGCCGTATTATATAAATAGCCCATTAGTAACCAAAACATGTCTATTATACCACCAAGTTTAATGGCATTATAAGAAAATGGGTTAGGGCGTCTGCTTGCGACGGAGGTCGAGGTGATGGCTCGAACCTTGCCACTGGCGAGTTGAATTAAGGGCACGGTTGATTAAATTCCACATCACAAAGTCCTCTGTGATGGGTACCGTTCTAGCCTCCTGATAGGGAGAATTTCGTGACGTTAAACCGAATCATCGTCATGTTTTTTCTCTCCTTACTTCAGTTCTAGGCTTCAGTGTTCCAGATAACGAAACATTTGTTTAGACGCGCTTGTATTGTCAGTTCATGGGAGGTATGTCATTCGCATGCATGTACAATCGCATGAATTTAAACAAGTCCCAGGTGGGATGTGATATTTGGCTCGTGTGGTCAGGAAATGACCTATTTCCATTGTATCAGAATATGAAGGATTGCAAGACAAACGGCATTCTTTGCATGATGAGTTGTCGGTCAAGATTTTTCGAAAAATTCTGTGACGAATACTTTTTTTTTTTTTTTGCCAAGGCATAATGAATGTACAGTTGGGATTAATAGATAAGTACTGCATCCTGGTAGCCAGTAGACAGCATAGTTTCCCTTCCACCTTTTGCCATTTTCATTCTAATGAAGAGTTATCACACTGCACGGGCATCACCAGTGCTAGCATTTGATAGTTCAAGTAAAAACGACTTCGGTTACAATATTTCTTTTTTCGAATCTCCAAATATCAAAATGTTATGTTTCCGTCATATATATCAAGGCTGAAAGATGAACTAAGAGATCGTAAATTTATACGAATGTTAGAAATACTGTTGAATGTTCTTAGAGAAGTCTAGATTTCTGTAAACGAAGTCATATTGTAGTTATTCAAATGGAGGTTGGGGGTAGGATGTGGGAGGAAATATAGCCCAGTGTGATAACCCCTTTAAGGGTTAACCGACCCCTTTAAGGGTTAACCGCGCAGTCTTCGGCCTGTCAGTACCAAATGAACATCGATAAGAGTCTTGTGTATACAAAGCTAAGTGACACTTCCCATCGGGCTCATTACAGAGGATCACGGAGAATCATAAGAATAGACCTCTTCATTAATATATAGGTCGATGTGAACGTACTTTACTTATATCCATAAGATGAAGAGCTTCCAGAAGGGCCACCGTCGGAGAACGAAGAGGCCCAAAACGTCATGGCCTCAGGGAAGATGATAGGTAAATATTTATTTATTTAGGGGGGAATTGTTTTGTTTGAGAAGTCCTTAGGGAGTCATCAGGCATCAACAGAGCTTCTGTGATCCTTTCGGGGTTTATTAATATTAAAAAGGATGAGTCTTAATTCTTCTACCGTCGCTCCGCTTACAAAGGGTCAAACCAAAATATCACTTTTTTTTCTTCTGTGGCTGTTTTGAGTTTGAATTGGAGGAGGAGAGCATTGGAGAGAAAGTCGAATGCTGTTGTTTTGGCGTCCGTGTCCATTGAGAAATAGGAAGTAGAACATTTGTCTCTAATCTTCTAGAATTGTTGTGCGAAAACATACGAGTAACCGCAATGTGAAGCACTTTTTTCGACGATTGGCTGACGTGTTGTTGGATGGTCGTAATTATATCCATGTTGGTCGCACTCCCCTCCCCCTCCCCCCTCTCTCTCTTTCTCTTTCCTCTTTCTTTACTTCTCTTTCTCTCTCTCCCTTTCCCTCCTCTCT
>NC_134789.1:31484745-31547245 GCF_046742065.1 Oratosquilla oratoria
GAGATGGCGTTGGTCTATATGTTATTATAACTGGGTAGGCTGGTGATGAGAGAAATACTGAGCCTAAGCGAAAACTAAGACACAGGCGACGCAACATACCAAAGACAGACTTCCTGTTGTTGAATTGAAGTACAGTTTGAACTTCTCTGTCACTTGAAATGCTTTTAGATGTACAACCACTGGATTTCAAGTGAGAGAGAATTTGAAACTACTTCAATTTAGCAACAGGAAATCTGCCTTTGCTTTGTACTGTGTCGCCTGCGTCTCAGTTTGTGCTTAGGCTGATACTAGTGATAACATTCGGAATGTTGGTGACAATAATGTTGTTAATGTGTATGTATGTGGTAGTTTACGGCAAAAGTATGGTAATGATATTGGGTTGATGGTAGTGGTAAGTCTTGAATAGGTATAATAGTTATGTTGAAACAGGAACCCTGTGTGGTTACTGTGATAGCGAAATTTGTGTGATAATAGGTGGGTGATGATGTTAATGTTTATAGTTTCATGGTTGAATTGTAGTAATAGCTCAGTTGGTGGATGATGATAAGGATGGCTGTGCTATTACTAACACCGTCTTAATGTAATCATAACGAGACCGGTTGCAGAGTAAGTAGATGAATGGACGGATAATAAAGAGGTCATTGCATTATATAGTTTAGTTGTTAATCAAACTGCTCGATCCCAGCATTGACTGCACCGTTAGCAAAGTTGTTTCTACTTCTGATACATACATACATATGCTAATAAGAAGCGGGTACGTGTGTTCACTTATACAAAGTAGACCACTTGGAAAAAGAAACTAACGAAGCAAAAAGTGCACTGAAGATGTAATATACGAAAGCGCTCTGCTTCTTTAGTTTCTTTTTCCAACTGGTCTACTTTGCATACATACATATACCGAGGGATTTTCCCCCCGTACAAGAGAGGTAACCAAAGTCAAAAAGCATTATTCCACTGCCACCCATTTCATCCCCACATACTCCACTCCCATTCACCACCCCTCCTTCCCTCTTTTCTTGGGTCCTTCTGGATGACGGGCAATAGTTTCTACTTCTCGAATAATTCATTAGACCCCTTCGGTTCTACCCACAGCTGAATGTAAATGTATGCCATTAACCTGAACGAAATACCTAAAGCGCGTCTCCTGATATAAGATGTCAACTGTTGCCCTCTCTTATTACTTTTTCTCTAGATATAAAACATGTTATCATCGTCATCGTTGTGATCATCATATATAATAATGATAATAACACTAGTAATAATGATAACAATAATATTGATAATTATATGAATAGTAATGGTAATGATAAGGCCAGCCTCGCTATGTACCAGTAGGTCTCATGATGTGCTCATCCGCTAAATTCCTTTGTACTCCATCACATCGCATCATTTGCAATGACAATTAGCCTGCATATTTAACGCCATCATTAACGGCCGTGATAGCAGCAGCAGCGTGGGGTCGTGACAATATACAGCATCGTGCCCCGCCTGCCTCAACGCCCCGTAGCTCTCCCGGTGCATAACAATAGCCTTCCTCTCTCAGTGTAATTACCAGACCAACAGACAGGAAACGCTACCGGTGTCATTGGGACGTTCGTGCGGCCCCTCGGGCGTAGTGATAATATGCGCCGCAGATCGCTGGGCCCCATTGATAGGGGCTCGAGGCCCTCCCGCCGTCGAAGCCTTGGCCTTGTGAGAGACCTTTCGGAGTCACGGTGCAATCCGCAAATTTGTAAGGTGAAAGGAAACAAGTGTGAAGGAAGTTGACCGTACACATACTTGGATATATGCGTGTACACACACACACACACACACACACACACACACACACACACACACACACGTACACAATGATAATTCGATAGTGCAATAGGAGACGACCTCAAGAGCATATCTCCCTTCTGTGTAGAGTATACTATAATTAGGTAAAGACGCGCGCGCACACACACACACACACACACACACACACACACACACACACAGTAATAATAATTCGACAGTACGATAAGAGACAGGACCTTAAGAGCATATCTCCCTTCTGTGTAGAGTATACTGTAATTAGGTAAACGCACGCGCGTGTTCTTTTTCGTCTATTTACCTGTTTTATAGCGTATCGATGTGACCATCCCTTCCTCGCTCCCTCTAGCACAGTGGTTCTTAACCTTGATGGAGGTACTGAACTCCGCAAGTTTCATACATGTATTCATCGAACCCATCGTAGTTGGAAAAATAAAATGTGTTTTTTTTTTCTTCTTCAAATTCAAAACATAGGAACTATATACTGTATTAGTGCACAAACTACCATGGATCATTTGCACACGAAATCACTGTGTTCAAAGAAGAAAATCAACAAAGCATGAATTTCACATAAAACAAAAATATAATAAATATTTACTGCAAATCAATGTGACTTTTGCTGTTGCCTCTCAGAGACAATTTCAGAAATGCGCCGAACCACCGAACCCCGAAAACTGACTCACCGAACCACTGGGGTTCGATCGAACCCAGGTTAAGAAACACTGCTCTAGCACTAGTTCGAGACTTTGTTGCGTTGCAGGTCCCGCGCCACCTCGGGACGTTTTTCTTGCGGGCGGGAAGGGCGTAGCTTCCTGCCAGACACACTTGCAAGACAAATGCAAGAGAAACATCACGAAAGGCGGGAGTGCAGCAGATAGTGTAGGCGATAAGACACCGGAAGGGGCTGCTTTGTGAATGACGGGGACGGTGGTTGGTATGAATGTAACTAAAAGGCCGTTTACACAGTCAAACTGTTTGTCAAACAAGTGTTTGAAGGGATGTTTGACAACGTGAATAAGGAATTTGGTTGTCAAACACGTTTGTCAAACGCGTTTGACGACCAAATACCCCATTCACACGATCAAACGTCACTTCAAACACTTGTTTGACATATCGGGTTTGACAAACCGTTTGGGCGTGTAAATGCCCTTTAAGTTGCTGCAGAGTGATGATTTTTTTACCATTTCTCTCGCGAAAGGGGTTATCACACTGGGCTTCCATGAGCTTCACCAGCGCCGACCGTTGAGAGTTCATTCGAGTAAAACGACTTAAGTTGCAATATTTTATTTTTCAAGTTTCCAAAAATCAAATTATCTTTCCGTCATATATATCAAAGCTGAATGATGAACTGAAAGATTGTAAGCCTGTACGAATGTTAGATATATTGTTGAAATGTACTTAGAGAAGTCTAGATTTGTGTAAGCGAAATCATATTGTAGTTATTCAAATGGAGGTTGGAGATAGGATGTTGGAGGAAAAATAGCCCAGTGTGATAACTCATTTAGACTAACTATTTTAGAGTTTGGGCATTGATACTTCAAGGACCCGAGGAAAAGGGCTCCACCATACCCTCATTTAGGTTTTGTCATCACAGTCATAGAAATAGTAGAGGGAACACGCACGCACACAAGCACACGTACACATGAAACAGACACACGCCAAGGCTAAAAAAAAAAAAAAAAAAAGCACTGCAGACCGGCACCCCAAATCTGGTGGGCAAGGAATTGAGTGTGCGTGTGTATGTGTGTGTGTGTGTGTGTGTGTGTGTGTGTGTTTGTTGGTAAAGTCCATTACTTATAGATTAGGCCATATATGGGCTATGCGCTTTCATCCGAACGGGTAAAGCTGTCGATCACGATTCCCACACGTGATCCATGAGCATGGTGAATTTTACACACACATACACACACGCGCTCACACACACATAAACACATACCTACAACACACACACATAAACACACACACACACACACACGAGTTAATTGGATCATAGTCATCCTGCACAGAAAAATGAAACTAGCGAAATATATCATAAACAAATTAACAAGTAATGAAATTAATTTGGAATCAAAAGGGAAATAAAAAAAATACGAACAAAGCTTGGACAAACTAAATTTACCAACCCTGGAACAAAGAAGAGATGGTTTGATAACCATTTACAGAATTATGAAAGGGATGGAAATTCTTGATTGGGATGACCTACTAAAATGGAACAGAAGAAATACAAGAGGACACGAGAAGAAACTTAAGGAAGACAGTTATAGAAGAGATCTGAAAAAGAATAGCTTTCCACGGAGAGTGATAGATATCTGGAACAAACTGAAAGAGGAAACTGAGTGCTAAAACTATACATGATTGTAAGAAAACACTGGATACGGAAAGATACAACAGCGGGACACTACGAGCATAGCTCTCCTCCCACAAAATACAACTAGGTAAACACACACACACACACACACACACACACACACACACACACACACACACACACACACACACACACACACCATACACACATGTACACGCTACAAGAACAGCGCCATTCAGTTCATAGCGGACATTATTAAGTCAATTTAGTCTAGTCCTAATATTAGCTCAAATTGTACATTATCACTGTGTTATGGTTAACTCAACAAATCGATTATCATTATTATGATTATTACTGTTATTATTATTATTATAATTATTATTATTATTATTATTATCGCACGTACACACACACACACACACACACACACACACACATATATATATTATATATATATATATATATATATATATATATACACACACACACACACACACACACACACACACACACACACACACACACACTGTATTTGAGGATAGGGTGTCTCATGTGTTTACTCTATATTGACTCTCCTTCCCCACTCACTGTAGAAGCACTTCCGTTCCATTGCTTTGGAGACAAATTTCCCATGGGGATCTATCCAGTTGTCCTTACGCCATTGCCGGACGCGTCTCCACCCCCGGGGGGAGAGGGAGAAATCCTCTTCCACGTTGTTTTATTCTCCCCCGTGTTTTTTTTTTTTTTTTTTTAAGCCGATGAGAACTTAGGTTTCTCCGAGCTAAATGAAATTTATAAGAACAGAAGAATGGAGAAGACTGCAAGAGACCATTAGGCCTACACTAGGTAGTTCCATGCCTCATTCCACCTGTCTCCCTATCCACAAAGTTATCTAATTTTCTTTTAAGACAACCAATTGTTTCAACGCTTACTACATGGTTACTAAGTCTATCCCATTCGTTAACCACTCTGTTGATAAACTAGATCTTGCTTATTTCCTTCACCGCCGTTATTCGGACCAAATTAAAAAAGGAAAAGAGCAAAATGATATTTGGGTGAAATGAGATAGTTTGCTCAGTGTTTGACCCAACATTGCACAGAGAGGTTTCTCTAAGCCAGGGATTCTCATCTTTTCCTCCATCATTAACCCCTTCGGCTTGATGTATTTGTTAGTGATGTGCCAGAACCAAAATTTTTACCGATACCGATACCGATATTTTTTTTTAGCATTTTACCGATACCGATACCGATACAGGAATTTAATGGGTTACCGATACCGATATTTTGCGCATTGCTCACAATGCCTTGTACTTTATTGTGCACTTTTTCATAAAGCTCTGGGATAGTTGTGTTAGAGATGTATTTCCTGCTTGGGATCTTATAGTTTGGTTTTAAGTGATTAAGGAGCCTAGCAAATCCCAGATCTTCTACAATAGATATAGGTTGACAATCTATTGTGATCATTTCAGCAATATATTTGTGTACCTCTTTTGCTGGAGCACTGTTGATGTCCCAAATCTTTTTGTACTGGAGAGTAGCTTCAAGAGTTGGCTGTTGAGATACCTGTTTTGCACTTGAACAGCCTGTTTGACTTTGACTAGAAGTTGAAGTTGAAATTTTTAGCTTTTTGGTAGGTGGAACATTTAAGAATGAGGCAAGTGTTGGGTTTGATTCAGCTGCTTTTTTCTGCTCCAATTCGGCATTTCCAAACTCATCAGGATGTTTATGTTGAAGATGCTTTCTAATATTTGTTGTTGTTTGGGTTTGCCTGTTTATTCCTCCTCTGCTTAATATTGTATTACAGAAATTACAGGATACTTTTGAAGAATCATCTCTGCATACTGTCACTAGATTCCATATAACACTTTGCTTTGACTTAGGCATTATTGCTAATTCTGGCAATTCTAATTGTAATTTAATAAATTTATCACAATATTGACTATCTGAAAAATGCAAGTTCAAATATTAAATATAAATAAATAATTACAATAAATAAATATTAAGAATGAGATCGAAAAGGGTAATAGGATAATAGCCATCAGCTAGCTCTCTTCTCTTCTTACATAAGACGCAAATGATTCCACAACCACATGGCGTGAAAGACACCCTTTACTTTATATATTTATATAATTATTTATTTGTTTCATGAATGAAAGTAATTTAACTTAAATTTTCTCTCAAGGTATCGGTATCGGTATCGGTATTTATTTTTCAATACCGATACCGATATACCGATACCTTCTATTTTACCGATACCGATATATACCGATACCGATAGCTTGAAAATAAACCGATATTTACCGATACCGATACCGATACCGAAGCTTCGGTACATCACTGGTATTTGTCCATTTACCCCCTTACTTCCATACAAAAAATCCATAACCATCATAAAGGGACAAAAAACGAGTTCCCTTCCTCCTCCCTCCTCTATCTTTCCCTTGGCGTACACACACACACACACACACACACACACACACACACACACACACACACAACTCACACACACACAACTCACACACACACAAAACACACACACACAACACACACATATACACATTTTTTAACCCTTGGCTAAGAATCACTGATCTAAACAGAATAAAACATTGACACTAACCTCTGCCACGTCTCTCTTGCACACTTCTCTATTTCATCCCTCCACCTGTTTGGTCACCCTCTTGCACACTTCCCATTTCGCGGCGTCCACTCAGTAACACACTCGCTCCTTCGCTCATCAGTCGGCCGCGCTAACTTACCTGCCCAATGCCTCCTCCTCTCTTTTACCGCCTCCACAATCTTTTAGCTAGAATGAAATCTTCAGAGTACGTTATCGAGCAGAAGGGGTTAAAAATGTATGTAAAGCAAATTAAACCTGTATTAAGAGGTACGGCTTACATTGTCTACCTGTCTGTCTATATAACCAAAAGATTTCATCACCCTTGGGAGGGCGTGGGCCAAGCCATGGACCCCCGCCCATCCAACACCCATTTGCTTCCCTTTCACCTTAGTTCCTCGTGGATGAGGGACCATACTTTTCTCTAGCCCACTGCTTAGGTCAGAAACATTGCAACAAGTCATACGACATCCACAGCAGTGCCCGACAGCGTAAGCTAGCTTACTCCCACCGTTTTATTTGTGTATATGTATTATATATATATATATATATATATATATATATATATATATATAATATATATATATATATAATGTGTGTGTACAGGACTTTCACACTAGTGTGGCACAGATAATTACAAAATTACCACAGCAGAATAGGAACTCGAAGACAGTAAATACTTTTATATCCAGAAGTACTATTTTCAAGTTTCTTTTCTCCTGTGATAATTTTGTATACACGCATGCACTCGATAATAGTGATAATAATGAAAAAAGAAACATGCATTCATCTAATCGTAACTGCCGCTCAGGCGTGGTGGGTACAGAGGGATAATGCGCCAAGAGAATCCTAAGACCAAATCTGTCACCTGTGGTTGGACACTCCGGGCAAGTGGTGTCCAGCCCGCCTATGAAACGTATAACACATGTCGTAATTCGTGAACGTCAACTCTGGCTATATGGGCGTGTGCCACGTTTCCCTGATGTTGATCCTATTCAGCGTAGTCTCCACAAGAGACAACCCTCGATGGAGGAGGAGACGAAAGGGACGCCCCCACAGAATTCATGGCTGGGGCAAGTTTGATCGAACCTGTCGAGAGTTGTTTGAAAAAAAAATGTAACCCAGAGTTGAATAACCTACTCCAGTTTATTGGTGTCTTAGATTCCTAGGGGTGTCTAGTGAACATTTCAGGTGGACATGCAAAGATCCATGCGGTGGCAATTTTTTATGACCACTCTTTGGCATCAACAACATCTTTCATGAGCTTTATTGTAGCTCACCAGTAAAATATAAGTAGTATCACTTTTTATAGGATTTTAATGGCAAGAAATAAAATTGTGAAGTCTATTTCATGATACCAGGTCAGTGTCATATGATTTCGGGTATTTTTTTTTTTATACAAATTTTTCAGCAATTCCTGAAGAGACAGAATTTTGAGTTCTAAATCAGAGATTAATATTTCTTATGGTTATCTTGTATTTTCAAACATTTTATATTCCTCCTTAATAAAATGTCCAAAGAGCTTAAACTGATTACAGTGAAATAATGACAAGTTATACCACCAAAGGGCATATTTAGACATTCTTCCACAGGTGCTGCCCTCTACAGGGGATTCCCTGATGATGTCATAATGACCTTACGGATCATGTGACAGAGCTTTCCCACTTGACAATTCAGCTGAAGAAGGTAGGTACTCTGATAAATGATCAATATAATGTTTAGAATAGGGGTGTTAGATGAACAAATGAATTTTTGCAAGTGGGAATGGAGTACCAGGAATGAGAAGAAAGACTTGAAAGACTTCCAGTTTTCAGTGTGAAGAAAATGGACCTTAAAATCAATGATGCATTTAGATTTACACTTGAGACCAGTAATTATTATTTTTTTATTATTTTTTTTTTTTTATCTGTATTGGTCCTTTATTTCCTTCATCTCGCATATTACTATTAGGCATCAAGTAATCTGTATACAGGTACCCTGGTCATATCCTCTATTAGATATGTTAATATTACTCACCTCTATATGTCACCAATATTAAAACTATAATTCCTACAGTCCTCCTATTTTTAATAGGAGTTCTCAATTCATTCTCACTTAATTTTCTGTAATTTGAAACCTCGTACATATATGACATCCTGCTACATACATGTAAATATGACATCAAGCAAGACATAGTTATTGTAAGGCTCCTACTATTGTATTTTTTCTTTCTTTTTTTTCAGATCATGGCAGAGAGCTTGAGTCGGAATAATTATTTTTTCCAACTTAGCATTACAATCCTAAAGACAAATTATTAACGTCTGGGTCAGAGAGAATCAGAAGTGTGATATCAGCAAGTCAAGCACTTGGGAATGATCTCTATATACTGTTTATCAAGGTTCACAAGAACTGTTTCAAAATATACATGAAATACCAATATTAGGGCATATATGAAGTCATATACCCGTACAAGTTCTGAACCTGAAGCAAACTGACTGAGATCAAGCACACCAGGCCTGTTGGACTTCAATCAGCACTGTTTGTTTTGCCCTGATGTGTTCCCATGTATTGTAGATTATGACCCCAAAGTACTAAAAGAGCGTCGCATTAAAGCCTATTAAGTATGTACTGACATTAGAGGCGATGGTTTGAAACTGAAGGATGTTGTTCTGAAGCAAAGATGGCCTAGGCGAAACAGTTCGCATACATGTGTTAGGTGCAGGAGCAGGCTTGCACCTCATCAAACCCAATGAGGAGGATCTTGATATTGCAGTTGACAACGTTGCCAGTCAAATTCGTCTAGAAACCCTTACCTACAAACAAAAACGCACAACATACAACCTCAATATTAACAGGGATTTAACTTGAGAACCAATCAAAGAAATCTTGATGCATTCCTTGAAAAGATGTCAACCACCAAAATCCTACATTTGAACTGTCATACAACGGAAACAAGGGACAAGTAGGGTACATTTGCTGTCAGAAGACATACCTCCTCCATCTAGGCAAATTGACCCAGAAGTTACCCAGAATAAGATGCAAATGCCAAGTTAGATCTTCCATTAACAGCTCAACATCACACACTTAGCATAGTTGGTGTGGAATATGTTCCCATAGAGATACATCACGGGAAACAAAAAGTTGATCTGAAATCTGAACAGGAAGAGGCTGATGAAATCTTGGTCAACTTGCAATTTTGGCGACACTACAAGGAAAAAAATGTGCGAGTAGTTTCAGAAGACATTGATGTGATTATTATGTTAGTACCTTTTTATCATGCCATGTCAATTGCAGTAAAACTCCTTTTATCCGACCTTCGAACATCCGACTAGTCCAAACATCCGACTTTTCTTCAATGTCCCAAGTCGGATAAAAGTTGAATTTGTCCAAACATGGATTAGGTTATTTCCTTTGTGTGTACCTGCTATGGAGAAATTGTTGCTAACAGTAGTCAGTTCACAAAAGGGAGGCGTAAGATGTGGAAGAAGACTGCCAATTGCTTAACTAAGCAGCTTTGCCTCCTACATCAGAAGCTGAGAATGAGAACATTAAAAGAGCACACTTGCAAACTGCAATATGGAAGTGTGCTTACAAAGGAACAAATCCAGGCATGACTATTACTAAACGTGACAGGGAGGTGAAGGGGGGACCGCTCATGCTATTACTGTACCATAAGCTACTAAACTTGGACCAGATGGAATTCTGAAAATTGTTCAATGTGAATGGAAAACAGGTTGCAAATTAGACATGTTAGTCCTGATAGTGATGATGACTAAAAGTAGTAAGTACATGTAGTAAGACTAACACTAGTCAGTCTTGAAGTTTATGCCAATTATTATTGTTTGTACTACAATCAGTAGGGAATATAAATATTAACCATTATGATGTAATACTTTAACTCATTTGCTTAAACAAGTAATAGTTTACAGTGTTTGAAATGTTGTAAAATTGCATATTATATGAATTTGGATCTCAACATTCCTATTCTATGACCGTACATAAGTCAAAATAAATTGTTGTTTTTCCCTATTTATTACTTGATTTGTTTGGCTTAACATGAAATCACATGAAGTAATCTGAACCTGAATTTTATTTCTGTTCCTTGTTCAGACCCTGCATGTTGGTGATAGACCCTTCCCGATTACATACTACCTTTTTATAGTGCATATACAACTTAGTTTTGTATTATATAATCCTTATTTTGACCCCCAAAATAACCCTAAATCTTATGACAGACCAGAAATCATGAAGTGGACTTCACAATAATATTTCTTGCCATTAAAAATCTATAAGAAGTGACATTACTTATCTTTTAGTGATGTTTTAATGATGACCCACCATAAGGGTCATGGAAGAAGTCATCGACCCCAAAGAGGGGTCATAGAAAATTTGCCATAGCATGAATTTTTGCACACCCACCTGAAATGTTCACTAGACACCCCTAGGAATGTAAAACACCAATAAACTGCTCTAGGTTATTCAATTTCGGGTTCTGATACAATTGAACCTGACTAGCTGCATGAGAGCTTGCTCAGAGAGACCGTAGGGACTGGCGCCGACGTGTGGGTGGAGCACCGCGCTCCGTATGTCCCCAATTAGATGATGATGAAGTTATCGTAGCTGATGATGGGTGATATCCCAGGCTGGGCTCGCTGGAGGTTATTATAGTTCCGGAAAGAAACAGATTTCAGCTGAGGTCATTGAGAAAAGAAAGGTTGCATGGAACAAAGGTCGTTTACGAGCGTCTAATGGTAACTCACCAGCGAGTGGCTTTGTCACAGGAACAAATGGCTTAATGTCAAATATATACTATTGTTGCCCACCCAATTCGTGCACAGATGTTCTTTGAAGTGGATGACTTGGTAAGAATAATTAATCTCGATTAAAAAGGAAAAAGGATATATGTATTTGTATGCAATTATGTAATTCGGGAAACGACTTAAAAGTTCACAATGGCCGTATCGGTTGAGTTTGTTTAAGCCTGATGCTAGTTTGAATGCAAGTGTACCTCTGGAGGGACCATGATAATATTTGTAAAATAATTTGTATGATTTGTTTTGTGTAAATTTCGTTTTGACTTTGACAATGACATGTTTAAAAAGGATCGGGTATATTATATATTTTTATCCTGGGCATTCCTTTCATCTCTTGTCTACCAAAAGAGTATTTAAACTCGGGCCTTTAACAGAATGTCAGACATTTGTGATACAATGGACTGACCCTGTACATGAACTCGGACATGTTCTCATGTTGAGTTCTCCAAGTTTGGAGACTTGTTTGAATTAAACTTAAACGGCAATATAACATAATCCTCCTCTTGTCTCTTCCTCCTTTCCTTCGTCTTTCCCTCCTTTCCTTCCCATCTCCCTTTCCCGTGATGAAGGAGATTGTGCAGTACGCAAGGTCTTTAAGGGAGTTTGGGTTAGAGGGTGGAGCAACAGGGAATAAGGACATTATGGAAGATTGCATTGTACACAACCATGCACGCCAACAACACAATATACACTCTGTAAGGGATTTGCGGGAAAACCCCGTTCCAGCCATGGCGTTCCTCGGAGAGACGGGACTACTCGGCCAGACAGTGTGGGGAACGACAAACACAACAACAATAAAGAATTAAAAAAAAAAAAAAAAAAAAAAACAACAACTGGAAAGTAGTCCATTCGGGTGGGCAAAGGACAAGAGGAACCACAAGGCATTGGGTGTTGTGGAAGACAATTAAAATGTGTTAAAGAGTTGGAGGGGAGGAAACGAGTAGGGAGAAGGCAGGTGTCGTGTCAAAGGAAAAAGTACAGTGAGATAGTGTGAGTTGCAGGGAGTGTGTGTGTGTGTGGGAAGGGGGTGGGGGTGGAGGAACAAGGTAATAAGGCTGCGGAAATGAATTCGGCATTAATGACGAGAAGGACGGTGACGTCATGTGAATGAATGACGTAAAAATGGAGGAGAATGTGGTACACGGACCAAAGGAGACGGGAAGTTGTTCTGGCAGAAGATGCGGGCCGTGTACCTCCTTAGCCACCGAAGAAGGTCACGCACAGCTGACTGAAACAGCTTGACTGCAGCCGGTGTAGTATAGTTCATCCTTAGTGGTCCACTTCAGGACCGGCCTATCCCCTGAGGACGATGGGGCCTGTGTACCTCACCACGGTGGCTTAATCCAGCTTGGTAAGGTTGTATGTATGGTGAAATCTTCAGTCGGTGTAATCAGGTCGACCATACTGATTATGTGCTAGCATATATATGCATCACGAATCTACTACGTACCTGATGTCGGACGTTGTGGAGAGGGGTTGAGAAAAACATGAAATTGCGATGTACCTCGGGGTTTCGAACCCGGACCCTCAACGTTCTGAGCTAGGAATGTTACTTGCAATACTGTGCGGCGCTCTTTATATATCGTATATCACAGAAGGTTATGGCCCGAAAGAGGCTTCTGTCCATAAAGATGGCGTCCAGGTCGGGGTCCACTCCTTTGCTCTTTGATAAAATCACCACGTAATTTACGAAGTCTATACAGTGTGATGCTGCAGTATAAAAGGCTTAATGCTCTATGTATCATATAAGAAGGGACCAAACGCCTTATTAGAGGGAGAGATATTGTGATCAGGGTATGTAAGTGCCATTACCAGTGACGTATTTTTCATTATAGGCTCATAATTTGATATATACATTATACTGTACTGTATATAAAAGATATATATAAGGATACTTCAAATTCTATAGATTTGCTTCACACTCTCCCTCCTCTCTTTCTCTCTCTCTCTCTCTCTCTCTCTCTCTCTCTCTCTCTCTCTCTCTCGTCATACACATTCATTCAGCTTTGGTGGGGGGTGGGTGCGAATTTTCGATGGGTCAATACCTGAATGCAGTGGTGCCCCTCCAACTTTACCTCTTGGCTATAAGAAGAAAAAATGTGTGTCGCATCACCGTGGTGACGAAAGGGTTCATGTAAAAACATACACATTCCCTAACTAGTGGTGATCAGTGTTTAGATTGAGGGGTTAAATCACCGAGGAGATTATATATTCCAATTTGAATCCTAGATAGGTCCAGCTGAAGAAGCATATAATTCTTAAATCTTGGAGTCCAGGTCTTTTATTTTCTCTGGTGGGCTAAAAATGAACTAATTAAAGTATGGAACTATTAAACTCGAAACAATTCTATGGTGGGACTAAAATGCAGCAGCTGTTGACAACATGCTCTACTGTCATGTTAATGCCATTACCGTAATTCTATTACGATTTAGAGTGTGGCCGATCGAGTGAGTGAGGTGTGGCGAATCGAGACGGGAGAGGGGAGAGCCGAAGATGAGTGTTGATAAGCGCGACGAGATGTCCGTATCCGACGTCGCGTGGGTAATTATCAAGGGCGTGGGACTACATAGGAAGAAGAGGAGGAGGAGAGGGAGGTATTAGTGAAGGAAGAAGAGGAGGAGGAGAGGAGGTAGTAGTGAAGGAAGAAGAGGAGAGGGTGGTAGTAGTGGAGGGAGAAGAGGGGAGAGAGGTAGTAGTGAAGGAAGAAGAGGAGAGGGAGGTAGTAGTGGAGGATGAAGAGGAGAGAGAGGAAGTAGTGTAAGAAGAAGAGGAGGAGGGGGAGGTAGTAGTGGAGGTTGAAGAGGAGAGAGAGGTAGTAGTGGAGGATGAAGAAGTGAGAGAGGTAGTAGTGGAGGGAGAAGAAGAGGAGAGGGAGGTAGTAGTGGAGGAAGAAGAAGAGGAGGGGGAGGTAGTAGTGGAGGAAGAAGAAGAAAACCAGTCGAATGATGGGTAAAACCAAAGGAGTAAAGAAGAGGAATAGGGTGCAGAGGGGGAAACCAAAATATTAAAGGAGAGGAATAGAGGAAGACGACGGTGAAGGAAAGAGATGTACGACATAAGACATGGTTTAAGAGTGGTACCATTTACATAATATACTTTTGGATATATGTCAGCTTTACATATTAGTTTCCCTTCTCGTTTTAACCGGAGCAGAATATACGTGTGCCGCCATGAAAGAGTTGATTTTGCTGAAACATCCACAGGTGTGTTTGTGTGTCAAAATACACGAGGTACACGTGAAGTCTGTTGCTTATGAAATTATTTTTGTTCTTTGATATTTTTGTTGATATGATATGGACTTAACGAAACACGAGTGAGCAGTTAATGCATTTGTCAGTGGAGACTTCACAGTTCATAAGAACGTAAGAATAAAGGAGACAACACTAGGCACCTCCATGCCCATCAACACCAATCATCCTCATCCATAAAGTTATCTAACCTTCTCTTAAAACAATCATTCATCGCTCACTACACGGTCAATAAGTATATTCCATTCCTTAACCACTCTATTGGTAAACCAGATCTTTACGTTTGCAACCAGTAAGATAATTTGTTTTGCTGATAGTTCACAGGTGTTAGCTTCATACATACATACATACATATATACATAAATTTGCACGCAGCCGAATACCTTCTGGATATGTTGGAACTCGAATAGCTAAATTAGCGGTCGAGAACGGTACCACTGTATGCATGCACACACACACACACACACACACACACACACACACACACACACACACACACACACACACACATATATATATATATATATATATATATATATATATATAATTGTGTGTGTGTGTGTGTATATTTATAGTTTTATATATATATATATATATATATAGAGAGAGAGAGAGAGAGAGAGAGAGTTATATAATTATATAGTCATTTGCTGATACCACTGCTTTTGTGACTGATTTTGAGGAAAGATTAAATCTGTCAATCACTGAGATTGATTGGTATGTGAGAGAGAAAAAGTTACGAATGAATGGGCAAAGGTAAAGTGATGAGATGCAGTTGGGTGACAGACTTAAGAAAGTGGAATTAAGTGTCTGGGGTCATATGTTGTGAATGGAGTGAGTGTGGAGGTGAAATGCAAAGTGAAGAAAGTGTCTGGGTGGAGAGAAAGTTGTCACGAGGCGTAATGGAATAGGTTGGATGATTTGAATGGTGTTTGGGAAATGTTATGCCTTTCAAGAATGGATAGTAAGCCTAAGCGCAAACTGGGACGCTGGCGACACAGCATAGAACAGTCTTCCTACTGCCGAACTGAAGTAGTTTAAACTACTCTCTCACCTGAAATGTTGAGGTAGTACATCTAGAAGCAGTTCAAGTGAGAAGTTCAAATCGTACTTCAGTTCAGCAACAGGAAGTCTGCCTTTGCTCTGTGCTGCGTCGCCTGCGTTGCCTGTGTCGGCTGCGTCTCAGTTTGTAGAGATCTAGAGAAGAGGCAAAAAACTAGGTTGGGAAGAGAGCTGTCGGGTTAGGTAGAACAGAAACTGTTGAAGCGGTTCTGGCATGTGGAAAGAATGAGTGAGGATAGATTAAGAAAGATGGAATGGATATCAGAAGTGGATGGATTGAACTTGAGAGGAAGATCAAGAATGAAATGGATGGATGTAATGAAGATGGCTTTCCACGCATGCGGTATCTTTGTTGAGTAGGGGAAAATGCAAAAGATAGAAATGATTGGAGGGAGATTGTGAATAGACGAAGAAACAACGCGGCCCCACAATTTGTACATCATCTTGCAATCGTCCAGGTGCTCAGGTTTCAGATTACATTGTTAAGAGAACAGGTGTTGGGATGAAGTGTTATGAATACGGGTGTTACGTTAAGGACTCGTGGGACACAGGTGGCGGGGCGTGAACGGAAGTGTCCATCCTCCTCCTGGGCGCGAGGTGTTCCTGATCGTATCTCTGCAGCCGCCGGACGGACGGAGGGAGGGAGGGAGACGGAAGGAGGCGCCGACGGTGGGGAGGGAGGCCAGCCAAGAGGCCGATTCCCAAGCAGCGGGTGGCGTGCAACCATGCTAGGGGCTTGTGTGTGAATGTGGCTAACTGTAGCAATTGATGTGGAAGTATCCGCAAACACGCATATTACAAGCATGCATGCACATACCTATGGACACACATACACATACACGCATGGACGTATACTTGTGTGCGCACAGATTCGCGTAGAAACACACACACACACACACACACACACACACACACACACACACACACACACAAAGTATATACATGAATACATATTGATAGTTGTGTGCGCGCGTGTATGTGTACGTGTGACTGGATCATAATGCATGTACTAATATCCTTATATAGCCCTCCTCTTTTAACTTCGCAAACAAACAATGCCCGAAGTAGCACCTGGTGTCCAGGAAGTCGCTGACACGTTTGACCCCTTCGGTGCATTGACGTCTCCAGGTCTCCCCTCCCACCCTCCCGACTCTTCGTCTTGTTTTGATAATGACAAGACTAGTATAGGGTGTCGCTATCTCGAAGAAACTCTAATATCGACCTTGCAATGTCCCTTCAGGAGAATAAAACTTGTTTGGCAGTTAGAAGGCAGGATAGATAAGATGGGGGAGAGGGAGGGAGGGGGGAATTTGGGGGTTTAGTGTAAGGAAAGAATGAAATGGAAGGAAGTTAGAGTTATGATAGGTGTGGGGCAGACCCACTTGCTCGGTTATTTTTTATAGTTTCGTGGACTTTTTTTTGTTTGGCAGGATAGGGTCGGTAAGTTGTTGATGTAGCAAGGGTGTTGATACAGTCAGCGTGGTAATCAACTTATGGAGTTCTGTTGCGTGCCACACGAGAGCAATCTCATTCTGGCCAACAGTGGACGAATTGACTCATCTGACAAGCGTCAGTGAATGCCACACGTTGATTTCATTCAGCCGAGGGAAACTGTTGGGAAAGGTCAAGGTTTACTGAAGAAGAAAGGGGTGACGATATTATACCACCTTAATCTCGGAGGTCCAGTAAACTGGATTATTTAACTTCCCTAGTTAAACCCGTTCCTCTCTCTCTCTCTCTCTCTCTCTTTCGATCCTTTTCCCTCCATCCTTTCCTTCTTCCCTTCTTCTCTTCTTTCTTACTCTTAATCTTTCTATCTCTCTTCTCTCCTCTCTCTCATTCACACGCACACACACACACACACACACACACACACACACACACACACACACGCACACAAAACGTTTCGTCTGTTGCATTTGATAAGACCAGTACGTACAATTTGATTGCTAACGTGTACAATACAAGACAAAGGTACTCTCGCTTTTGATTGATTGAACTGTGCAATTATAGCAGCTTGACACTTGTAGTGATGCAGTGTCATTCACAGCAATCCCATGTATTGTAGGGCGACCTTTACATAGGTATTTTTTCTGTATATGCTGAGTAATGAAAGTTATATAGTGTATGGTGGGTGAAATTCAGAAAAGAGGAATATTTTTTAAAATACTGAATAAAAAATTAACGATAAATAGAATATATACTTTTTAGTAATAAGTAAATAAATAAATGAAATAACCAATATTCTGCTGTACACGTGTATTAATATGTATCAATTATATTTAGAATATAATGACAGCCTGTTATGTTGTTGAGGCAGTTTTCATTGTATTGAAAAAGGAATTCTGTATGAAGAATCGTTAGGATGAAGGGGTTATCATACAGCCTTTTTTTCTCCAACCTCAGATTTAGCTGCGGTACCGTCTACCTCCAACACTTGTTCTGCCATAAAATCACTATGCCATATATATATATATATATATATATATATATATATATATATATATATATATATATATATACATATATATATATATATATATATATATATATATATATATATATATATTTTTTTTTTATACAATTTACACATAATGACATTTGATATGCAGGAGGAAAATTATTTTCCACCAGGATATTGCATTCCTTCCCGAAAACTGTGGGCTGAAAATCTGCTCCACCAGTCTGATGAAAAATCGCTCAGTGTGATAACGCCTTTTACTTGAGAGTACTATGTGGTTTTAGGTATGACCCGTCACTGATGGGGTTAAAAGTGTACCTGTGAAGCCTTGCAACAGGGGGACACACTAGACATCATGATTTGTGGATAATATTGAGGAAAGGTACGTCCTTCGGTATGAAGGAATTTGGAGACGCCCAGCCATTGCAGAAGCTTCTTGCATTAATCAACTTGTTTACGTATTTATTGATGTATTTATTTTTCATCAGACTATCTTATGAACCCCGTATTATAAAAGCACACTCACTAGAGTGGCATGGTTTGGATATTATTTTTTCATTTAAGGTCAGATGAGTTTATTATTATTAATATTAAAAAAAATTGCTTGCTGGCCGAGCGTTTAGAGCGTCGCCACTTGCGGCAGAATTCAAGATCACGGCAGTTCGAACATGCCGCCAGCGAGTTGGACCAAGGGCATGGTTCTTTGAATTCCCCACTACAAAGTCCTCTGTAAGGGGTACCGTCAAAGCCTTCTGATAAAGGGAGTTCGCGGCGTTGAAGAAAATCAGTCATCATCAAATGAATTTATTCTGAAGTGAAGGATCCCTTGGATCGGAGGGACACAATTTGTGAAGGAGGAGAGGATGGGGAGGAGACCTTTTTCCGGTCCTGTCGAAGACAGGAGGACAATTGGCATTCCATTATAGGTCCGGAGGACTGTCGCGATCTTATCGGGGGCGTAAACGTACGGTTTTGCGATGACGCGGTATATTTCTCGAAAGGGATTTTTCTTTTTTCTTTCGTTTTATTGGCGTCGGAGTCTTTGTCCCGTTTTTTAATGGTGGAAGGAACTCGCATTAGAGGAATTATATTATTTTTCATTATTATGTGTTTGTTTATTTTCGTACAGGGTTATTTCCTCGAATTTATGTGTTTGGGATATTTTGATTTATGACTTTTTTGTGAACATTGATTTATGTAAACGCCTTTGCAATATATTTAGCGTTAACGTGTATTACTTTTATGCACGCATATTCACTCGCTCGTACGCACACACATACACAAACATGCACGCACGCGCACACACTCGCTCACACACACACACGCACGCACGCGCGCGCACACACAAACTAGATGTTGCGAGATACAAAGACGAGTCACTACGAGCATAGCTCCCCGTATAATACAATTAGGTAAATACACACACACACACACACACACACACACACACACACACACACACACACACACACACACACACACACACATATTCACGCGCGCATAAACTTTTCTTGTTACAACTATGTTGGTTATTCTGATGATGCTGATATAATCAGAACGATAACATCGGAGTTGTTTATTATCAATAATATACTGATTTTAGAGCGGACCAGCGTCCATATCCTGGGACGCTGTACGACCTAAGGGTGTGAAAAATTGCTGCTGGTCATCTACTTTAGTCATCGTATGTATAAGACGTATGCTAGCCAGCGTGATGTCAAGTCCAGAAACTTCGTTTAATGGCTTCATCATGTTGATGTTTTTTTAGATCCTTGTTTGGCAAACACCAGCTAATTCCATTCAGCTGGTGGATGACCTCGTGGTCTAAAGGTGGCGGCACACTAGGCATTTCATATTAGCATGCTACTTGCTTTTGCTACTTCGTTTGAGTAGAAACTACTTCGGTTACGATCTTTTGTTTTTCAAATTTCCAAATGTCAAATGACTCTTGCGTCATAGAGTGAGAAGCTGAATGACGAACTAAGAGAAGTAGAACCTATACGAATGTTAGACACATTGTTGAGATGTTCTTACGGACGTGTAGAATATTGTAACCAAAGTCGTTTCTACTCAAACGAAGTAGAAAAAGCAAGTAGCATGCTAACCTGATTGAAATCGGCTGAATGTTGGCCAGTAAAAGTATGTAAAGTACGTTACCGTGTTGAAAGCCTGTATCCTCACATAAGAATGAAGGAGACTGCAAGAGACCATATGGCCTACACTAAGCAGTTCCATGTCCATTGCCACCTATCATTCCCGCCCATAATATTTTCTGATTTTCTCTTAAAATAACTAATAGTTTCAGCGCTCACTACATGGTTACTAAGTCTATTCCATTCGTTAACCAGTCTGTAGGTAAACCAGTTCTTGCCTATTTCTTCCTTAAGTCTAAATTTGTCCAATTTAAAGCCATTACTACGAGTCCTACCCTGCTGTCTTAATATGATGACCTTGTCTGCAACACCCTTGTTAAAACCCTTGACCCATTTGAATACCCCTGTTAGATCATCCTATACTCTTCGTCTTTCCAGAGAGTACGATTTTGTTGCCAAAGCCTGTCTTCGTAAAGTAGATTTCTGATCCCATATGTCATTTTGCTAAATTTCCTCCGTTGTTAGAAAAGCATTAGGTCAACGAAAACCAGCGCTTCTATTGTTGGGGAGAGTAGGGTGCCGAAAAGGTGAAGTCCTAGGGATGTAAAGGCGAGGTTCAATGAAGGTAGCAGATTTTATTATTATTATTATTATTATTATTATTATTATTTTTTTTTTCAAGGTGATTCCCCAACCATAAGATATTGTTGTGGGGTTATCACGGAGATGATTGAAGTAGTCTGGCGGTAGCCAGAATAAAATTAATTGTATCACTAGGCACGGAAGGTGTTTGTTATGATCTGCCGTAACCCCGTTACCACGGAAATGAAGAGAGAAATAGCGTGACGGCCGCCGGCGTGGAAGGGAAAGCACTACCCGCTACTGTAACAGGGCGGCAGCTCGGTGAATAGAATCGTTTGTTGATAGCCAAAACAAAAGGATAAGTGCAATGTAGTACAGTTCGAAGTTTTAACATTAATTTTTAGATATACACTTAAGCAATATGCTGTAATACCTGCCATTTATCTCATATTTTTTCATTTGTCATTATTCATTTATTTACTACCTGTTTTATTTATATTATTATTTACCTTGTTTTATTAGTTATTATTTATTTATTTTTATTTACTTATTCATTTATTTATTTATTTGTCCACTTATTCATTCATTATTGGGCCAAAAGGTCTCTTGTCGGCATGATCTTCCTTTGTAATCCTTTATAATCCTTTGAGATGGCCTCAACTCTATCGAGGGATTTGGTATTTGACTGAATAGAATAGTTCGGCGTTAGCACTGATGAAAGGGCTAAGTGACACTTAATGCAGAAGGAGTTAATGATACAAGAAGTATTAAGCGCTTGTTGACACAAGCTTCCCTTTGTCTTTGCTCTGTACACGAAATTCTTCTTAAAGATAAGGGCATAGCATGTTGCTTTCGGTGAATATGCATGTCTCATATATTTCATGCCTACATGTATATCCATGGCCAGGTATATGTGCTTAATACGTGTGTGTGTATGTATTCACCTTGGTCTTTTGGATCGCGTGTTGGAC
This sequence comes from Oratosquilla oratoria, assembly GCF_046742065.1. NCBI lineage: Eukaryota > Metazoa > Arthropoda > Malacostraca > Stomatopoda > Squillidae > Oratosquilla > Oratosquilla oratoria. The sequence goes on from NC_134789.1 coordinate 31,506,675, forward strand.
TCGTGATCGATAGCTATTTCCCTCCCGGAAGAGAGCTCAGAGCTCGTATGACCGATCTATGACCTTACACACACACACACACACACACACACACACACACACACACACACACACACACACACACACACACACACACACACACACACACACAAACTAACTCCCCGCCCACGAGAGTCGGACTAACGATCCGAAGTGCAGCGATACCGAAATAATTTCGGCCCTGGGCAGGATTCGAACCAGGTACTGCCGCACCTCCGTACTGAAAGACCAGTACTCTATCAACCGCGCCACCGAGTCGTGTGTGTGTGTGTGTGTGTGTGTGTGTGTTTCATTATCTCGTCAGATCGGTTATCTAATCATTCTTGAAGTAGCACCTTCATTTCCCACTCCACGCAATCACCCACTCAGACGGTGCCACTCGTCGTCTGATGGCTAACAACCCCGGATGCAGTTAAGTCTTCAACACGGTGACGCACCCAGAAAGACTTCGTTTCAAGCAGTCCAGAGGGGTTTCGTTCTGTTGGGGTTTGACCCGTGAACATAGCGGATGTGGGCCGTTTTGGCTCATATAATTGAGACGTCCAGAAACAGAGGGGCATCCCCGCCACTTTTGCTGGTTTCGAGTTGGGCGAAATTCTGCTACTGCGTTCTCTTGAAGAATTATTTCCATCGTCCACAGGGATTTCCATTCCTTGAATAAAATCATCTGACGGCAGTCAGAACAATTAAGTATACAGAAACTAGAGCATCGTTTCATAAATTAGGGTGCTGAAATGAATTTTAGCGGGAGCTGTGAAGCGTTGAATTCATCCCGTTACTTCACTTCACTTTCCTTTATCCTTGTAGTAATCAGATGTTAACTAGAATTAGGGGGTGCTAAACTGCCTTGACCTGACCTCAGGGATGACCTCAGGTTCGGAAGAGGTCAAGAAACGCTACGCTAGAGGATATCTTTCCAATGAAACAAATCGTCTTGCGGGAGTTACAGTAGCAGTAACATTCGAATAATTAGCCAAAAGGACTCAACTCTTGAGCATGTCACAATACGACAGTCAGAACAGAAGTAAGGACTGGAGACAGGTTGTTTATATATTTCGACTGCTAACTGCAGCCCTCTTCAGTAGTGAAGAGGACTGCAGTTAGCAGTCGGAATACAATATATAGACAACCCGTCTCCAGTCTTTTCTTCTGTTCCAACTGTGGTATTAGTTGTGATTTATTACTACATTATTCTTCAGCGGTTATGATTATGTGTAATGTGTATATTTGGTAAAATTTCAGAATCACGTAAACACGGATATTTAACTTGAAACTTACGTTGTCCAATAGCTCCTAACCTAACCTAACTTTGCCTAAGGTGACCATTCCATAGAATAAGTGGATCCTTCAAATGCAAAAAAGAAAGAATTGAAAATTGTGTTTGCTTGATACTGGAATAGAACAGTATTTCTTTTTACATAAAAGCATAAGAATGAAGCAGACGGCAAGAGACCATAAGGCATACAATAGTCAATTCCATGTCCATTACCACCTGTCATCCCCATCCATAAAGTTGTCTAATCTTGTCTTAAAACAACCGATAGTTTCAGCGCTCACTACATGGTTACCAAGTCTATTCCATTCATTGACCACTCTCTTGGTAAACCAAGTCTTGTTTATTTCCATCTTAAATCTAAAATTCTCCAATGTAAATCAATTACTGCAAGTCGTGTCCTCCTGTCTTAATATGATGACCTTGATTGCGTCACCCTTGTTATTTTTATTTATTTATTTATTCTATTTTATTTTATTCATTTATTTATTTATTTATTTATTTTTTGCAAGACCTTGATTAGTCTTTCGTTGTTTGTTTTATTTTGGGTAATATCAGACTCGTTCAGCTGATGGACAGACTATACAGTTCCTTTTGGTGTTTACATTACAGTTTTTACAAGAGGTCATCATAGTGAGACATCAGGTAGGACTCACAGTAATGGGTTTAAATTGGACAAATTTTGGTTTAAGAAGGACAGGTAAGACCTGGTTTACCAACAGAGTGTTTAACGAATGGAATTAAAAGAAGGTTTAGATAACTATGGATGAGTGTGGTTGGTGGTAATGGACATGAAACTGCTTACTGTAAGCTTATGGTCTCTTTCGGTCTCCTTACATTCTTACATTCTCCTCGTCTAGGAGAAACCTCGCTTGGCCTTACAATCCTTTGTATGCGATCTTCCGCTCACTGTATTCGTTGACTTCACACAAAGATTCCGGTGCATCTTTAATTCCAGTTAATCTTTGGCTCCTAATTAACCTCTTGGGTGCCGACTAGAACGAAAGCTTTGAAGTTTGCACTCAGTCGCCTTGGAAGAGGTAATCGATATTGTGCGGGACGCGCCTCTCTTCAACGTCAAGCGCTAGCTTAAATAGACTGTGCAAAGCAGGACACTCATATTTATATATATATATATTATTTATTTGTATTTTTATTATTTATTTATTTATATTTTTATTATTTATTTATTCATTTATTATCTATTATAAAGTATTGTTATTTTCTGTTTTTTATTATTATCCTTTTTTTCTGCATCCAACCTAGTTTTGGACCAAAAGGTCTCCTGTCGGTATGCTCTTCTTATGTAAAATCCTTTGTAATCCTTTGTGACCTTGTTATCATTCTCACTCTCCCCCCGCCACTCTTAACCCTGTTTCCTATGGCCGCCCCAACACCTTATGGATGCCCCCCCCCATAGTTACCCCCCTTTCGATAGCTAACCTCCCCGTTACCGTCCCCCTCCCCCTTAACTGCCTCAGCCCCATAACTACTACACTCCCCATAGTTGCCATTTCTCCATATCATTTATTTATGTATTTTATTTATTATTTACATTATTATAGTTTTTATTTATTCATTTATTTGTTTATCAGTATTATGTTTTTTTCCGCATCCGACCTAGATATGGACCAAAAGGTCTCCTGTCGGCATGCTCCGCCTTTGTAATCTGCCTTTGTAAATGCCCCCTCCCCCCATCCCCACAACTCTTCCATAGTCGCCTCCTCTCGTAGCAATTCCATCAACAATACAGCTGTTCTCTATCTCTCATAAAAATATAAAAACAAGAACGGAGGAGATTCCAAGAGACCTTAAAACCAACACTAGGCAGTTCCATGCCCCGTGCCTCCTTTCATCCCTATCCATAAAGTGATCTCATCTTCTCTTAAAACAAGCAATTGTTTCCGCGGCCACTACATTGTTACTAAATAGCTCCTTTCCGTCATCTTTTCCGTCCTCGCTGTCAATTCTGTACCATGGTTACCAGTGCGTTTGAGGGCAGTCACTGCAGGGGTGGTGGTGGTGTCGGAGATTATTGGCTCAGTTTAAGACAGAAGGGTGGTGTGAGTGTGGGATTGCTTAGGGGGGGATAAAGTGCATAGCACCCCTTTGTGCCTGTAGGGGGGAAGGGAGGGGTATGCGTGGGGAGACGGGGGTGTGGGGGTGTCATTCTAGGCCTACACCCGGCCGCGCTCTTTGATGTCTATCCTAATTATTATGATTAGGGCGTGAAGAGCCTCTTTGGTCTCCCGGGTCCTCGGCTGTTTGCTCTTCGTCGGCTCAAAAGGCGGACGCGTTTTCGTCGACACCTCCATCCGGAGGGGAACCCTCCACACCTCCTCCTCCTCCCCTCTCCTGGTACTTCTTACAGTACTTTCGCAACTCGCTTTCTCTCCCGTTCCCCCTTCCCCCCCCTTCAACGCGCACACACACTCTCCCCACCCCCACCTCCTCGTGTTTCTTCTTTGCCTTTATGTGATGATGATGATGGTCTGGTTTAACGTCACAAACCTTCCCTGCCGGGAGGCTTGGACGGTACCCCTTACAGAGGACTTTGTAGCGTGGAATTTAATGTTGCAAGCCCTTGGTTCAACTTAGCCGGAGGCAGGGTCCGAACCGCCATCCCCTCGATTTTCGCCGCAAGTAACGGCGGCCTAACTCGCTCGGACACCGAGCTTCCTTGCCTATTTGTACACTTAAAACAAGATAAGGCGCTTACGGTAGGAGGCTCTCAGCTACGACCGAAGTCGTTACCCTTACCCGTTGTGTTAGGACTACGAGGCAAGTAGGAGTCATGGGTAGTTACTGGATTCGAATCGTGGACACGTCGTTCGAAATATGATCCAGTCCGACACTGCGGCACATGAACGCCATCCGATGTCCTTTCTTGACCTTTCTCTCTTTCCTTCTCTCTCTCTTACTTCCCTCTCTTTCCTTCCCTCTCTTCTTCTCTTTTCACTCCACTTTCTATTAGTAGCTTTCCTTTTCTTCTTCTCTTGCTATTCTTCCCTCCTTCCCCCTCTCCTTCTCTTGCTATTCTTCCTTCCTTCCCTCTCTCCTTCTTTTTCCTTCCACTCCCATGCTTCCCCTCTTTCCTTTCACTGCCTCCCTTCCGTCTTCTCTTCCTTCTTCCCTCCATTCCTCTTCCCCATAATCCTTCCCTCCCTCGTCCCCTTCCTCCTCTCCTTCCTCCAACACCCCCATTCCAGATGCTCACTCAGTTATCGATCATTAACCCTTCCATCCGTCTCTCTTCACCTCCTTCCCCTCCCCTCTCTTCTCCTATTATCCATTTCCCTGTCCTTCCTTCCCCCTTTCTCTCTCCTCCCTCCCTCTTTCTCTTCCTTCTTCACTCCTCTCTCCTTCCTTGTCTTCCTTGCCGCCCTCCCTCCTCTTTCCTCTCTCCTCTCTCTCCCTTCTTTTCCCGCTCATTCCCCTTTCTCCCTTTTCCACTCTTCCCTCTCTCTCTACTCCCTCCTCCCTTCTCCCTCCTCCCTCCTCTATCCTCTCATCCCCTTCCTTCTTCGGTTGTCTACTCCCACACCCCTGTCCCCTTACTACATGGACTCGGAGGGTCCTCATCCCTTTAATTTACTCTCTTTCCCCCTTTCCCTTCATTCTCTCCCACCCCCGTCTCCCTCCCTCCCTTCCTCCTTCTCCCTCCGTCTCCCTCCCCCTCCTTCCTCCGTCTTTCTCCTTCTTTCTCCATCTTTCCCTCTCTCTCTCTCTCTCTGTCTCTCTCTCTCTCTCTCTCTCTCTTTCTATTTCTCAACTTGTGTCTGTGTCTCTCTCATTGACTCTTTTTTACCACCTCCTCCTCCTCCCCTTCCTCATTCCACCCCGTATTAACTACGCTACTCCCACACTCTTTCCTCCCTTCCTCCCTCCTTCGTTTACACACACACACACACACACACACACACACACACACACACAAACACACGCACGCATATATATATATATATATATATATATATAGAGAGAGAGAGAGAGAGGGTGAGGCAAATGTCGCCATACACAATATTTTTTTTTTTTTACTATTTTAACCTACTTTTTTCAGACACTGTATTCAAAATAATGGTGACCATGTAGAACCTGTTAAATAAATGCAGTTCTTTAAAGTTTTTACTTATTAAAAACAATTTTTGTTCCTATGTATGGCGACTTTTGCCTTACCCTGTATACTGTGTGTGTGTATATATATATATATGTGTGTGTGTGTGTGCGCGCGTGCGTGCGTATATATATATATATATATATATATATAATATATTGCTCGACCACCTCTGAGGCTGACATATTGAATGTGATTATTTGTCCGCATGCTCTCTTTCGTTTGCTCTGTAGACAGCTAACACTTATCGTTGTTTTCCTCTTTTCCGTCTTTTCCCACTGCTCCACAGTTCATGTTGGCTTCTCCCTCTTTTCCTTCTTCCTTTCTCCTCCTTTCTTCCCTCCATCTTTTCTCCAACCTCTCTCCTCTCTGTTCCTCTCCTCTTTTTTTCCCTCCTCTTCAGCCTCCTCCATACTTTCTTTATGTTTACTGACAAGGCCCCGTGATGGTGTCAAAGAGGCTAGACCCAGATCTCGTCCACCAGCTTGAAGTGTGTCAGTGGCACTGTCATCCGATCACTGCCTGTCATGCGGGCGAGCTGGGTACATCGAGGAGAGAAGGGGAAAGACGAGGGACATGAACTGTAGAAGACATGTAGGGTAAAGGACGTGAGGAATGGGAAGAATGGGACCAGAGAAAAGGGAAGCAAGAGGAGGGGAAGGGAGGGAGGGGGAGAGCGGAAACGGGAGCATCGGTGGCAGCTGGAGGGACCGTCGGGGACAAAGACCGCCGGGGCAAGTGTCACCTTCAGGAGTCGAGGAGACAAAGGCGGGGGTTCGGGCTTATTCCGGTATGAGAGCGCTGCTACAAAACTACCCCCCCCCCTTTCATTCAGCTGGATTCCCCGTCAGCTGAATGAAATCATCTGCAATAGCCACTCATATATATATATATATATATATATATATATATATATATATATATATATATATGCAGGAGAAATCACATAGACGCGTGACTATGCAGAAAAACACAAAGGAAAATAATAGATTGTAGACCGAGCGGTTTCGTCTATTCAGATATCTTCAAGGTGATCTGAATAGACGAAAACGCCTGGTCTACAATCTGTCCTTTTCATTTGTGGTTTCTGCATGTACGTGGGTATGTGTGTATATATATATATATATATATATATATATATGTGTGTGTGTGTGTGTGTGTGTGTGTGTGTGTGTGTGTGTGTGTGAAAAATTGTAAGGAAACTCAGGTTGAACCAGGAACACTAATGTAATCTAACGTTTCGACTTTTGGCATCAGACTGGAAGTGAATATTAAGGGAGAGAGACTGGAGGAAGTGGAGAGTTTTATTTACTTGGTTGCGAATGTGGCGGGAAAGGGTGGAGTGGAAGTGGAGGTAGAATGTAGATTGAGAGAAGCAAGTAAATCCCTTGGTGGATTAAAAAGTGTAATGAGAAATAGACATTTGGGAATGGATGCTAAGAGGAGATTGTATGAAGTAGTGATTGTGCCGAAAGCACTGTACGGGGCAGGAACATGGAACATAAGAGAGGAGGAGTTTGAATGTGTTTGAGATGAGGTGCCTGAGAAGTATGATAGGGGTTACTAGGCTGGATAGAGTGAGAAATGAGAAGGTGAGGAGGGGAAAGGGGGTGGAAAGGAAGTTGGGAGATAGGGTTGATGAAAGAGTATTGGGATGGTTTGGACACATGAAAAGAATGAGTGAAGAAAGACTAGTAAAAGAGGTGTGGAAGGCAGAGATGGAAGGAGTGAACATGAGGGGTTCACCTAGGATGAGATGGATGGATGGGGTAAAAGGGGCATTGAGGAAGGTCGCTGATTTGATGAAACGGCCTTGCTGTAGATATGCTGTGTCTTGCGATACTGTTTCTGACCCAGGTCAGTGGACAAGGTACATGGATGACCCGTCATCCAGGAGATGCCAAGATAATAAGGAAGGAAGGGGGTGGATGGGAGTGAAGTATATTGGAGATGGAATAGGTAGGAGTGGTTTTCATGCCATGTAAAGGGGGAATATCTCCCATGGTATATGTGTGTATATATATATATATATATATATATATATATATATATATATATATATATATTCGTTATGTTGAACAGGGAAGAGATAGGTATTAATAGAGAATGGCTGTGAATAGACTAAAAATGGACGCGGCCCGAAATGATTTCTCCATTTTCGTATGAATGGACGAAGAGAGAGGGTCGCCATGTAAATGAAACCATGGGGCTTTTTTATGGATGTATTCTGTCTTGGTTCATTATTTGACCCGGGCAATGGGCAGGGAGACAAGGATGCCCCTTCATCCATAAGGCGTAATTATCAGTAACGATCTCAAATCTTCCAAGCAGTGTATTTCAGCCTCTGAGAAAGCAAATAAGATTCTAGGACTGATTGCGCGATCTTGACTTCAAAAGTCCATCACTCATTAACAGGCTATATAAATCGTTAGTTCGCCCACATTTGGAATATGCTGTTTCCGTATGGTCACCGAATCTCATTAAAGACATTGACAGACTGGAAAAAGTTCAACGTCGAGCCACAAAACTGATTCCAAATATAAAAAATAAATCATACGAAAATCGAATGTTTCCCCTAAAAAAACGTAGACTCAGAGGTGACTTGATACAGGTCTTTCAGATTCTAAAGGGAATTGACAACATCAAAAGTGACAAAATTTTCACATTGAATGAGAATCCGACAAGAAACAATGGTCTCAAACTGTCCGGAATTAGATTAAATTTGGAAGTGGGTAGAAACAACTTCGCCAACCGTGTAGTTAATGAATGGAATAAACTTCCTGCACAGGTATTGCAATGTAGTTCAGTTCGAAGCTTTAAGAATCATTTAGATAAACACCTAAGCAAGATGCTGTAATGATTATAATTTATTTTGTATTATTTGTTTTTGTTTTGTTATCATTTATCTGTTTGATTCTCATTTATTATTAGTTATATGTCAATTTATTATTATTTACTATTTACCTGTTTGTTTATTATCTAACTATACCTATGCATTTATTTATGTATTTTTTGTTATTTACATTATTATAGCTTTTATTTATTAATTTATTATGATTTTTTGTCGCATCCAACCTAGATATGGACCAAAAGGTCCCCTGTCGGCATGCTCCGCCTTTGTAATCCTTTGTAATCCTTTGTAACTAAGATAGAAGGGAAACAAATGGGTGATGGGTGGGAGTGGGATGGGTGGAAGTGGCTGTCTGTCTTATGAGGAGGGAAGAAACCTATTGATGTATGGATAGATAGATGTATGCGTATATATGTATATATATATATATACATGCATACATATATATATATATATATATATATATATATATATATATATTATATATAAATATATACATGTATATATATATATATGTGTGTATATATATATATATAATTTATATATATATATATATATATATATATATATATATATATATATATATATATATATATATATAAAGTGTACCACTGTGAATTCAGTCGAGATAATTAACAAAAGTTCAATACAAGGGTTGCTCTTCAGCCAAAGAGTGTTAACATCATTTCAGGATAATGAAATATGTTTATTCTGGCACCGACGTCAGAGGGTTGTCCTTCTCCAACGTTCTCTCTCTCTCTCTCTTTCTCTCTCTCTCTCTCTCTCTCTCTCACACACACACACACACACACACATACACACACACACACACATACACCTTCCACTCCTCGGTTCTTCGAGTCCCTCCGCCTTCGAACATAAGAATACAGGAGACAGCAAGAGACCATAAGGCCTACACTATGAAGTTCCATGTCCATTACCACCTTACATCTTTGTCCATAAAGTTACCTAATATTCTCCTAAAACAACCACTTGTTTCAGCGCTCTCTACATGGTTACTAGAGTCTGTAATTTCTTCGACTTGGTATTCCATCGCGACCCTTTTCTTTCTTTCCTGTTCTTCCCTTCCCTCTTCCTCCCTTCTTATTCCTGTCATATTTTCTCCAGAGTCTCTCTACTTCGTTATTGCATATTTCTTCTGTTTTTTGGTTCTGTGTAGTTGTTGGTCGGACCACATCCTTGTTTTATATTTTTTTTGTTTCTCATGTCTTTGTCATTTTTTCCTTCTTGTCGCTCTCTTCCTCTGTTTTCTCGTCCTCCTTTTTCTTCTCCCCCACCATCTCTTCTTTCTCTCCTCTTCTCTACTTTTTCTTCCTCCCTCTTCTACTCCTTCTCTTCCTCCTCTTTTCCTTTTCTTTCCCTCCCTATTCCCCTTCCCCTACCTTCCCCTCCCTTTCTTCCCTCCTTTTCCTTCTCGTTTCCTTCTCTTTCCCTCCCCATTCCCTCTCCCCTCCCTCTCTCCCCTTCCTCTCTCCCCTTCCCTCCTCTCTACCTCCCCCACTCTCTCCTTCCCGTATACCTCACCGGATGTATTAACCTAACTCCTAAACTATGTATGTTACAAAAGGGGCAAGGGCAGTTAGTTAAACCTGGAAAGGGTGACTACGAAGAGTCTCGAGACACGCGGGTCAAGGCAATCGGGAGTGTGATTTGAAGGAAGTTCCAGTAAGAAGTCACCATCAGTTTTGATATTTTATGGTTAAGGCGTTATCACACTGGGCTATTTCTCCTCCGACTGTTGGAGCAGATTCGCAGCCCGCAGCTTTCGGGAAGGAATATTACAGTATATGCTGGTAGAAAAAAAATAATCCTCCAGAATATCAAATGACATTCTATACATTTTTGTTGTGAAAACAAAACAGACTACCATAGTGATTTTACGGTAGAAAAAGTTCTGGAGGTGGGAGGTACCACCGATCAGTTGGAGGTTGGAGGAAAAATAGCCCAGTGTGATATCTTCTTTATGACGGGACTGAGCTGGCGTCTCCGTTTTCTAAACGTGAGAGTATGGGCCTCAGCCTCGTGGAAACCACAGTCACCCCTTTGGATTCTGCCAGAAGCGAGTCCGAAGTTGTGGACAAGCTTTGTCGATTTTTACAAGATGATCCATATATATTTATTCGTTTATTTGTGTGTGTGTGTGTTTGATAAAATTAAAGCGGGCCTTACACGATCAATATTATTGCGCAATATTCCGTATTAACAATATCATTGACGGTGCACGGGGTGGTATTTTATGTCTTCAGTATATCGTATCATTCTTTGAAGTCTTCAATATATTGTGTCATTCTTCAATACCATCTCTACGCCGTCAATAATATTGTACAGTACAGAATATTGCGCAATCATTTTGATCGTGTAAGGGCCGCTTTACATCACAGTTTCTTAATTAGGGTTATCAAATAGTAACTAGGGGATTCCTATGTTAAATTAAATTGACCGGTGGCTGTCTGGGTAAAAAAAAATAAGGAACATACAAGGATCGCCAAGTATTTATGGAGTCAGGATGTGAGACCGGTAATGGGGTGTCATCGATGGAATAGATGAGACTTGTAGAACCCTGATATATATTGATAGAACACCTGACATGAACGGGTTGATTGAAATCTAATTTACCCCTACGAGCTGGGTTAAGGGACACAACCCCCTTCAAGTGAAAAGTAATATATATATATATATATATACATATATATATATATATATATATATATATATACATGCATATATGTATATATTAGCAACCACAATGCACTTTAATTCTAAGCCATCAACATCGGGAGACCCAATGGAGGCCGACATGCACTCTCTTGATAGCGTAGTTGGTAAGTTACTACGGCACTTGTCATGTGATTGCTAGGTTCGAGTCCTTGGCAGTACCGCATTTCAATTTCTGCATGTCGGCCTCCATTGGGTCTCCCGATGTTGATGGCTTAGAATTAAAGTGCATTGTGGTTGTTAAAATGTATCTCTAATCACTGGGACCCATTCAGTGTTGTACACACACACACACACACACACACACACACACACACACACACATATATATATATATATATATATATATGTATGTATATATGTGTGTGTGTGTGTTTATGTATGAATAAGAATGAAAATAACAAATAACAAATAAAAAGAGGTGACAAGCAGAAATAACAACTGGTTTTGGGTCTTATTTTCTTTTCGACTACGTACTGGAGTACACTGCTGCAAAATGCGTTTTTGGTCAGATTGTTACATTTTTTAAAAGTTGCTCAACAGCGTTGCCAGGAATTGTTCGTTCTTTCTCTGCCGTCCTAATTAGTTGGGGCACCTCGTCGAGAACATCATTTGACTCGAAGTCGACTCGAGGTGCCATTGCGCGTGAGGATACCTTTTCCGAAAGGCCAAGCAAATGTAGATACAATTAAGGTGGCGGCACACTAGGCATTTCTCGCTAGCATGCTACTTGCCTTTGCTATTTCGTTTGAGTAGAATCGACCTTGGTTACGTGCTTTTGTTTTTTTCGAATTTCCAAAAGTCAATTTACTCTTTCGTCATATATTGAGAAGCTAAAATGACGAACTAAGAAAAGTTAAACCTAAACGAAAGTTAGACATATTGTTGAGATGTTCTTGCAGAAGTCAAGACTTGTAACCGAAGTCGTTTTTGCTCAAATGTTTAGCAAGATTAAGTAGCATACTATAGTGTGATGCCACCTAGTCAGACGAGACGTCTGGTATAAGATATCTAGCACCAGACTAGATTTAAGAAGGAAATAGGCAAGAACTGGTTTACCAAGTTTACATTCTCTAGTTCATCATTTAGTTTTGCTATATATGAAGGAAAAGCAATTTGATTTTTGGAGATTTGAAAAATAAAATATAACCGAAGTCCTTGTTACTCAAACGAACCCTTAACGACGTTGATTAAGCCTTACGCCAGGAGGCTCTTATTTATAGGCGAAGCCGCCATCTTTGTGTGGTCGGAATACTGTGAGAAATGATAGGCAGTGGCTGTTAAGAATTAAAAAAAATACTTGGTGGGTATACGTGAAAAATGCATTATCGGTCTAATCAGTGTGGGAATAGAATAACTACATTGGAATAACCCACCGCAGACATACAATTTAGCACAGGTACGGTAAAAAATGCATTATTGGGATAATCAATGTGGGCATAGATATTTACACTCGAATGATCCACTGCAGACATACAATGTTATCCACCGCAAACATACAATCAAATTCACCGCAGACATATAATCTAATCCACCGCAGACATGCAAGCTAATCCACCGCATATATGCAATCTAATCCACTGCAGACATACAATCTAATCCACCGTAGACATGTAATCTAATCCACCGCAGACATGCAAACTAATCCACCGCATATATGCAATCTAATCCACTGCGGACATACAATCTAATCCACCGCAGACATGTAATCTAATCCACCGCAGACATGCAATCTAATCCACCGCAGTCATACAATCTAATCCACTGCAGACATGCAATCTAATCCACCGCAGACTTACAATCTGATCCACTACAGTCATAGAATCTAATCCACCTCAGACATACAATCTAATCCACCGCAGACATACAATCTAATCCACCTCAGACATGCAGTCTGATCCACCGCAGACATACAATCTAATCCACCGCAGACATGCCGTCTAATCCACCGCAGACATACAATCTAATCCACTGCAGATATGCAATATAATCCACCGCAGACATACAATCTAATGCACCGCAGTCATATAATTTAATCCACCTCACATACAGTCTAATCCACCCCAGACATACACTCTAATCCATCGGAGACAATGTAATCCACCGCAGTCATACAGTTTAATCCACCTCAGACATACAGTCTAATCCATCGCAGACATACAGCCTAATCCACCTCAGATATACAATCTAATCCACCGTAGACATGCAATCTAATCCACCGCAGACATACAATCTAATCCACCGCAGTCATAGAATCTTATCCACCTCAGACATACAACCTAATCCACCGCAGACATACAGTCTAATCCACCGCAGACATACAATCTAATCCACCGCACACATGCAATCTAATCCACCTCAGACATACAATCTAATCCACCTCAGACATACAATGTAATCCACCGCAGACATACAATCTACCATAGGTACAGTGTGTCTATGTTAGTGAAACTATTGAGTTTCTTCGTATATCCTCCCGCCAGCGGTCATAGTTTTGGTGGAAGCACCGTGAAACTTGGCATGGGGATTGTGATAGCTTATTGATGAAAAATATATAATGTTGATATTAATGGTAATATAATTCCTTTAACAATGATAGTCACCCCTTGAAAGAAAATAGGCCTCTCGGCCAAAGTCAGTGGATACCGTGTCGAACTCATGAGCAGGTGGTCGTGAGTTCGATTCTGGGACCCGCTGTGTCCTTCTTCCATTGATTACTGACAACCCTGGCCAGGCGGGGATGCGACCCAAACATCGGCAAAAAAAAAAAAAAAAAAAAAAAAAAAAAAGCGGCTTGCCGCAACTGACAGGGCTTGCCCCACCACGGGTTTCTCACTTCCCACTTCGTGGTAGTGGGATGGTGAGTTTTCCTCTTCACTCACTCTTCCCTGAAACTCGAGATACGGGGTCGCTTGTGCTCAGGGACACTTTTGTACTGAGTCCCATTATCACAGCTTCATTAACTCGGTAATTAATGGGAAGAAACATTCTCCCGTTGTCAACAGTACGCGATCGGTCCATGCCAGGAAAGACTGGAATACACGGACTTCCAACTAGCCACTCTTGGACATCCACAGTGACAGATCTTGTAGTCTCACCCTCTTGTGCACATTGACCGGAAAAGAAACCTCGGGCCGATGCAGGCTATATACTTACATTAGGCCCTGTTCACACTGGCGGTTCCAGTCGCGACGGTTCAATTACAGTGTAAGTCAGTGGGGGCGTTCACACAAATGTGCAGTTTCTCCTTGACTATGCGGCACAGCCCCGGTTTCCGCGCGGTTGAAACCGCCAGTGTGAACAGGGCCTTAGTGTGGGTCTGTTTCTGTGTCATTACATGGAAATAGGAAGAGAGCAGTCGCCGGTTGTCAGCTGTATGTGGGAAACTGGAGGAAAGCTGTAGTTGATACAGATCTTGGGCCTGGTCCAGAGACCGTGTGCCAGCCCCTCATGGTTGCACATGGAAGTGAGGATATAGATGGTATTAAAAAATTACAAACTGATCTGGCCCGGATGATTTCATTCAGCTGTGTGTATGTGTAGAATATATATATATATATATATATATATATATATATATATATATATATATAATGCACAGGCTTACATACAGAGCAATAAAGAGAAAGGAGAACGAGCAAGTCCGGGTCAGAAAGAGAGCAAGAGGAGGGGAGGTGGGGGGATGGCAAAAAAGAACCAGGGCAAGAAAGCGCGTGCATGCGTGCGTGTGCGTGTCTGAGTGCAACTCAAGTAATCCCCCCCCCACCTTGTCCCAAGTAATCCTCCCCCCCCCTTGCCCCAAGTGCCTCCTGGAGCGCAATAGCCATCCGCCCATCCACCCATTTACCTCCGCCTCCCATCCATAAACCCATTTCCCCTCACCCACGGTCCGCACTTGACGAGGGACATGAGGACCAGCAGGCCTGGGGACGAAGCTCTCATTAGCACTCGGAGCCCCGCCGTCACCTACTTGAGTGGACAAGCTCTGGAATTCTAATAAACAGGATATTGTTCGACAGTCGGCCTATTACAGCGCCTTCATTATATAGGCCTAATGATGTGTCAGCCCTGCTCTGTCGTGTGTCCGTCAATAGGTCGAGTGGAGTATGTCCCAGTGCTTTTACATGTGTATATATATATATATATATATATATATATATATATATACATATATATATATATATATATGTGTGTGTGTGTGTGTGTATGTATGCAAAATTACCACATGAGAAAAGAAACTTGAAGACAGACGCATAACATAAGACGATGTAATTATACAAAAGTACTTACTGTATTCAAGATTCTTTTCTCCTGTGGTAATTATGCATAATATGTTCACGGTGATGCGACAGGCCCATATATATATATATATATATATATATATATATATATATATATATATATATATATATATATATATATATATATATAATATATTTACGCGAGCACACACAATCACAGACACGCACGTGTATGTTTGTGTGTGAGTACGAAATGACTAGCAAGAAGAGGCCCAATTAACCCGGTACTCTATACAGATGAATCAACAAACCTCCCAGTGGTTGACTCCAGTAGTGTATCGACACGAATGCTTATGAACCAACTGTTCTCCCGGAAATTAGATGGGTATCTGTTGCCAAGACATATTGGCCTGTGTTTCCAAAACCCAACAGTTCTCCACTAACTTAGCTGTCCCACAGGAAGAAGTATTCATGCATAAATGTATAGTGGCTCTCTTACATACATACATATACCAAAGGCTTTTTCCCCCTTACACGGGGGGTAGCCAAAAAGAAAAAGGCATAGAAATCAATCCCACCCATTTCATTTCCCATATATTCCACTCCCCTCCACCCTCCTCCCTCCCTCCTATCTTAGCACCTCTTATCTTAGTGGCTATCTTAGTGACTCTCTTAACAGCAATAAAGTGCATGAGGACAAAAAAGGTCTAAAGCCCCTTGTCACACATTCGCGACTCAAGTGTGTTCGTTTGAGAAGAAACGACTTGGGTTACAGTCTTATATTTTTTTAATCTACAAATGTCATATTACCTCTGCGTCATATATTGAGAAGCTGAATGACGAACTAAGAGAAGTTAAACCTTTACCAATATTAGACACATTGTTGAATTGTCATTAGCGAAGTCTGGAATACTGTAAGCCAAGTCGTCTTCCAGTCTTTCAAATTCACCACATTGGACGAGAATCTTGAATGTATGAGATGCTACTTGGTCATTCAAATCCAACGAGATGCTTGTAAACAAGCCTTCAAATAGCTTGTTTTACTGCAGTAAGGTGTTTCGGTACGTATACCCAAGTACCAAAGGGTCTCCCAATGACTGGGGACCCCATTACTTTCAAGAGGACCAGTCTATAAATACATCGTATATATGACTACTGGATTCGAACCCTAAGCTGTGTGGCACTAGACTATATCAATCTTATAGTCTACATCACGGAGGGATGTTCAGAAGAAATTAATTGGTCCCTCGACATCAGCTTCCCGAGGTGCTAGTATCGTAGTCCATATTTCATTCAGGGGAGCCACCGGACAAGTATATACTTGTATCGACATTTTGATGAAGCACCTCTTACCACAGGATTCGATCCCTCGGCTGTGTCACACTAGACTCCAGTTCCAGCGTTTCTTAACATTTTTCGACCTCAGCACCCCTTTTGGTCAGGCCTAAACAGTCCAGCACCCCCTACCATTGGCTAACACCTGGTTACTATAAAGTAAAGACGTATGTGACCTTCCCCAGCACACCCTGAAATTGATTTCAGCACCCCCAGGTTAAGAAACGCTGAACTAGAGCAACATAGCCTATAGCGATATCAAGTGCACCACGGGGAGTTGTTCAAAGTAGACTATGATACCTGCACCATGGGAAGATGATGTCGGAGGACCAAAAGGCCTCTTTTTAAACATCCTTCCGTATTGTAGTTGGTAGGGCTCTCGGTGCGTGAGGGTTTAATGTCACACGCCCTAGGTTTCGAATCCCGTATACAGCGACGCTTAATCAAGCTGTCGATACTAGTGTGCGCGCGCGTGTATATATATATATATATATATATATATATATATATATATATATATATATATATATATATATATATATTTATGCGCGCGCGAGCATGTGTGTGTGCTTGTGTGTATACAGGGTTTCTTAAAAGGCTACTCGTAAGTTTTCGACTTCCACTAAGAAATGTCGTTTAATTAACCTGTCGAATCGTGTCTCTATTTGTCGATTGGATTTCCCAAGTAGCGATGAAATAAGTGTACAATGCAATTATTATACAAGTTGATGTCGGGAGGCCAAGGGTGTTCTTCCAACCAGCCGCTTTTGGACATTCGCCGTGGCAAAACTGTATCGTCCCAGCCTCTGGAGTACACGGCCGAGGGTTCGATTCCCACTAGGGAAAGTCAGTCTCTCTCTCTCTCTCTCTCTCTCTCTTTCTCTGCCACACACACACGGGGTGGGGGGCTACTATGAGGCTCAATTTAGTCTTGTAGGGCACAAATTGATAAATCACATGTAAACGACATGCGGGTCAGGGCGTCAGCGCCCTGTTTACGTTAGCACTTAACGCTATACATACGGTCCTATATAGGCTTTAGGCAATGCGATAACCCGAAGTAGTGTCACGGATAGTGATAAGATAGTCTGGCGGCAGCCAGAAAAAAAAAGTCGTATTTTGTGAAAGGGTTAATCAAAATGAGGACTAATTCCAACGCTACAACGGAGATGTCTGATGGGACTCTGAAAAAAAAGGAAATTGCCACCAACTACGGAAGTGTTGACACCCGCAGCCCCATGTTAACTCTGTTGTGGACCAGAATTGCATTCCACGGAGACTCCCATCCCCTCAGCTGAATAAAGTCATCCGGCTTTGACTAAATTAAGATGCGTGAAGGGTGTCACTATACCCATTCGGTTAATCGAGGTGATCTGAATACTTCAGCTGAATAAATTGGACAGATTTTGATTTAAGAAGGAAACAGGCAAGAACTAGTTTACCAGTAGAATGGTTAATGAATGGGATAGACTTAGTAACCATGTAGTGAGCGCTGAAACTAATGGTTGTTTTAAGAGAATATTAGATAACTTTATAGATGAGGATGTAAGGTGGTAATGGACATGGAACTCCCTAGTGTAGGCCTTATGGTCTCTTGCTGTCTCCTTCAGTCTTATGTTCTTAAAAGATTATCAGGTTCATTCCTCCACCAAGTTCTGACTCACTCCTTATCCAACCTTCTGCTCTCTCTCTCTCTCTCTCTCTCTTTTTCTTTCTCCTGTCAGTCAACCCCCAAAACATCCCCTTATTATATCCTTCTAAATAATTGTCAGTGTTGATTACGTTGTTTTTACAGTTGTGTGCATAATGTTGCTTTGATAAGAAACATCTAGTGTATGTTTGTATATAGCGGTATCGTGTTCATCGTCAAAAAGTGTAAATTGCTGTTAAAGTGGCTAATGTAGTTGCAAAAAGAAGCAATGAATTGGCTTGAACCTCTTTAGTACAAAATTTACACCCCTCACCCCCAACCCCCACCCACCCACCCCTCTCTCTCTTTCTCTCTCTCTCTCTCTCTCTCTCTCTCTCTCTCTCTCTCTCTCTCTCTCGCATTTTCAGCGGAATGAAGTCGTCTGGGCCAGAACAGATTTTGTAAAGTGTGTCATCATTGTGAAGGAGTTATTCTCAACACGCAATAACGTCTGTCTGATCTTAACTAAAATAAACTCCGCAAAGAGTATCGCCTTACCGAAGAGGCTAGAAAGGTCTTTGCAGCGACGTGACAACCCAGACACCTACGGAAGGACAAAAGACGTTTGCAGAAGTGGGCGGTGACGAAGGGGGTGGGGGGGAGGTGAGAAGGGGAGGGTGTGATGGGATGTATGGCTGTATGAGTGGAGGGAGAGCGCGGTAAAGAAGGCACGCGGGCGCTCGTGCGTGTGCGTGCATATGTACTCTGACGTGCGTGTGAATAAAAACTCATTATTGGGCCTTGCAAGACCTTGGAGTTGCCTTATCGATTTGTATGGGCGCGTTGGGAACCCTCATGTGACCCTTCACAAAGTCCTCGTGTTCTTGTGTGTGTGTGTGTGTGTGTGTGTGTGTACGTGCGTGCGTGCACGCATATGTATATGAGTATATGTATTTGAGTTTGTGTGTGTGTGTGTGTGTGTACGTGCGTGGACGCATATGTATATGAGTATATGTATTTCGTGTGTGTGTGCATACGTATTTGTGTAGTGTATAGCGCTCTTTTATGTCTTTCACCATGATTTTGGATAATGTATTGGACTTCAGATCGACAGCTCAGAGCTCGTATATAGTTTGATCTATGGGCAATGCTGTGACCTTACATAAGTTACAGTGATAAAACATGAAGAGGTAAAAAAGCATCAATGTTTATCCGAATAAATCTTAAAACTTGGAATTGTGTTTCATGCAGTTGCCTTGGATGGAAGCTTATTCCATTCATTTCTGTCTACTGACAGATTAGATCTACGTTCTGGCAGTTTGAGGCCATTATATCTCGCCCGATTACTATTTAATGTGAAAATATGTTCAACTTCTTCAACACGGTGACCTGATTCATCGACCCCGTTCTGTCCAAGAACAAGCGATCTTACGTGGCTGAGGAGCCTCTGGCTTTAGTCTAGTGTTGATATATTGAGACCCGTTTAGATTAATACTCAGCCCATATATACGTGGAAGTAACAATCCTCAGCCATAATACAATCTACAAAGTCCGCCTTCGTGTCAAGGGAGCTAATCTTGATCTGATCAATTCCCTTGAACAACTTTAAGGGTTGTATGAAGCGTCCCCCTTTTTTATTTTATTATTTTTTGTATGTTTTGTTTCTTGTATATGGTATACACCACACACACACACACAAATACTCGGTCTTGTTCATTTCCCTTGCTTAAGGGGTGCAGTGACGGCCTTAAAACACACACACACACACACACACACACACACACACACACACACACACACACACGCACACATCTCTCTCTCGCTCTCTCTCTCTCTCTCTCTCGCTCTCGCTCTCGGTGTTTTCCCAAATTTACTCAAATTGTAATTATGGTTAAGATCACACTGTCAAAAGCTGTATGGTTTACTATCCTTGCGTTCACCGAAAATTAAGTGTACAGGTTATACCAGATTCACTGGTAGTCTTCCTACATTGCTTCTGGCCCAGTGCAGTGGGCGGGATACAGGGATGACCCGTCATCCATGAGGAGCTAAGATGAGAGTGAGGGAAAGGGTGGTGAATGGGAGTGGAATGGGTGGGAGTGGGTACGTAACTTTGACTAGGCTACCTCCCTAATAAGGGGGAAAAACTCTTGGTGTATAGAATAGAAAGACAGGTAGTTTTGCTCAAGTTCCTAGTAGGTGTGGTTTGATATTCGCAGTCAGCCCGTTGCTGATGTTAGGCACCCTCAGCTGATTGTGTGTGTGTGTGTGATTCACCACGGTCTTGGATCATGTGTTGGACTCGTAATCGACAGCTATTACCCTCCCTGATGAAAGCTCAAAGCTCTATATGGCTCGATCTATGGGTAATATTGTGACATTACACGCACACACACACACACACACACACACACACACACACACACACACACACACACACACACACACATACACACACAATTCCTTACTCACCAGAGTTGAAGTGCCGGCCCTGGGCTGCAATCGAAATAGGACCACTGGATTTGCATTCGCGGACTGTACCACTGCACCGTGTGTGTGTGTGTGTGTGTGTTTGTATAAGATTCACCATGGTCTTGGATCACGTGTTGGACTCGTGATTGACAGCTATTTCCCTTCCGGAAGAGAACTCAAAGCTCATAAATGAACGATCTATGGGTAATGCTATGAGCTTACACGCTCACACACCCACACCTCCCCGCCCACGAGAGTTGGAGTGACGACTCGCAACGCAGCGATACTGAAATTATTTCACCCCTGGACGGGATTCGAACCCGGACCGCCGTAGTTGTGGCCGCGAACGCTACCACCGTGTGTGTCTGTGTGTGTGGTTAAGAAGGTATCTTAAAATTACGATTGCATGCACGGTGAGTGTGATCGTATCAAAAGAGGAAGGCGCCATTTCTGGCACGAAACTCTAATTACCGAGTCATCTAAAGAACTCCATTATCGTCTCCATCGGGCGACTGAGGAGGGAAGGAAAGCTGGCGGCTTTTTCCGGCCTGCAGGTGCTCTACCGGGACGAGGGGGCTTTCTCCTCACCGCCAGCCCCACCGCCCCCCACCCCCCCACCCCCCGCCCTCTTCCTTTTTTATCATCCCGATGGGCCCTGATGTCTGTCGAGGGATATTATTAGTTGAGGCTGCATAGCTTTTGTATGGGCCTATGCCTCATCGAACCGAAGGGACAGAGGGGGAGTGGGGTGGGGAAAGGTGAGGGGGGGAAATGCAGACTGTCCAGTAGGGGAAATGGAAATGTATAAATGGAATATAAATCTGTTGGATAAGGGGGAGGCATAGGAAGGGGAGGGTAGGAGGTAGAAAAAATATATAAGAATTAGGTCTATTTGAGAGATTGAAGAGGGAGGTTGGGGGTGGGCGGGAATGGGGAATGTTTGGCAATGGAGGGTTGTTGGTAGTGTTAGGGTCGAATAAGATTTTGTAATCGATTAATTCTGGCTGCAGTTGCTATAGGTATGGCTCACTGAATAATGATTGTGGTTGGATATATGTCATTGTACAGTGTATGTATGTATGCATGTATGTATATATATATATGTATGTATATATATATAATATATATATATATATATATATATATATATATACCTAGTGAATTGAATAATGTACATTATTGAGTGCAGTGGTAGTAAATGTAAGATACAGAAAATCCAATAAGAGGCGAGATATGAAATCATGCAGGCTTACAGCATAATAGTTTGAAAACTATTGTGTGATGTTGGACATTTATTCGAACGTGTGTGTGTGTGCATGTGCGTGTGTATGTGAGAGAGAGAGATGGGCACATTATACGAGGTTTTGCGTGAAACTCAAACGTGATAAGGTTGTGGCACACTAGGCTAGCATGCTACTTCGTTTGAGTAGAAACGACTTAGGTTACTATATTCTAGACTTACGTAAGAGCATCTCAACAATGTGTCCAACATTCGTATAAGTTTAACTATTTTTGAGTTCGTCATTCAGCTTCTCACTATATGACGCAAGAGTAATTTCACATTTGGAAATTTGAAAAACAAAAGCTCGTAACCGAATTCAATTCTACTTAAACGAAGTAGCAAAAGCAAGTAGCATGCTAGCGAGAAATCCCTAGTGTGCCACCACCTTTAGTTTCTCGTACGCAATTGTTTTATTTATTATGTTCAGTTTCCTGTTGTTGTTGTTTTTTTCAGAATGTGCGCGCGTGTCCGCGCTCATGTTTGTATGAACCAAGTTATGAATTATAGAAGTTATTTTCACTGTATCTCACCTCCTGGCCAAAGTTGTATTTAGTCATGGTATAAGAGATTGGTGTATTTACCTATGCTGTACGTGAGAGAGAGAGAGAGAGTTATTTTCACGATATCCTGCCTCCTGCCCAAAGTTGTATTTCATCATTGTATAAGAGATTGATGAATTTAACCTATGCTGTATGTGTGTGTGTGTGAGAGAGAGAGAGAGAGAGAAAGAGAGAGTGCCGGTATTTCAGTGGATCTTATCACTTACTGTGCATTTACGTGACTAAATGTCCAACCGCTCCACACAGCGGCAGACATCATAGGTGCAGTACATTAGTGTCGCATATATATGCTAGCACCTAATCAGTATGGTCGACCAGATTACACTGATTTCAGACTTCATTCACAACCACAGCCATTCCAACATTCCAAAAAATTAACATCCACTTCTCAGCATACATACAACCTTGACAAGCCGGATTAAGTCACCGTGTTGAGGTACAAAGGCTGTATTGTCCCTCAGGGGATAGTCCGGTCCTGCGGTAGACCATTAAGGATGAACTCTATATTCACACACACACACACACACACACACACACACACACACACACACACACACACACACACACACACACACACACACACACACAACATAGAGTGGTGGACACTTGAAACAAACTGGACAATGAAATAGTGTGCGCAAAAACCATTCATGAGTTTAAGAGCAAACTAGACACTGCGAGATACAAAGGCGGGACACCACGAGCGTAGCCCCTTCCCGCAAAATACTAGGTAAATAAATACACACACACACACACACACAACAAAAATACGACGATGCATGTATTTTTCAGTGTCGATTCAAGGTGTGGTCGCTCAAGCCTCCTGTGCTCATACAGAGGGAAGGGAGGGTGAACCGGGGACGGGGGCTGGCGGGATTTGAGAGTAGGGTCAGATTAGTAACTGCTCTTATGGATATCTATTGACGTGAAAATTTCAGCTCTTGAGCTAAAGCGATTAACTGCTGTTGGAGATCATGAAGGAAGGAGGGAAATAAACGAAGATAAATTGATTTGAGCCAAAGAGAAGGTTGGGGAGGATAGGACAGGAAGAAAAGGGGGCTTACGGAACTCCACCGATCCTTCTTTTCCTCCCTAATTCAATTCCGAGTAGTACGACTACTACTTCTACTACTACTACTTTTTATATATATAATACGACCTCCATCCTCGTGGAACTGTGTGGTGGAAGCAGCAGGATCTGTCTTTCCACAGACACAGTTCATTGGCCCCTCTCCCGCCAATGATTGTGGTCGACGACCCTTTATTTATCTACTACTACTACTACTACTACTACTACTACTATCACAATTTTTTTCTTACTACTACTATTTCTCTACTACTACACACACCCTTTTCGTCCTACTCTGCCTCCTATTTTTTTCCTCCTCTTTCTCCTCGTCCTCATCTGCCGCCTCCTTTCATCTTCCTCCACCTCTTCCCTCATCTCTTCTTTCGGTTCCTCCTCTTGCTCCCTCTTCCCCCCCCCTCCAGTATGGAATATTGAGTGAATGGGTTCTATCCTTACGTTAAAGGTTCCACACCGCACCTCTGCGGACCAGAACCACGAAGCATTCTTTTACGATAACAAAAAAGAAGAAAAAAAAAAAAGTTGATCACTTTTACTTTTTACCTCCAACATCCACTGTCCCTCCTTCCTGATACTCTTCTCGAAAATCTCCTTCACCACCTCTGTGAATCACCCTCTTCGGTGTCATAGTGTCCCCCAAGAACAAAAGTGAGGATTATCGGCGATGAAATACAATACACTTGTAGGACTCCAACTCTTGTACGCAATATTGTTCCCAAGGACAAAAACCAGGGTTAATCATCGGAAACGAAATACAAATATTTCTCCTTTTACTTCCCTCCTCCTTATCCTCCTCCTCTTCCTCCTCCTC
This sequence comes from Oratosquilla oratoria, assembly GCF_046742065.1. Classification (NCBI taxonomy): domain Eukaryota; kingdom Metazoa; phylum Arthropoda; class Malacostraca; order Stomatopoda; family Squillidae; genus Oratosquilla; species Oratosquilla oratoria. The sequence continues at coordinate 31,531,106 of NC_134789.1, forward strand.
CTCCTCCTCCTCCTCCTCCTCCTCCTCCTCCTCCTCCTCCTCCTCCTCTTTCTTCTATATCTCCTCCTTCTTCCACCACCTCGTCATATTTGCCCTCTTCGCCCCTCCACCTCCTTCTACCTCCTCGTCCACTCCTTCCCCTTTCTCCTCCTCCTCTTACTCCTCCTTCTACCTCTACGTCCTCATCCGCTTCCTCCTTCTTCTACCTCCTCTTCTTTGTCTTCCTCCTCCTGCTCCTACCTCTTCGTTCTCCTCTCCTCCTCCTTCCCCTTTTCGTCCTCCTCCTCCTCCTACTCTTCCTTCTCCTCTTCCTCCTCCTCCTCCTTCTACCTCCTCGTGCTCTTCGTCCTCCTCCTCCTTCTACCACCTCCTCCTACCTCCTCTTCTTCTTTATCTTCCTTCTCTTCCTCGTATGCGCGAATGCTGGTCATCTCTTTCCCTTCCATTGAAAGAAGTCTGCGATAGGCCTATGAATGCGTTTTCAATGACGCCCCCTCTCTCCGCGATGCTGAGAGGGACAGGGAGTGTGAGGGCATAGTACAGCAGTCCCTCAATACTGTGGTTCATTATATATTCAGTTTCTCATAAGTTTGTTATTCAACTGAGGGAAGTTCACGCCCCCCCCCACCCGCCTGACCGAGACCTTGTTCGAAGCCCCAATAAGAACATAAGAATGGAGGAGACTGCAAGAGACCATAATGCCTACACTAGGCAGTTCTATGTCTCTTACCACCTTCATCCCTGTACATAAAATTGTCTGGTTTTCTCTTAAAACAAACAATTCTTTCAGCGCTCACTACAATATTACTAAGTCAGTTCCATTCGTTAACCAATCTGTTGGTAAACCAGTTCTTGCTTATTTTCTTCTATTAAGTCCGGGGCGTGACTCTGCTAGATTATGGCGGTTGACGCAACAAAATTATTACAGTCCATCTGAGCGGGTTAGAGCGTCGCTACTTGCGGCGGAGGTTGAGGTGACGGCAGCTCGAATTTGCCACCTGCAAGTTGGACCAAGGGCATGGTTCATTGAATTCCATGCTATAAAGTCCTCTGTAAGGGGCACCGTTCTAGCCTCCTGATGGGGGAGGGGGGAGGGTTCGTGATGTTAAACCGAATGAACGATAATGAAAGGTCGCGCAATCGGTTGTACTCTGCTGCTTCTACAGTACGTGAGGTGGAGATGTGGAAGAGGGTGATGAAGGTGGAAAAGGGTGGAGAGAGGGGAGGTTGGTAGACGTCGTGGCGATTTTTTAATCAATGCCCACCACCGTTTCAAGGGCACGAAGGAGTGAAATAGGTCCACGTTTTGCTCGGTGCGATTATAATTATCGTTCAACAATGATCGTCGAACGATTGTCTTGAACTCTAATTATTTGTTTATGAATGGGATTATTTTGATTCGAGATGCTAAGTACGAGGTTGGTAATTCTAGCCGAATCTACCAACGCGTTTACACAGATATAATGCCAGGTATTGATGCGCGTCACCTGCTATTGGTTGTGACAATAAGCTAATAATATAATCGCGCCGAACAAAACATACTTTTAGCCCGAAACAACGGAGAGTTTCCATCCGGCTGAACCGAATCGTGTGGCCGTAGTCGTTAGATGATAAATGTCAATAAACGATCGTTTTTATATTTCGAGTTAACCTTTATTTGAATAAAACAGCCTAGCGAGAGTCATAGAAACTGCGCAGGTCAGACCGCCACTGTTTCAGCCTAAGAGCAAACTGAGACGCAAGCGGCGCAGCGCAGAGCAAAGGCAGACTTCCTGTTGCTGAATTGAAGTACAGTTTGAACTTCTCTGTCACGTGAAATGTTTCTAGATGTACTACTACATCAGCATTTCAAGGGAGAGAGGAGTTCACACATTTGGCTGGAACCCGAGAGCTCGATCGGTTTTCACCGTAACCTCACTTGACATTTTAAGCACAATAAAACATGGAAAAGTAGATGGCTAAGTATAATATATATGTGTACACACACACACACACACACACACACACACACACACACACACACACACACACACACATATATATATATATATATATATTATATATATATATATATATCACACTTGCACATACACACACACACACACACACACACACACACACACACACACACACACACACACACATTTCTGTAAAGAAAGTTGCGTTCCTCTGTATGGTAAAAGAACGCTCATCTGTGTCTGTAAAAGGGGGGAAATATTGGGCTGTGGAAGTGAAGTGTAGGGGAAGAGAAATGTTGTCCAAAAGGAAATTCACGTCCGAGGAGAGAGAGAGAGACCAAGAGAGAAGTGCGAGATAAAGAAGAGGACCATGAGAGTTGGAAATGAACAGAAAGAGTTGAGGGCTCGGCGCGTCTATGGGGGCTTGGGGGCAACTCATAAGATTTGTTGAATCGATATGGGTGCGAGGAAAGGGGAAGGGGAAAGAGGAGACGAAGGACCAAGGGGAGGAGGAAGAGGAGGCGAAGGGCCAAGGGGAGGAGGAGGAGGAGAAGAGGAGCGGTCCATTGGTAACCTTTCGCTACGCTGGGGATTTCTTTAAGCTAGAAAATATCCCTTGGCGACAGCCAGAACATAAGAGGCGTCCAGAAACAGAGGGGCATCACTGCCACTTTTACGGGTCTCAAGTTAAGCACGGATTGTGAAAGATGTACGCCCCTATATAAATATCCGTGCTTAACTGTAAACCAGCAAAAGTGGCGGGGATGCCCCTCTGTTTCTGGATTCCTTATGTAGGAGTCACCGCTGGTAAAGAAATGAATAGTCAGGATAAGACCATTTCGCTGCGCAAAGAGTTTGCCTCGGCTGAATGAAATCATCTGGCGTCAGTCAGAAGAAATATGTAAATTGTCAGTAGCAATGAAAGAGAGTCAGATGACGGTTATGGGTCACTTATGAATCCCTTCAAATTGGTAATGATTTTAAATATTTTGTTGTGAGTAAGGCCAGGCGATTTCAAATTTTCTGCGACTAGACAAAATCCATTGGCCAAGTGTCTTTTTGTATGTGTGCGTTCGTGTGTGTGTGTGTGTTTGGGAGAAAACGTGTATGTCAAGGTCTCTCGCAAGGGACGGAGGCTTCCCCTCCATATCTGAATAAAATGACCTGATGGCAGCCAGAAACGTTTAATTAAACGGTGGGCCACCGGATTGATCCCATGAGGGTTTGAGCCAGTTTTTTTTTTTTTTCACATACCCACGTGATGCCACTGTAAGTAGTCGCATCTCTCGTCGGAATAAAATCGCCTGACAGGAACCAACGAAGTATACAAAGGTCGACGTCTGCTATGCCGAGGTTATAAGAATATACGGCTTGACGCGAACCGCACTCACCCTTGAGGGTGAGCCTTGATGCGAGGTCTCAAGTGTTAGCCCGCGGGATGGTATAGGGGTCGTCTTGCAGAGCGGTACACTGGTATGGAAATTATTTTCTTTGGTGCGATTGTACGGTATGCCGAAAAGGTGACTGGAAGTTTGTCGGTATGGCGCAATCGGTTGAATCATTGTCACTTGTTACGTGCTAGCGGAGGTTCGAGTCCTTAGCTGTACCACATATCAATTTCTGTATGTATGCCTCCTCAAGTTTCTCGATGTTGATGGCCTAGAATTAAAATGAATTGTGGTTGATAAATGTAAATATGTTAAGTCACTGTCACTTGTTACGTGCTAGCGGAGGTTCGAGTCCTTAGCTGTTCCACGTATCAATTTCTGCATGTATGTCTCCTCGAGTTTCTCGATGTTGATGGTTTAGAATTAAAGTGAATTTTGGTTGATAAATGTAAATCTGTTCACTGGGACCCATTCAGTGTTGCACACACACACACACACAATATATATATATATATATATATATATATTGATGGCGCAATCGGTTAAGTCACTGTCACTTGTTACGTGCTAGCGGAGGTTCGAGTCCTTAGCTGTACCACGTATCAATTTCTATTTGTATGCCTCCTCGAGTGGAACTGCCGAGTGTAGGCCTTATGCTTTCTTGCAGTTTCTTCCATTCTTATGTTCTTATATTAGAGATGATTAAAGTAGCCTGGTGGTAACAAAAAGGGAAAGAAGTGTCGCCCGGTGTGGGAAGGATGAAAACAACTCAATGTACGAGGTATCTATCTATATACCAAGATATTTTCCCCCTTACAAGAGAGGTAGCCAAGTCAAAGGCACGTACCTACTCCCACGCATTCCACTCCCATCCACCACCCTTTCCCCCCTTTCATCTTAGTTCCTCATGGTGACGGGTCATCCCTGTATTTCGTCCACTGCCCTGGATAAGAAGCAGTGTAGCAAGACACAGTACATCCACAGCAAGGCCGCTTCACTTAATCGGCGACCCTTCTCTCCGTCTTGCAGAAAAAAGAAGACTGGGAGAAATCCCTACGGGCTGCGTCAAAATATATTTTTTAGTAAAAATAAGAACAAGGCATATACAAAGCTAACGACAGATTCACATAAGCAAGATCTTGATTCCGAATGGGTGCCAAAAAGATGAATGAAATATCATGGCGACAGTAGTGAGGAAAGAGTACCGACGCTTATGGAAAGGATTAATTGAGATTGACCACCTTTTTCACAGGAGGAGTGCTCGGGAGGTGCATGTAATTGCCAGGTAAAGTGCCAAACACGCTCCGGAAGAGGATAACCAGGAAATAGAATCCGACATAGATGATGCAAAAGAAACCTCGTGCGCACAAGAAGGCCGTTGTTAAGGTGGCGGCACATTAGGCTAGCATGCTACTTACATTTAGTACTTCGTTTGAGTAGAAACAACTTCGGTCACAATATTCTAGACTTTGGTAGGAACATTTCAACAATGTGTAACATTCGTATAGGTTTAACTTCTCTTAGTTCGTCATTCAGTTTCTCACTATATGACGCAAGTGATTTGATATTTGGAAATATGAAAAACAAAAAGATCGTAATCAAAGTCGTTTCTACTCAAAGTAGCAAAAGCAAGTAGCATGCTAGCGAGACATGCCTAGTGTGCCGCCACCTTAAAAATGGCCTCGATGTCCGGGCCCAACCACTTTGTTATGCTTTGACGGGCAATAACCTTCAGTGGCAATCTAAACCGCGGTGAAAACAAAAATGTCTCGTGGTGGTGTATTTTCTGTACAGTGAAACTTATTGCTTTTCACAACAATACAGTGATTGGAGCTCTCACCTCTCTAGTTCTCAGATTTGTTTACCATGCAATTGAGCTTATCATACATATGCAGACACCACCTCCACATCAGGATGCCCACTGGCCGATCGGATTAGAGCTTCGCTATTTGTGGCGGAGGTCGAGGTAACGTCAGTACGAACCCTCCCACCAGCGAGTTCAATCACGGGCATGTTTTATGGTGCACAGAAATCTTGAACGAACGCATTGGCCAACTAATTAGATATGTGTATATAAAGAAACCCCTTTATTAGTACGACGTTTCGATTGTTACAGTTTTATCATGTACTTGATAAGTTGTAACAGGCGAAAGGTTGTACTAATAAAGTCCCTGTCCTCACATTCAGGTGTTTCTTTATACACACATCTGTTCATCACATACAAATATTCAGATGTAAATTGTTTGCAGCGTGCCACATCCTATTTGTTTGGCCAACACTGTCACTGTAAATGTACTCACTCCTTTTTGACTAACTGATTCACAAGTATGCCCAAGAGGTTCACGCCCTGATGCCACATAAGGTTTTACTTTCCCTCAAGCCTCGTTTACACGGGACAAGTTGAGAGGCAAGTCAAGTGTGCAAGTTACACTGAAAAGGGAAGCGATCAAATACGTGTTCACACAGGCCACGTCAGAGATAAGTGGCCTGTGCGAACATGTACTTGCTCGCTTTCCTCTCCAGTTCAAGTAACTTGCACACTTGACTTGCCTCTCAATTTGCCCCGTGTAAGCGAGGCCGTATGTCTTCTTGACTGTCAGGTCAAGTAGGAGTCATCAGTAGACACTGGGTTCGAATCTAGACCCACGTGGTGCAAAGTGAGGTCGAACCCAAAGCTCCACAGCAGCACAGTGTACTAGATCTGTAAAGTAAATTTCTTTATTTTGGTTTGTTTATATGTGCCACAACCTATTCAGTAGTGTAATGGTGCTTTTATTTCAATTTCAGGTGCTCCTCTTATGCGTCCGAGGACCCCATCAGGAAAGCATTTGTGTAAGTACCGATCCGTATTGGGACCCCCCCCCCCTCCCCCATCGTATATAGGGGGATTTGGGATTTGTATGGTATTTTGATCAAGGCAGTCGCGATCCTCTTTGATTTTGCCGAGTCATATGTTTAAGTGACTCGGAGATGAGTTTACTTGATCGCAGCTAGTTTTGTGTGTGTGTGTGTGTGTGTATGTACAGTATGTGTGTTTGTGTGCGTGTGTACGCGCTTGCATATATATCTTCTTTCAGGTAAACTTTTATATGAGGACGAGACTGTATTGGGTTGTATTTATGTAAGTGCGCGTATGTGTATACTCCTTGTGTAGATAGTTCTGTATATACCATCGTATAAAACGCGTTTTTTATTTTTAGATGTATTACAAAATTCCATTGCATCTAATACGGCCGTATACATTTTCTTACAAAACCACTTGAAAATATCATTCAATAAATGTATGATGAAACGTACTATTTTTCGAACAAAATATCCTTATTTTAGAGGTGCGTTTTATGCGAAGGTGCGGCTTATACGCTGGTAAATAAATTACATGATCTCATATGTCAACACATATATGCATCTGTTCGTGCTTGTGCATCTTTAGTCGTTATACTGTGCTTGTACGTTTATTCATACTTGATAGTATGAAGACCCGTTTGTTTTTATCAGGTGTTTGTGTTATTTGAAAAAGGCCATGCGAAGATGTAACAGTGAGCAGAGACAAAGGAATGTATGGGAAAATCAACCAATATATTGTCTTACGTACATTATTATTCTAACTTTTGTATTGATGTTGAAAGGTGTCTTTATATCCATGTCACGATCCACCTATGGGCCAGGCTAGTCGCGACACGAAAAAAAAGTTAAGACCTTGCGCAGCTCGGACGAGTGACAGTGTTCAGGCAGGATTATTAAACTCTTCGTTAAAATTAATTATTATTTACAATATTAAAATAGACACAAACAACATAAATGAACTTAGAATAAGAATATTGTAAATGCATATATGTTACATGAATTATGAATAAGTACTGAATCAGTTACCAAGTAGAGAAGTAGCTAGTTGTGAGCTTGTATGCAGCACGTAAGAACAGGTGGACGAAATGAAGTCTTGATTATGGTGTAGACAAGTCTTGATTCTGGTTTCTAGAAGTCGCACCAACGGAAAGTGGTCTGGTCCGATCTTCAAGTCTCGGAAACACATGAGTTGAGGAGAGACTGGAGCACGATAACTTCTGGTAGGGGTCTTCTGGTAGGCGGAAACACGTAGGATATTTTTTTATGTTTCGTGGTCGAGAAATAACAGAGAGAGAGCGTGTGTTGAGTCGTACTTAGCTTTACTCCAGCAGCAGTATATGCCCGAAACAATTAGGGAAAGGGAAGGATTGCACTTCGCGTGGAGATTGCCAATTCACGGGTTCGGCACTTAAAGATTGCTTAGTGCAGTCGTAGAGGTCCAAGGTACTTGTTTAGTTGAGTTGTCATAATCGACGAATGTAGAAAATGTTCTACTTTGATTCAGATGAACTGTGGGCGTCTGCTTCTTTTCTTGTCTTCTCCCTCTGCTCTCTTCTCTGCCGTCGCTCTTTGCTTGGATCTCCATTCGGGGTCTGTAGTCGCTGTCTCCATTCGGCCTTACATAGCCCGGGCATTGGTGATTACTTTTCCTGGCTGTCAAAACGTGCTTAAACAAGGTAGTACAGCCGCTTCCTACCAATGGGAAAGAAGAATATGCTTTCGCGCTAAATTATGTAACGTTTTCTGAGCTTGGCGTCATCTGACAGAACGTACTTGAAGTGCGCCCCAACAGACGGGTATTGCGCATTGGTTTACTTTATAACATACATATTATGAAACACTCATTTATTTCATGAAATGTATACAAATTTTCTTTCCATAAGTGACAATAACAACATTAATGATAATACACAACACGTCATATTCACGCAAGGTGTGCCTTTAAAATACAAAAAAAAAAAAAAAATACAAACAGGAGACTATTCACGCAAGGGCGTGAAACAGCACAACCCAGGATTCTATTCATGCTGATGACGTGACAATCCATGTACTTGAAAACCTACAGGATTTTACACTTTTTTTTTCTTTTTTTTTCTAAAGAATACGAAATTGGAACAATGAAAATATCGTAGTACCGGGAAGAAATTTTTGTACAGAGTAGAAAAGAAAGAGCCCAAATATCAAAGTAGGCAAAGAGCAATTGACACCCCCTTTCATATGAATGATCTGAAGAAATCTGATGTGAAAGTGATGGTGACTATTCGGTTTAACGTCGCGAACTCCCCCTGTTAGGATTCAAGGACGGTGCCCCTTACAGAGGACTCTGTAGCGTGGAATTGAGTGAACCATGCCCGTGGTCCAACTTGCTGGTGGCTGGGTTCGAACTGACGTTACCTCGACCTCCGCCGCAAATTGCGACGCTCTATTCCGCTCGGCCAGCGAGCATCTTGATGTGGAGGTAGAGTTTGAATATGATAGAAACCAAAATTGTCCACCAAGAAGCGAAGGTGCTGTACGCAAGGTTCTTTTTAGGGAATGAGATAAGTTTTACATAGAATTTTGAATCGAGTTAACGTCGCGAACACCTCCTAGGACTTTGTAGTGTGGAATTGAATGTATCATGTCCTTGGTCCAACTCGCTGGTGGCAGACTTCGAACTGCCGTCACCTCGACCCACGCCGCAAGTAGCAACGTTTTAACTCGCTCGGCTTACATATTGCAAATTGATAAAAACGTAGAAACTATCGCCCTATCAACGGTTGTTTTCTTACTCATTTCAGGCTATCATTACATCGTAGTATTTGCATTTTTTCTGTCGCTATTTCTCACCATTGCTGTTTTACTAGACCTAGTAACTGCATGACTCCTTCCCTGGGGAGAGTATAATACTTATATGTATATATATATATATATATATATATATATATATATATATATATATATATATATATATATATATATATATATTATAATACCTTTGAAAAAATATATATGTAGAAAGGCAGAGACTGCATGATGTAATACATTTATTATGAAAAATATATATGTGCATTTGATTATGTGTATGCTTGCATATACGCGTTTCAGTTGTACATATAGGGACTCCCGTGGTGTTTACGTTATTGTGGAACCAACCTCCTTATGAGATTTCGTCCAGCCTTGACTCGTGGGATCCCGACGCGGCGGCGTGAGTAATGGTCCCCCTCCTTCAGATAAGCGCGGGACCCGGGCTGAGTTATAGGAGGGGCTTCGTCAGAAGCAGCGAACCCATGGTCACACTGTTTTAGATGCCCTGTCAGAGCAGTTGGCACGTAATCAGTGGAGGGTATTTAAGTAGGCTTGTGTGTGTGTGTGTGTGTGTGTGTGTGTGTGTGTGTGTGTGTGTGTGTGTGATTCACAACGGTCCTGTATCACGTGATGGATTCGTAATCGACAGCTCTGGATGAGAGCTTCATAGCTCGTAAGGCTTGACATAGGAGTAATGCTGTGACCCTACACACACACAGGGACGCTCACACACACACACACACACACACACACACACACACACACTGCTCAGAATGTTGGTACAGCAACGGCTTGCATTAGCTTTCAAGCCGTGAGCGGGGTTCGAACTTGGGTTTCCCGTGTGAAAAATCAAGACGTTTCTTATACACTATTAAGTAGTATAATTCCACATATGTATGTGAGTGTGCAAGTTGATGTGCATAAGCGTGCGTGTTTGCGTATGTGTGTCTGCGCATATTCGTGTACGCTTGTGTGTATGATTTTGTGTATGTGTGCATGCGTTCGTTCGTCTGTTTCTATTTATGCGCTCATGTTTTGGTTTGCATGCATGTATTTATGTGTGTATGTATGTCTTTGTAGGGTTGCCTAAATCCGTATGTGTGTATGTATGTCTTTGTAGGGTTGCCTAAATCCGTATGTGTGTATGTATGTCTTTGTAGGGTTGCCTAAATCCGTATGTGTGTATGTATGTCTTTGTAGGGTTGCCTAAATCCGTATGTGTGTATGTATGTCTTTGTAGGGTTGCCTAAATCCGTATGTGTGTATGTATGTCTTTGTAGGGTTGCCTAAATCCGGTCGACATGTCTTGACACTTTGTGTGCATATTTTGTGTCCGTGTATGTATGTGTGTGTGTGTGTGCGTGTACGTACGTGCGTGCACGCTCGGCCAAGCGGACAGACTAGCTCGTGCGTTTGTGTGCATCAATAAAAGGCGACCTGCGGGGACTGCTGTATACAATTTAACACCAACTTCGCCGCAATTTCTTTCGCGGCCGCGTGCAGCTACGAGACTAATGAAAGCTTCTGGCTACGACATCCACAGTATCGATGATAAAGATAATGATGACGATGGTGACGGTGGTGATGGTGATGACCGGAAGGTAATTGTGATACGGAAGGGTAACGATATTCATTTTTTTTTTCTTTCTTTTTTCGTCAATTTGATTTTTTTCTTCTTTTTACCGAGGGTTTTTTGGGGGCTAAAAGAATGAAAGGCCTCAAAAATTTAATTCCCATGTTATAAGTTCGTCAAAAATTCTGTGAGAGGGAAAATATTCGTGCCCCTAAAATGCGGCACATTATTATTTCGGTGAGGCCATGGTTGAAAAAATTCGGGAGTGTTTTTCATTTTTCCTTTTAATATATAAATATATAGTTGATATTGGGATCTGGCGGTCGGGTGTGGGTAGGGGAAGGGTTAATGATGGTGGAAACAGTCGAGAGGAGAAGAGAAAGTATGGGAAGAGGAGGAAGGAAGATGATGCACGGCATGAGAAGAATATAGGGAAGAACCAGTGGAGGATATTTTTTTGGAGCAATGATTGTTTTCAGAAGTAAGGTTATTCTTAGATTTTTTTTTTTTTTTTTTTGCGTTCTCTCTCTCATTCTCTCTTTTTCTCTCTCTCCCTCTCTCTTTCCCTTTTTCTCTTTCTCTCTTTCTTTCTCTTTATCTCTTTTCCCTCATTATCTCTACCTCCTCTCTCTTCCTCTTCCTCTCTCTTCCTTTCTCCCCCCCTCTTCTCTCTCTCACTTCCTCCTTCTCTCCCTCTCTCTTTCACCTCCTCCTCCCTCTCTCTCTCTCTCTCTCTCTCTCTTTCTCTCTCTCTCTCTCCCCTCTCTCTCCCTCTCTCTTCTCTCTCTCCCTCTCTTTCTCTCTCTCCCTCTCTATCTCTCCGTCTCTCTCTCCCTCTCTATCTCTCTCTCTCCCCCCCTCTCTCTCTCTCTCTCTCTCTCTCTCTCTCTCTCTCTCTCTCTCTCTCTCCTCTCCTCTCCCCTTTCTCTTCCTTCCCCTCCGTCTCACTCCCCCTCTCTCTTCTCTCTCTAACTCTCTCTCCTCTCCCTCTCTTTTCTCTCTCTAACTCTCTCTCCTCTCCCTCTCTTTTCCTTGTCTATCTCTCTCTCGCACACACCCAAAAAGAACGATAATAATAAAATGATAATAATAATAATAGTAATATTGGTGAATATTTTATTTGCACCCCGTAGGTTTTATTGTTTCGCAGAAAAAAAAAATGTATGTGTGTGTGTGTGTATATATATATATATATATATATATATATATATATATATATATATATATATATATATATATATATATATATATATAAGATATTGTTTTCCCAAAAGAGAAATCGGTTCATTATACAGTTTCCCAAACTGTAATTAGCCCGGTACACTATTTACCTACACTGTTGACAATACAGTATTTGTTTCATCGAGACCGGCGATAGCTTCTTGACATTTTTCCTTGGCCTTCGCGATGGTCTCCAAAGAGAAACATCTTCCCGATGTCTTATTTCAAAAGCCTTTCAACGCCCTCACCTCCATCAGGAGTTGCAACCTTGAGGGGCTGGCACTTTGTCCCCGGGCTGGGTCGAAGATTTTCTTCATGAATTTCGTTAGTCTCTTACCCCCGTTTACATACACTCTTCCATATAAAGAGAGCCCCTCTCCTTTCCATCGCCTTTTCTCTTCCTCCTCACCTACTCTTCCAACTCCTCTCCTACTCTCCTCACCTTTCTCCTCCTCCTCCTCCCCCTCCCCTTCCTCCTCCCCCTCCCCTTCCTCCTCCCCCTCCCCTTCCTCCTCCTCCTCCCCTCCTCCTCCTCCCCCTCCCCTTCCTCCTCCCCCTCCCCTTCCTCCTCCTCCCCTCATGCTCCTCCTCCACCACCTCTTCCTCCATCAACTCCTCCTCCTCCTCCTCCTCCTCCTGTTCCCCCCCTCTTCCTGCTCTCTTCTTCCTCCCCTCGTTGCTGCTACTATTAGCCAGTGATACAGAAAGAGGCTCATACAAATACAACATAGAGAAGAGTAAGTTTCTTTGCAAGGAGAGCTGTGGGGGGGACCCGAGGACTGTCTGTAGAGCTGCGGGTATCCAGTCCGTCAAACGCGAGGCCGTTATTATTGTTGTTGTTATTACTATTGTTATTATTAATAATGATAATAATAATAATAATAATGATTATAAATAGTAGTAGTAGTATCATCGTTGTCGTCGTAGTTGTATTTGCTGTTGGTGTTCTTGTTGTTGTTTATGTTCCTCTTAACCCGAACTCGTTACATTCGTTTCCTTCAAACCGTAGACCGTTCGGTAACTATACACTGCTTCCCTCACAGTAAGCGGCCGTTATTGAGTGGATTTCGACGTCACTAATTAATGGCACTCAGGAATGGCACTGGAAGAGGCATCCTCATTCCGAACGAGAAGTCGTTTTTTTTTTTTTCTTTGATGTGTTGCCAGTCAGTAAATGGTCGATCACTCATGAAAACATTGGTCGGGAACTGAGAGCTATTTAACTCTCATTCCCGGGGCTGCTAATTAGCTGAATCAAATCGTCAGTCTTTATTTATTTATTTTATTTTATTTTATTTTTAGGGGGGGGGGGCGGAGGGGATCACCCGGCCGGACCTCGACCTTCCGTCACACTTACAACCTTTTCACACTTTCCTCCTGTATTTTTACTCGAAACATTTAAATGTTCCATGTCTAGTGCCTCACTTTTTACCACCTTGATTTTTTTTTATTGTTATAACTCATAGCTTCGCAGTACAACAACACTGACTGCATTCTGGTCTCCACAGTAATTAGGGTGTTGTTGCTTTTCTAGTCCCCTTCTCTCCACTCGCCGTCAAATTCACCTTACGCGTTTCAATGTTTCTACGCTAAATAATTTATTTCACTTTAATTATATTTGCACAAGTTGAAATTCTCAATCTAGTTTCTCGTCTCACATATTTATCCTTCAGTTGTCATCACTTCCTGACTTAAGTTACCAGAAGAGGCTGGATGATCGCACCACATATAATTATCCAGGATGTTGCACTTCATACTATACAATACATTATGGAAGGCTGCGTTTTACACAGTCATGCACGCCAACAACACAACATACACTCTATAAGGAATTTTTGGAGAAAACCTGTTCCAGCCATGGCGTTCCTCAGGGGAGACTAGGGAACAAGAAGAAGTCATTTTCATTTTCCTCAGCCTTTACTACATCGTATCCACAAGTCTTCCTTAATCTACCACTTTTCATTAAAATCTTCGTCAGTAATTTTTCGTTGTCCTTATATCACCAGGAGATTCCGAGCCGTAGACAAAACAGATGAAATAAGGCGCGGGTTGCATCTAAAAGTTTAATGATGATAGATTTATAACTCCACAATTGAATGTAATCAACCTGCAGGTAGAGCAAATCATATAAAACGGGGACGTTATTGAAAGAGATATTTTTCTTATTATTACTTTGTTAAAAAAAAAAAGCTTGCCGCAATTGACAGGACTTAGCCTTCCGAGGATTTCTCACATCCCATTGCATGGAATGGGATGGTGAGTTCGGTTAATTGTTAGAATATTCCGTCACCAGAAAATCTATATATACATACATATATATATATATATATATATATATTAATGTGGTGCCGCTCAGTGGCAGCTAGAATAAAATACAGGCGTGATGAGGAATTTCATGTTTTCAAGGAAAGACTGTCGCACAGTAAGGAATATCAAGTTCTAGCCTAATGTTCCCCTTCAGCTTAACCTCTCCAGCAGGATGATATATATCTATATACAGAGTAACACAGAAAAACGGGAACTTTTGAAAAATCCAATAAAAATAGAAAAAGAAAATATTGACAGAAGTTGAACCATAACAACTTACCTTTTAAGAGACAGTAATACAAATTTTCAGTGTTTGACAATTGCGTCCTGTAGATGGCGTCCTTGTGTACGTATGCATTCTTCCAATCTGCTCTTGAGGTTCTCCATTGGTCGCTGCAACATCTCAGCTGGGATACCACGAATTTCGTCTTGAATTCTTTGTTTCACTTCATCCATTGTCCTTGGCCGAGTCGTGTAGACCCGACTCTTCAGGTAGCCTTACAAGAAACAATCACAAACGGACAAATCCGGTGATCTTGGAGGCCAGGGAATGTCACCGAATCTTGAGATGACACGGTTACCAAACAATTATCTCACAACTGCCGTTGATTGCCTCGCAATGTGCGATGTCGCACCATCCTGTTGAAACCAGGTTTCATGAAGTTGTGGAAATTTGTTCAATGCAGGTGCAATAAAAGATTGCAACATCTCAACATACCGATCCGAAGTGACAGTCACTGTGCTCCTTTGTTCATTTTCGAAAAAGTAAGGTCCGATGACTCCGTGTGACGAAACTGTACACCATATTGTCACCTTGCTGATGCGTAAAGGGCGTTCATGAACTTCTTTTGGGTTGCTGGCAGAAATGTAATCGCAACTGATAATCGTTCTCCTTCAGTTGTTGCACGATCTGCAGCTTGTACGGATGAAATTTTAAATCAAAATTGAGAATTCGGCGGACACTCTTTCGGGACACACTGACCCCAGCTGCTTGCTTACGAACTGAACGCCATGGGCTCCTAAGACTGAAAAGAGTACAGCTTCGATACTCTGTGGAGTACGAGCACTTTTCGGTCGTCCTGTCGTTGTTGTTGTTTTTTCAGATCGAGTCTCTTCAAAGTTTTTAATCCAATTTTTTATCGTGTTTTCGAGGGAACCCGACCATGACGTTCGAAGTTGAAAAAAACATCGGAACTCCCTCTGCACACCTTCCAAACTATCATTGTTTTTTGTAAGACCTTTTTATAGCAAAAGTACGCTGTTGACCGTTCCGCTGCTTCATAATTACTACATGGCGAGAGTGTTTACAGCTTAAGGTCCCTGTTCCGCAATGCTGCCAGCTGTACATGACTGCCACTAAGCATTTCAAAAGTTCCCGTTTTTCTGTGTCACCCTGTATATATCTTTATACCAAAGACTTCTTCTGTACAAGGGGGGTAGCCAAGTCAAAAGCACACACCCACACACACTCATTCCACTCCCATACACCTCACTAAGAACACCGACGAGATTGTGCAACGGAGAGGTGAAGTTTGACCTCAACGGGGTCTTGATACATCGAGACAACCTTCTTACTGGAGTCCAACCCTCAGGTGTATAAGTTCGCCTCCTGCCCTTAAGCCGGATGGATTCTCGCTGGCCGAGCGGGTTAGAGTGTCGCTACTTGCGGCGGAGGTCGAGGTGACGGCAGTTCGAACCCTGCTGCCCCTACCACCAGTGAGTTGGACCAAGGATATGGTCTATGAATTTCCATGCTACAAAGCCCTATAAAGGGCATCGTAATAGCCTTCTAATGGGGGGGGGGTGTTCGCGACGTTAGACCGTAGCAATCCTTAGCCAGAACAAACTATATAAAGTGTGTCACAGTGTTCAACGCAACAGAGGCCCTTGGGGGTACCCAACTGATAAGTACCACCTTCGTGAATCTAGAGGGAGAAAAGGGTGTTGAGGCAAGGATGGGTGAAGAGGAGGAAAGGAAATGCAAATGAAGTGTGAAATGGAGGGGATGGGGAAAGCGGTGGTGGAGGAGAAACCCACGGTTGGTTGGAGAAAGATGAACTTG
>NC_134789.1:31552245-31559745 GCF_046742065.1 Oratosquilla oratoria
GATTACGAGGGAAGAGCGAGAGCCATTAGAATAAATAGTTTCCTCGGCCAGCCCTCTCCACGGTGGGAAGTGAGAAACCCCTGTAGAACAAACCCTTGTTATTTACGGAAGTTTTTTCCCCCCGTTATTGGGTCACCTCCCCGCCTGGCCAGGACTGTCGGTAACCAACGCGACATAGCTCACAGCGGGTCCCGGAAATCGAACTCGCGACCACCTACTCATGAGTCCTACACGGTATCCACTGGGCTACCGCGGGGCCGTCTCCGTTGAATCCTTTGACCCAATGGCACCCTTGACACATTTCGTTCTGGTTATTATCGGGAGATATCATTCAACGGAGCTGGAGATGTAAACAAGTCTTGTGTTCCTAACCCCTTCAGCGTTGGGTCTTGGCTCAAGCTGAATGGAATCGACATGCGTTACACATAAGCGCTCCCACATCTCAAGTTTCAGGGGAGAGTGGGGGAAGTGGAAAACTCGCCATCCCACTCCCACGCAGTGGGAAGTGAGAAACCCCTGGTAGAGCAAAGCCCTGTCAGTTACGGCAAGCCGCTGTTTTCTCTCTCTCTCTCTCTCTATCTATCTCTATCTATCTATCTCTCTCTCTCTTCTAACTTCGACGTTGGATAGCCTCACCGCTTGTCAAGATGCTGTCGTTACTGAGGGGTTAATTGGGTTGGCCCCCGTATTTGCCGAAGAGGGCCCCACGGAGTTGGGTGAGATGCATTTGTGTCAACTTACCCGGAAAGTAAATGTTGACACTGTTTGGCGAAAAGTTGACTAACTTTCCGTTGACATTGGTCAAGTAGAGGGGTAGTTTACAAGTCGCTAGCACTAGCGGCTGCTTAACTAGCTCCGTGTCATCGAGGTCAGCCAGTAGTACGAAATGAATTCAAGGGAAGATGAAAAAATATTTATGAAGAGGGAGACTACATCCTTTAACATCCCACTTAGTTAATAATGATTCGGTTTAACGTTGCGAAACTCTCCCTTTATCAGGGTGCTAGGAAGATGTCCCTTACAGAGAACTTTGTATTGTGGAATTTAATTAATCATTCCCCTTGATCCAATTCACCGGTGGCAGGGTTCGAACTGCCGTCACTTCGACCTCCGTCGCGAGTTACGACGACCTAACTCGCTCGGCCAGCGAGTATCCACTAGTTAATACATGCAGGAGTGACCGCCATCATCTGTAGCCCGAAAGAGGAAATGAAGAGGAAGACCTTCTTCCAGGAATCAAGAGTCCTCGAGTTCAGACCAACACCAGCGAAGAGGAACGCCTTTACAATATTTTGTAAGAGAATATATGATTAATACCTTCAAAATGGTGACACGGTTTAGCCTCAGTTGTGGTAAAGTCCAGAGGATTGCGAGGGACAGCCCCCGGCCTGAATTAGGCTGCAGTCGATCGTGACCCTGCCTGGAGGTCCGTCCTTCAGCTGGATATTATCGTCTGGTATGTTTCTACAGAAGCTACGGACTCCATCATTGTATTGAAGGAACCTAGACCCTCTGACGAGGACGCCACTCCTTTGGCTTTGCTTCACACGAAGACCTGTGTTCCCCCCGCGTTCATAACAAATGTTGCCCCTTTGAAACCCCCTTTAGAGGGACACGCGGGAGCTTGGGGGCGTGGGGGGGGGGTGCGTGTTCTCCACAATAGCCATGATGTCATGTACAACACCAGAACACGCACCCTCGGCTTGGATAGTTAAACAGCGTGTTTGTTGGACCTCGTTTGTTGACCTCGTTATGGTGTGCCTGTCTGTATGCCCGCCTTCACAGCTTCTCTCGTCCTTTCTTCTCCGTTTCCCCTCCTCCTCTCTTCCCCTTTTCTCTTATTGTCCTCTACTCTTCCCCTCATTTTCCTCCCTTCCCCTTTCCTCCCCCTTCCTTCCACTACCCTCTCACCTTCTTCCTTCCGCCGTCCGCCCCCTTTCCACCTATCTTCTACGCCCCTTCCACCTCCATCCACCCATCTTCTATTCCCCCTTCCATCCCCCTTCTTCCTCGTTTCCTTTCCCACTCCCCCCTCCTCCTTCCTTCGTTCTCCTTTTCTGCTCCCTTATTCTTCCCTCCTTGCCCTCTCTTCGTGGTCACCCTTAAGGTGGCGGCACACTAGGCATTTCTCGCTAGCATGCTACTTGCTTTTGCTACTTCGATCACGATATTTTGTTTTTCAAACATCCAAATGTCAAATTACTCTTGCGTCATATAATGAGAAGTAGAATGACGAACTAAAAGAAATTAAACATAAACGAATGTTAGACATTGTTGAGATGTTCTTACGAAAGTCTAGAATATTGTAATCGAACTCGCTTCTACTCAAACGTAGTAGCAAAGGCAAGTAGCATGCTAGCCGAGTGTGCCGCCACCCTTACACGCCATCTCCATTTTCCCCCCCATCTTCTAGTCCACCCTCGCCAGAGGACCCGTTTTCTACTCCTCACGATTACCACACACCTCATCCTTCTTCCATGACTAGTCATCCCCATGTTTGTCTTCCGCCATTCCCTCCTTATTTCTTCTCTCTTATCGTCACTCTTCTCCATCATTCAATTCATCTGCACTCCAGTTTTTTCCAATCCTCTCTCTCTCTCTCTCCCTCTTTCCTTTTTTCCTTTGGTCGTGCTTTCTATTATCCCGTTTGTCTTTTTCTTTTATTTCTTTTCCATTTCTTTCCCTTATCCACTACGTACTCATTCTTCCTTTCATTTTGTCATTTTCTATCTTGTTTGCAAACACACCCATCCTCTTCCCTTCTCACGTTCTATTCCCCTTTGGGTCTCTTGCAGTCTCTTTCAATCTTATGTTCTTAGGATCTTTTGGTGGTAGCTTGCAAGAGTGGAGGATACGAGGTTGACGCACCGTAGAACTATAGTCTGTTGACGCCCGTGGTTACTCGATATAATTTCTCTTTCCCTCTCTTTCCCTCTCTTCATCTTTTCTTTCTTCCCCCCTCGCTTCTTCCTTCCCTATCATTCTCCTATCACAAAGGATTACAAAGGCGGAGCATGCCGACAGGAGACCTTTTGATCCATATCTAGGTCGGATGCAAAAAAAAAAAAAAAAAAAAAAAAAAAAAAATTATATTAATAATAAAATAATAAATAAAAACTATAATAATGTAAATAACAAATAAAATACATAAATAAATGCATAGGTATAGTTAAAATAATAAACAAACAGGTAAATAGTAAATAATAAATTAACATATAACTAATAATAAATGAAAATCAGACAGACAAATGATAACAAAACAAAAACAAATAATATAAGATAAATTATAATCATTACAGCATCTTACTTAAGTATTTATCTAAATGATTCTTAAAGCTTCGAACTGAACTACATTGCACTACCTGTGCAGGAAGTTTATTCCATTCATTAACTACACGGTTGGCAAAGTTGTTTCTACCTACTTCCAAATTGAATCTATTTCCGGACAGTTTGAGACCATTGTTTCTTGTCGGATTCTCATTCAATGTGAAAATTTGGTCACTTTTGATGTTGTCAATTCCCTTTAAAATCTTAAAGACCTGTATCAAGTCACCTCTGAGTCTACGCTTTTTTTAGGGAAAACAGATTCATGTGCTTTAGTCGATTTTCGTATGATTTATTTTTGATATTTGGAATCAGTTTTGTGGCTCGCCGTTGTACTTTTTCCAGTCTGTCAATGTCTTTAATGAGATTCGGTGACCATACGGAAACAGCATATTCCAAATGTGGACGAACTAACGATTTATATAGCTTGTTAATGAGTGATGGACTTTTGAAATCAAAAGATCGTGCAATCAGTCCTAGAATCTTATTTGCTTTCTCAGAGGCTGAAATACATTGCTTGGATGATTTGAGGTCGTTACTGATAATTACGCCGAGATCTTTTTCACTATCCACTTTTGTTAACGAATTTCCAAATAATTTGTAATCGTACTTACTGTTATTTTTACCTATGTGCATTACCTTGCATTTACTTGTGTTAAATTTCATTAGCCACTTTTCAGACCATTGCTGTAATTTATCTAAATCTTCTTGAATATCTAATTGGTTTGAGTGATCATTTGCCACTCCGCACAGTTTTGTATCATCAGCAAATTTGGAAACAGTAGATTTTAGTCCATGGTCTATATCATTTATATATACTATGAATAGAAGTGGCCCAAGAACGGAACCCTGAGGAACTCCACTTGCAACACTTTTCCATCCAGAAGTTTTTCCATTTAAAACAACTCTCTGTTTTCGACTCTTCAACCAATTACTAGTCCAACCTAATAGGCTACCACTTATTCCATGCAAAGCTAGTTTAGTAAGTAGTCTTTCGTGTGGGACGGTATCAAAAGCTTTTGCAAAGTCTAGATATATTAAATCTATATTGTTTCTTTTGTCATAATTCGAGATAACTGTGTTGTAGAATTCGAGTAAGTTAGTCACGCAAGAACGTTTCCTTCTGAAACCATGCTGGCTATCATTTATCAAACGGTTACTTTCTAAATGATGTTCGATAGCATCTCTGATGATAGTTTCCATTATTTTTCCTACGATTGAAGTCAAACTTATAGGCCTATAGTTATTTGGTTTCTTTTTGTCACCTTTTTTGAATATAGGAGTAACGTTAGCTAGCTTCCATTCTCTTGGGACATCTCCGGATATGATGGATTTCTTGAAAATAATTTCTAATGGAACAACAATCTCACTTTTTCATTTCTTTTAAGATTCTTGGATGCCAACCGTCAGGCCCTTGTGTTTTATCAACCGAGTTTTTCTATACACCTTTTAATTTTTTCTTTTGTTATATTTACCGTAGTAAGTTTACCCCAGACTTTTCACAGGTTTCAGTTTGGAATTCACTTTGAGGTGTTTCGTTTACAAATACCGAGCTAAAATAATTGTTTAAGATATTACACATTCCTTCATTTGAATATTCAAGTTGACCGTCAGCAGATAATAGTGGACCAATGTGATTCCTAACAACCTAACTTCCCTCTCACTCTTCTCTCACTTCCCTCTCCCCTCTCCCTCCCCCTCTCCCTCTCCCTCCCTCCCATTCTCTTCCCCCCTCTCCTTCCCATCTCCTTCTCCCTCTCCCCTCTCCCTCCCCATTTCCTCCCCTCTCCCTCCCCTCTACCTCCCCTCACCCAACCCTCTTCCTCCTTTCTTTCTCACATCTCCCTCTTTCCTCCTCTCTTTCTCCTCTCCTCTCATTCTCTTCCTCTCCTCTCTTCCTTCTCTTTGCCTTTTTCTCCACTCCTTCATATCCCCCCTCTCCCCCGTTCTCCGACCTCTCATCCACCAACCCCTCTTCTTACCCTCTCTCTCCCATTTCCCCTCTCTCCCTCTCCTCCTCTCCCTCTCCTCTCTCCCACCAATCCTTCTTCTTACCCTCTCTCTCCTCTTTCCATTATCCCCCTCCCCTCTCTCTCCTCTTTACATTCTCCCCCTCCCCTCTCTCTCCTCCTCTTTTCCCTTCTCCCCCTCCCCTCTCTCTCCTCTTTCCCTTCTCCCCCTCCCCTCTCTCTTCTCTTTCCCTTCTCCCCCTCCCCTCTCTTTCCTCCTTTTTTCCCCTCCCCTCTCTCCTCTTTCCCTTCTCCCCCTCCCCTCTCTCTCCTCCTTTTTCCCCTCTCCTCTCTCTCCTCCTCTTCTCCCCTCCCCTCTTTTTCTTTGCATTTGTCCTTCGGTCCCCTCCCTCACCTCCCCCCCTTCCCCTCTCCTTCACGCATTTTCCCCTCTCGTTCCTTTGCCCTCACTTCCACTTCTTCGGTCTTTCCCTTCACCTATAGTCGCTCATATTTCCCCCTTCTACCCCACTCCTTCATGTTTACCCAATGTCATCCCCCATCTCCCAGTATATCCTCCTCTCGCCTCTCTCTTTCCTTCCTCTCTTCTTCGCCGCTCTTCCCTCTCCCCTTCCCGCTTTTCTCTCCTCACCTCTTCCCTCTCCTCTTCCCTCTCCTCTTCCCTATACTCTTCCACTCTTTTTCTCTCTTCTCTCTCTTTCTCTCCTTCTCTCCTTACCTTCTTTCCTTCTCTCTTTCTTTCCTATCTCATCCCCTCCACATCCTGCCCGTCCCTCCTTCATCCCTTTCTCATCCATCCTTCATCCTTCCCTCATCCCTCCCTCATCCCTCCCTCATCCCTCCCTCATCCCCCTCTCATCCCCCTCTCATCCCTCCCTCATGCCTCCCTCATCCCTCCCTCATCCCTTCCTCATCCTTCCCTCATCCCTCCCTCATCCTCCCTTCATCCCTCCTTCATCCCTCCCCAATCCATCCCTCATCCTCTCTATATCCCTCCTTCATACTTCCCTAATCACTCTTATCATACCTCTTTTTTTCTCTCTCCTCCCTCTCCCATTCCTTCTTCATCCCTCCCCATCCCTCACCCATACCTCCCTCATTCCTGTCTTCCATTTCTCCCTTTTCTTCTCTCTTATCTTCTCCCATCTATTCCCCCCCCCATTCTTTCCCTTCCCCTCTCCTCTTTCATCTCCCCTTTCTACTTTCTTCAATTTCCCCCTCTCTATTCGCCCCCTCTCTCTCTCCTTTATCCCCTTCACTCTCTCTTTCGCCCCTTTCAGACCCCCCCCCCCTTCCGGCATACAAAAGCTAATACATCCAAGTCTACTTTGTTCAAGTCTCCGCGTTTCTAGAAAACACTTGGCGCGTGGCGCAACGGGTTTGAAGAAATGAAAATGGACAGTCACGGAAGAGTGAAAGACTGACTGACAGGTAGACAGAACGATAGGGAAATGTAGATGGGGAGACATACGCAGATAGAAAGACAGACAAATAAACGCGGGTGCATGTACGCGAACGTAAGCAACACGGACACAGTCACACACACACACACACACACACACACACACACACACACACACACACACATACACACACACACACACACACACGCACGCACGCACACACATTGACATTTTGTTGTGCAAATCACCACCACCTACAGTATCTTCGCCACTCACAACATGCTCTACCATCTCTACCACCTTGTTCGCCGTCACTAAAGGGGTTTTCCGCCTTAGATTCACTATGGCTATCTGTTTTGTTTTATCTACAAATATACGTAGAATGTCATTTGATATGCCAGAGGAAACCAGTACAACTACTATGACTGCCACCATAACCACCACCACAACCAGTATTACCACTACCATTACCACCACCACAATCCACCTCAACCACCAGTTCCACTGCCACCTCCACAACACAACCACCACCACCGCTACCACCCACCAGTATCACCAATGCCACTGCCTCCACTCTCGAGTTCGCGGTCATTACCACCACCAATTCCACACCAGTACTTTTACCTACTTTTCTTCCTCTTCTTTGTACTCCTCCTCCAATTCTTCCTCCTCCTCCCCTTCCCTCCTCCTCTTCCTCCTCCTCCTCCTCCTCCTCCTCCTCCCTTCCTCAACTCCTCCCTTTTCCTCCTCCCCTCCTCCCTTTCCCACCTCTAATTCCTCATCCCAATCTCCCCCCTCCTCCC
>NC_134789.1:31562245-31634745 GCF_046742065.1 Oratosquilla oratoria
CTGGCAGGTCTTCTTTTCAATATATGAAGACACATACACGCATGTACCTACACACATACACAATGATTCCAGTTCGATTCCCAACGGCTTGCTGTTAATGATTCCCACTTGTTCCGGGTGTCCAAGGTTTATACAGAGAAACTGAGGGCTTCGGCCGCAGCCATCCATCTCATAGTGGTGGTAGTAGTAGTAGATGTAATTGCAGCTGTATTAGTGTTTTTTTATACTATTCTGTTTCTTTTACGCAAAAATAATGTTGTCATATTAACCAGATGGGCAGGATTTTTAGGTGGTTTGGTTTTATTCACAAGACTTCTTTGGGAAGTCACCCCAGAGCCCGTCCTCACCACGTCCCGCCAAAATTGCCAGGACGTAGTGAGGACCGGCACTGACGCAGTGGGGACCAATATACACGCAGGGGTGATCCAATGTGGACTGCAAAGATGGCATGGACGTGGACTAGTTTTGATTCTGCTAAAAATTTACATAGCGAGAACGTAGAAGATTTAGGAAGGGGTGGTGACCGTTTGCTGACATAGTAAGGACCGCCTTTGGTGTGACTGCTCCTTAACAAACAATGTCTGAGTCAATAGGACTTCCAGCTGAGGCAGGAGCCAGAAATGAATGACATCATTCATGACGTCATAGGTTGTCCTCATAGTTTGCCCCTTTTTTTTTGGGGGGGAGGTAGGCGCTAAACGGAAAAGGCTGAGAACTACCTTCCTTAAGTCTATTTTGATGGGACCTTAGAACGTCCAGTTTATAGTGCATTGACTTGGTTTTCTCTACGTGCGTGGGTTCGCACGCTCCTGCAAACTTTACCTAGTAACGATATTTACATATTTATACACGAGTGCCCATTCACACTCGCGCGCCTACGAGCGCGCACTTCTGTACGCTGGTATACACATAGACGAGCGCACACTCGAGCACGCGCGCGCGTGAACACACACACACACGCACGCACACACACACACACACACACACACACACACACACACACACACACACACACACACACACACACACACACACACACACATACAAGCGTACGCACACATACGCTCGCACGCACACATACACACGCACGCACACACATACACTACACACAAGCACACGCACAAGCACAGACACACATACATACATACACACACACACACGCATAGACACGCGCACATGCACACACACACGCATAGACACACACACACACACACACACACATATACATATATACACACAACACTCAAATACACACGTGCACGCACACACACATGTACACACACACGCGCGTGCGCAAATACAAACACACACACACACACACACACACACACACACATACATACACATACACTGGACAGTCTTGAGTTCGGTCCATGCTCAGGGCTTTTGAGTGTGCGTTTGTGTGTGTGTGTGTGTGTGTGTGTGTGTGTGTGTGTGTGTGTGAAATTTAACATTATTACACGTTGTTTGAGCCATATATAAACTGTGAGCTCTCGTACGGAGGTTAATAGCTGTTGGTCCTGTGTCGTGCACGTGATCCAAGACTATGGTGAATCATAAACATATAAGAAACAGTTTTCCATGTAGGTGGATTGATTCGTGGAAAACTATAGGAAAGGTAACCAGAGTCAGCCAACAGAAGCGAATATGCGCGTACACGCGCACACTTCAATTTCATTCTCACCTCTGGTGTACATGTAGGGTTTCTTTCTCTCTCTCTCTCTCTCTCTCTCTCTCTCTCTCTCTCTCTCTCTCTCTCTCTCTCTCTCCTCCCTCCCTCTCTCTCTCATTTCTTTTTCTCTTTCTCTTCCTCACTCTCCCTTTCTCTTTCCCTCTCTTTCTCTCCCATTCTTCCTCTCTTTCTCTCTCTCTCTCTCTCTCTCTCTCTCTCTCTCTCTCTCTCTCTCTTTCTCTCGCTTTCTCTCTCGTCTCCATTGCCGTCTTACAAAAGTTCGTCTTATCCATAAAGGGCATCAATACTCCCTTCAGGCTTGATTTGATCCTGTAAAGGCGACCGCTTGATGCGGAAAAAGAAATAAATAGAAATAGAATAAAAAAGAAAGAAAAAAGTGTCCTTTGTCTGGGTTAATATATGGGATTCAAAACCGCGTCCAAATTACCTCACTCAACATTAGCCTGGAGTGGAGCGTAGGTAAGGAAGGCGTAAGGGAAGTGAAGGTGAGAGGAGGAGGAGGAGGAGGAGGAGGAAGAAGAAAGGGAGTAAGGGGAAGAAGGAGGGGGGAGAAGTGAGATGGGGGCCGGGGGGGGGGTAAAGCCTCCGGGTCTGTCGAGGCCTAGCAGGCGTGAAGTGCCCCCGCAGTTCCCCGCCAAGTGCCCCTCTCACGGTCCCCCCCCCCTCCACCACCACCTACTTCTCCTTCCTCCTCCCCCTTCTTCCTCCCTTCCTTCCCCCTCCTCCCTCCCTTCCTTCCCCCTCCTCCCTCCCTTCCTTCCCCCTCCTCCCTCCCTTCCTTCCCCCTCCTCCCTCACTTTCTTCCCCCTCCTCCCTCTCTTCCTTCCCCCTCCTCCCTCCCTTCCTTCCCCCTCCTCCCTCCCTTTCTTCCCCACTTCCTTCTCCCTCCCCACTCCCCTTCCCTCCACCTCTCCCTCCCATCCCACCTCCTCTACCTCTGATCTTCCTTCTCTCCTTCCTCCTTTTTTTCTTTCTCCTCTTCAACCTCCTCCCACACCTATTCGTCTTCCTCCCGTTTTCCTCTTATTCCTTTTCGTTCTCTCTCTCTCTCTTTCTCTCTCTCTCTCTCTCATTCACACACATACAGTACAGTGAATGCACAAAAAGCAAAGACAACCAACATATCTGTTTACCAATACACAAAATACAAAATACACAAAAAATAAAGAAAAAAAATATTCATTTACCAGGAAGGTTTTAGAAAAATTGAAATAATGATAATGAAGAAATGACATGTACAGTACTGCTGTGGCCCGGATGAGCTGACCTCACTTGGCGTAGTTTGGTGACCTCTGTCCAATGGGACGACAAGGCGTACGTTGGCGCCGTTGATGATGGGCGCCTGGTTACACCCCTGTTTCTCCGTTTCTTCCCCCCCCCCACCTCCATCAGCCTCCTTTTCCTCCTCTTCCTCCTTCACCGCCTCCAACTCTTCCTCTTACATCTCCTTAACTTCCTCCTCCTACTGCTCGATCTCTTCTTCGGCCTCCTCGATTCTTCGCCTCCCTCTCCTCCTATCCTCCTCTTTCTCTTCCTGCTCGTCTTTCCCACCTAATACTCCTCTTGTTCCTGCTCGTTCTCCTCCTCTTCCTCATTTTCCCCTCCTCCTCCTCCTCCTCCTCCTCCTCCTCCTCCTCCTCCTCTTCCTCCTTCACCACCTCCAACTCTTCCTCTTACATCTCCTTAACTTCCTCCTCCTACTGCTCGATCTCTTCCTCGGCCTCCTCGATTCTTCGCCTCCCTCGCCTCCTATCCTCCTCTTTCTCTTCCTGCTCGTCTTTCCCACCTAATACTCCTTTTGTTCCTGCTCGTTCTCCTTCTCTTCCTCTTTTTCCCCTCCTTCTCCTCCTCCTCCTCCTCCTCCTCCTCCTCCTCCTCCTCCTCCTCCTCCTCCTCCTCCTCCCCATCGTACTCTACCTCCTGCCTGTCATGTGACTGCTCTGCCGCCTTCGTTTCACCTCGAGCGGCTTTAACGCCTCGACCTTGCCGCCCTCTCAGCCGCAGCCACCTTCGCCGCCGCCGCCGCCGCCGTCGCCGCCTCCTCGTGGTGCTCTTCATCCCTTCGTTTCAGGGCCCATTTCCATTCCTGCCCCATTTGACTTTGTGTCTTATTGATTATTCTGCGATGGCCGTCTTGCTTTATTCTCGCCTGGGAGACCTTTGTCTTGAGCTAGCTCGGGCCGTTTTTCTGTCAGCAACATTCTCTCTCTCTCTCTCTCTCTCTCTCTCTCTCTCTCTGTTTCTCTCTTTCCCTCTATTTCTCTCTCTCCCTCTCTCAATCCTCTCAACTCTCGTTCCCTCCTTTCTCTGTCAGTCTCCTCCCCTCATTTTTACTCGCACGACGGGAGTGAACATTGCCCACAAGGATAGAACCGCTGGTGAGCCCATAACCATCTTCGTTTTTCATCTCCCTCCCAATCTTGTCCCTCTGAACTCTCCCTTCTCCATCGCCCTCTTATCTTTCTTCTCTTAATGCTCTCTTTCATTATCTCGCCTTCACTTCTTTCCAACTGCCCTCCATCGGTCTCTTCAGCTCACTCTTTCTTCCTTCCCCATTCCCCTCTTCCTTCCTTCCTGTCCCAGTTTCAACCCTCCTTCCCTCCCCTTCCCTTCTCTTCCCTTCTCTTCCCTTCCCTTTCCCTCCCTTCCCCTCATGCCCTCTCTCTACGCTCTCACTTACTCACTCCCACCCTCTCTGTTCTATCCCACTTTGTTTTTTTGTTTGCATGTCCTGCTGGTGCTGCTGCATTTTCTTCCATACATACGCGCATACATGCACATAGACATACACACACACACACACACACACACACACACACACACACACGCATATACACTCGTACGCACGCACGCACACACGGACATTGTTAGGACTTCACTAACCTTGCCAGTGATCGTAATGTTGAGGGCCGCTGCCTCATCCGCCACCACCATCGCCTCCGCCACCGTTACCATCGTCATCGTCTTCTTCGCCTCCGTTGTCTCCATCACCATATACACACTTTCTATATCGCCTTGGACTTCATCACTTTAACTACAAGTGCCATCATTATCAGCACCTGCACCACTTTCAGCACCTTCACCACCTCTACTTCCACCATATCCATCACACTTCTATCACTTCTAACACCTTCACCCCATCTTCATCACTCGGCACCTTCAGCCCTACTTCCACCATCTCCATATCCTCCTCCTCCTTCACGACCTCTATCAAGCGTACCGCCATCACCTCGAGTACCTCCATCCGTAGGCTACCATCTCCACGTCCAGAATCTACAGTCGCATCTCCACCATCTCCAGCACAGTTCGTCCCCACCGTGACTTCCAGCACCTCCGGTCCTTATCAAGGGGTTATCACACTGAGTTATTTTCCTCCAATCTCCGATTAATCGGCGGCACCGCCCACCTCCTGAACTTTTTCCGCCGTAAAATCACTAAGGGAAACTATTTTGTTTGCTCAACAAAAATACACAGAATACCTTTTATATGCTGGAAGAAAATGATTTTCCTCCAGCATACTAGATTCCCTCCCGAAAGTTGCAGGCTGCAAACCTGCTCCAACAGTCGGAGGAAAAATAGGTCTGTGTGTGAGCCTTCAAAAGCCGCGCCAGCAATCGCCGCGGCGCCTGTCGCCAATCTATCCCCTTCCCACCGTGACCTTTGGCGCCCTGGTTTCTTCTTTCCTTCCTCTTTCCTTCCATTGCTCCATTTCCCTTATGTTTCTGGAAGACATTTCTAAATCTCTTCTTTCTCTGTTGTTTTCTCTTTCTCCCTTCCCCCGTCCTCGTTCTCCCGTTCTGCGTGTGTGTGTGTGTGTGTTCATGTGGATGTATGCAATTGTTTCCGCTCACTTTTGTGTGTAACCATATGTTCACGTATACGTATATGTTCGTGTATAACTATATGCACACGTTTGTGTATGCCCATGCGCTCTGGCATGCATATGCACATAAATACACACACGGGAGAGCCGTGTGGTAGCTGGCACGAGTGCGTGCCTATGGGGCTGTACAAGTTTCCTCCTTTTTTACGACTGTATGTCCATAAGTGTCTTTGAGTACAGAGAGACACAAGTGGCGCCGAAGTGTAAGACGGAGAGGGCCACGAGAGCCGAGGTGAACAAATGGCTTATGAGTGCGCCCCTAAAGTGGACCCCTTACCCGACGAGGTGAACAAATGATGGGTTAGGTGGTGGTGGTGGTGGTGATGGTCGGTGGTAGTGATACTAGTGATACTTGGGGGTAATGATAGCGCTAGAGGTGATGCTGATAATAGGGGTGTTAGTGGGGGGGGGAGCTACAGTTAATAATAGTGAATATTTGGTGGTGATACTTGTGGTGGTCAAGGGAAAAGTAGTCATGGCGGCTGTTGTGATGATGAGCAACATATGTGATGATCGTGGTATGCGTTCATAGTAGTGATGATCGTGATAGTAAAACTGATTGTGTGTTAATAGTGACAAGTGTTAATGTTAGTGAACGTGTTTTGTTACATTAATTATACTAATTTAATTGGTGGAGAGGAGGACGCTTGCGATGGTAATAACTGGACGGTAGATGGTCGTAATAGTCATAAAAACATAGAATGAAGGAGACCATTGGGCCTATACTAGGCAGCTCCATATTCATTACCACCTTTCATCCCCATCCATAAAGTTATCTAGCTATCTATTTTCTCTTAAAACAACCGATAGTTTCATTGCTCACTACATGGTTACTAAGTCTATTTCATTTGTTAACCAGTTATTGCCTATTTCATTATTAAACCCAGATTTGTCCAATTTAAATCCATTACCACGAGTCCGGCCTTACTGTTTTAATATGACTACCTTGCCTGCATCACCTTTGTTAAAGCCCTTGACCCATTTGAATACCTCACGATGGTGGTGACGTTATGAGGCCACCATCTCTACTTCCCCCTTCCCCTCCACATATGCCCTCATCACACATACATTCTCTTTTCTTCATTCATTGCACCGCCTTGTCTTCCGCGGGCGACCGAGCGACCTGCGGGTGTGCATGTATGTCTAAAATGGTAAAAGAGGGTTTCTGAGCACCGTGGCTTGTGGCGCTGCTTGGCACTCAGGGTAGGGGCAGGGGACCGGGGGTGGAATCATTAGAGCCTCAAGGACCTTTTGTCTTCTACGAAAGGTCGGAAGCTGTTGCAGGGACGACCGTAGGGGATGTCTCAGGCTGCTACTGGCATTGTGTGGGCTCACGGACGTGCAAGGAAGCTTTGTAGGTATCGTGTCGGGTCAATAGAATTCGTAGGGGAGTTGGGCTTGGGTTCTTCGTGTGCGTGGGTGCTCCTTGCAGAGTACGGGATAAGGATAGAGAACACAGAACGCGGTATGGGTTAAGGGATGCATGTAAGAGGATAGGGTAAGGGACTTGCTATATTTTGTTAATTCTTGAATTAGAAGTTAATGGTAATGATTAGATGTTAACGTAAGTAGTGACCGATTAGTTTTGAAATATTCAAATTCGATGGTATGATATTCTTTATGAAAAGCACAATTTGACTTGAAGAAATAGAAGGTTGCTGGGTAAGTGCACATGCTTGAGATTCGGAATTGATCAGCGAAATCTCAAAAGCATTAGAAGAGAAAAAGTAATTATACATTTTCACTACCTTAAGTGAATAGCCCCATCACTCCAGCCTTTATTGCTTGGAGTGATTGCACGAACTTGGAGGTGTGAAAAGCAAACATACGATACTATTATCCTCGGACGAGTTGTTTAGTTGTTTTATTCGGAGATGTCAATGTGACATACCTAGAGGTAGAGGGATCGCTCGGGGTTTGGATGCGGTGGATCATAACTTCTTGACAAGTAAGTGGCGTGTATGGTCGGGGTTCACATGAAACTCACGCGTCTTGTCTGTTTACCTATACCAGTACACTCCTACGCTCTCGCTCTCTCCCTCCCCCCCCCCCTCTCTCTCTCTCTCTCTCTCTCTCTCTCTCTCTCTCTCTCTCTCTCTCTCTCTCTCTCTTTCTTTCTCTCCTCCTTTTTCCCTCCCTCTTCCCTCCCTCTTCCCCATTTTACCTCTCTCCATATTATTCTCCATCCATTAAAACACACACACGTACACACACACTCACACACACACACACACACACACACACACACACACACACACACACACACACAAACACGAAATAGGCATGTAAATGTACTTGTACAATTTGTTTTTTTCTTTCTTTCTTTACTCTCGAAAACGTTGGTCGTCCTGTTATTATTTTTGCTTCGATATAGGTAGAGCGCAGAGGTGTGCGTGTCCGTTCCGTCATTCTGGATCGATTCCATCTCAGACCGGTTAGTCATTATGTGTCATGGGGTGTCTCATCATCGGATTTTTAAATGCATTGAAGTTTCATTCTTTGCCTTTGCTCTCCCATCGATCATTAAGTCACACTTGGCCACACGCACACACACGCCTCGCGACCTGTGTGAGGACACACACCAGTATATCTATCTCTATCTAAAGGGGTTATTACACTGGGCTTCCATGGGCTTCTTCAGTGCCAACATTTGGGAGTTTGTTTTTAGTAAAAACGATTTCGGTTACAATATTCTATTTTTCAAATCTCCGTCATATAGCAAATCTGAAATGATGAACTAAGAGATTACAAATCTATACGAATTTTAGACATACTGTTGAAATGTTCTTTGAGAAGTTTTGTTAAGCAAAGTCATATTTTAGTTATTTAAAAAGAGGTTGGCGGTAGGATGTCGAAGGAAAAATAGCCCAGTGTGATAAACCCTTAACACGCACGTACATACGGCCAATTTGCTTACGGATAGAGAGCAGGTTTAAGTGTCCGTGAAGGCCTATTCTTCGGCTTTGACGGTGTCGGGATTAGAGGCGTGCAAAGCATTGTTAGGGGGTCGAGATGCGATCGATATGCAACAGTTGTACGGTTTTCTGTCGTAAGTGTGACCTTCCAGGCACCTCGCCTTTGTTTTCCAGTATGAAAGAAAATACTCTATTTGTTCGGTTATTAGCACCAAAGCAGATTTTTTTTTTTTTCTGATCCTGTTAAAATCGTGTAACTTTTGGCTCAAGATTCTGTTATAGTCCGTGCGCTCTAAGGAGTCCGTTATAGGTGTGATATAGATGGGAATTCCCCCGAGTGCGACGGTGCCAATTTGACCACCAATAATTATCGGATCGTCACTGTCACCTATCACCCAGTGACACCTCGGCGTCGTATAACTTATTTAAATCGTTGTTATAATCCTAAAAAGTGATGCTCATTGTACAATGCTGCTTCCTTTACTATATACAAAATATATAAAAAGCAGTTTCAAATAGCAGATTGATGGGAAATAAGAAAGAGACATGTACCAAGGTTGATTTGGCAGAATGGCTCTCGACTTGTGTCACACCCTAAACGGACTCCTAGGAGCGCATGAAACATAGTTGGGTATGAAGCGTTGATTGAGGCAGTTCTTTTAACACTGATATGAAAACATAATAAGAGGTTTATCCAGCGATAGATAAAATCATTTGTTTTCTATATCTGAGTGTTTGTGTGTGTGTGTGTGTGTGTGTGTGTGTGTGTGTGTGTGTGTGTGTGTGTGTGCGCGCGCGCGTTCCCGCATGCCTGCATTTATGTGTGGTTATAGTGCACGTACGCGTTCTGGTTGTGCTACCTACATGTGCATGTAATTTTGTGTGGCTAGAGAGAGAGAGAGATAGAGAGGGGGGTAGAATGAGAGAGTGCATAATAACCTAATAAATACGCAATACGGTTTGAGTTGAACTTGGATAAAAAGTTTTTACAAAAATCACCTTTTGGTTGCAGGAATATATTGAATATTCAGCAACGATAGATATAGTTTAAGGGGTGCGGCCACACTGCACGCGGTTTGCTAGGAGGGTAGATGGTCGCGGGATGCATAACGGGTCAAAGACAAGAACAAACACATGTTATCTAATACGAGTGACCATACCGGACGCGGGTAGCGGATAAGCTTGAAGAGAACCCGCTACCCGCGTCCGGTATGGCCACTCGTATTAGATAACATGTGTTTGTTCTTGCCTCTGACCCTCTAGGTATCCCGGTACCCTCTACCCTCCCAGCAAGCCATGTGCATTGTGGCTGCACCCTGATAGTGTGCTATACAATATTATGTTCGCATTAGCGTTTCCACAATAGTATGTGTTGGGTCGCATGAACGCCCGTACAGACACAAGCACGTTAACAACTATACGTACGCCAAGGCACACGTGAATGCGTCAGTAATCTTCGAAACAGTGAAGATAATCGTCTTGGCTTTCACTGTTGCACCTCACCCTTGAATAGAAATCTGAATAAAACATGTGGCGTTCGTCCTTGACACACGCCGTTCGTTGTCAGAGGTGAAGGCCGGACAAGGGACGAATTCT
Organism: Oratosquilla oratoria; assembly: GCF_046742065.1. Lineage (NCBI taxonomy): Eukaryota > Metazoa > Arthropoda > Malacostraca > Stomatopoda > Squillidae > Oratosquilla > Oratosquilla oratoria. The sequence goes on from NC_134789.1 coordinate 31,572,333, forward strand.
CGAAAGACTTCATGTAGAGAAGCAGAAGAGGCGCCTTTGAAGAGAAGACTTTGTCTGTAGAGAGAAGAACATATTGTTCATAAAGGGGTGGGAGATATCTCCGAAGGGAAGCGGAGTTTGTCTATGGGCTTGAGTGTGTATGTATGGGACGGCGCCGCTCCGAGGGCCGACTCCGACAGCATTGAATCTGCACGAAGAGACGGAGGGCGGAGGGGAGATAGATGCCTCTGTAGATGTAGCTTGTATGCAGAGGACAGTCATAGCACGTGTGTGTATGTATGTGTGTGTGTGCTGTATGTATGGGCTAGTTGAGTTTGTGCTCGTAAGGTTTCAAGATATATGTATATGTGTATATATGTATGTATATGTCAAGGACTACTATTATATTATTGTATAATAGTAGTCCTTGGTATATGTATAAGTGATGTATATGTAATGTTCATTTATATGTTTGCGCGCGCGTGTACAGTATGTTGCATGTGTTGGTAAGTTGTACTGATGTATGTTCCTGATCTATATTGTATCTAAATGTGTATTTGCTATGTGAAACTTTAGAAAGTATATTTTCGAGGAAGGTGAAATTCCCATATATTTTTAAGTCAAGTTTGTATCCAACAAATATCGGTGTCTGCTACTTGTCCTGGCAGACCAAACACAAAGGGCAAAGGAGGTGGCCACGGTCGTAGCTGAGCTCCTCCCGACGTAAGCACTTCATCTTTTCATCTGAAGCTTGAAAGGAGTACTGCGAGGAGGAGGAAGAGAAGAACATAAGAATGAGACTGCAAGAGACCATAAGGCCTACACAAGGCAGTTCTAAGTTCATTACCACGTATCAACCCAGTTCATAAAGTTATCTAATCTTCTCTTAAAACAACCAATTGTTTCATCGTTCGCTATATGGTTACTTAGTCTATTCCATTCGTTGACCACTCTATTGGTAAACCGATTCTTACCTATTTCCTTCTTAAATCTAAATTGGCTACCCCCCGTGTAAGGGGGAAAAGCCTTTGGTATATGTATGTATGTAAATCTAAATTTGTCCTATTTAAATCCATTACTTCGAGTCCTGCCCTGTTGTCTTAATAAGATGACCTTGACTACATCACCCTTGTTGAAGTCCTTGACCCATTTGAATACCTCAGTTAGATCACCCTTTAATCTTGCGTCCTTACATTGTGTGTAAGTTAAGGTGTCTAAGCCTGTTTTTGTATAGCCTCCGTCACACATTCAAAGAAAGCTGGAAGACGACTTAGTTTACAGTATTCCAGACTTTCCTGAAGGACAGTTCAACAATGTGTCTAATATTCGTATAGGTTAACCTCTCTTAGTTCGTCATTCAGCTTCTGAATATATGATGCAAAGGGAATTTTGACATTTGGAGATTCGAAAAATAAAAGATTGTATCCTAAGTCGTTTCTTATCAAACTCACTTGAGTCGCGTAAGTGTGACAGGGGCGCAAGAGGAACCAACAGAGAAATCAGTAATCCCATGATTGGCTAATGACAGACAGAGTAATGGGTCAAGTGCCACCGGCCACGTAAGTGCAGAATCATGTGTGTTTGCCACATTTCAAGGCCCTGTTTCCCCCGTCCGGAATTTAACTGTGCCAACATATTTTTCCATGCTGAGTATTTGATGTCTTTTACAAAATATTATTTTACTTTCTTAAGGAAATGGCAGCGTTACATCATCTGCAGAATATTTCTTAAAGGGCAGCTTAGACTTATTGGTATAACTGCATTTGACTGTGTATGTGTGATTCACCATGGTCTTGGATTACGTGTTGGACTCGTGATCAACAACTATTTCCCTCCCGGAAGAGAGCTCAGAATTCACATATGACCGATCTATGGGTAATGCTGTGACCTTACACGCACACACACATCCAACTCCCCTCACACGAGAGTTGGAGTAACAACCCGCAGCGCAGCTATACTGAAATTATTTCAGCCCAGGGTGGGATTCGAAACCGGACCGCCGTAGTGGCAGCCGGGAACTCTACCACTGCGCCACGATTGTATGTTATGTGTGTGTGTGTGTGTGCACGCACGCTCACACTCGCTTATATTCGAATTCTAAATGCAAATCTAGATAAGCTTACATCTGCTTGCGTGTTTGCATTTCCCCTGCTTTGTGTGTTTGTGAAAAAACGGAGTGTTTTAAGTCCATGCGCCCGTTTACCCCTCCTCCTGTGTACATCCATACGTGTTTGTTTATTCCGTGGCTCGCCTTTGTCTAATTTAGGGAGAGCCATTGTGTCCTCGGTGTCTTGGTCGGTATGCAAGCAAGTTCTTTTTGTACTCAACTTACACGGTGAAATGGGCACTATGTGTATGGTTTTAACTTCACATGGTATCCCCCTACGCACATATACACAGGCATAAACTCACACACACACACACACACACACACACACACACACACACACACACATACACACATACACACACTCCCTCTCTCTCTCCCTCTCTATCCTCTATCCCTTTCTCCCCCTCTCTCTCACTTTCTCTCTCTCTCTCTCTCTCTCTCTCACACACACACACACACACACACACGCGCGCGCGCGCGCGCGCGCACGCACACATTCTTTCCCTCTCTCTCTCTCCTTTATCCCTTTCCCCCCTCTCTATCTCACGCTCACTCACTCGTTCCCTGTATTCCTGTACTGCACCTATCCTATCTGTAGTGCACCCAACCCAACCAAAGCCCACCCCTCTCCCTTCTGCTCTATACCATCCCCATTCCTCTCACCCCACCGCGGATTTCCCACCTCAACCCCTCCCTGCTCCAACCCCATTCCTCAGCTTCGTATAATCTCATGACTTTCATATTCCTCTAAGAATCTCATCCATTCTCTTCTTGGTTTTCCCCATTCTTTCTCTGCCCTTCCACATTTGTCCCCCCCGCCAAGGCCAACCTTCCTGTATCTTCATTTCACTTCAACCTTCGCCCTCACAATTCTTTATTCCATCCCTGCCCCCCACCCCCATCCCCAGATCTGTTTTTCCCAATGATGTTATACTTGTACTACGAGTACATCTGTACCTCAGCAGATTAGAACCCCTATCCACTTCCTCCTCCTCTTCCTCCTTTTCCTTCCTTCTCTTCCTCTTCCTTCTCTTCTTCCTTCTACTTCCTCTTTTCATCCTTCTCCTTTTCTTCCTCCTCCTCTTCCTCCTCTTCCTTCCTTCTCTTCCTCTTCCTTCTCTTTTTCCTTCTACTTCCTCTTTTCATCCTTCTTTTCTTCTTCCTCCTCTTCCTCCTCTTCCTTCCTTCTCTTCCTCTTCCTTCTCTTCTTCCTTCTACTTCCTCTTTTCATCCTTCTCCTTTTCTTCCTCCTCCTCTTCCTCCTTATCCTCTTTCCTCCTCCTCTTCCTCCTTTTTCTTCCTTTTTTCTTTCCCTTCGTCTTCCTATTTTCTCTTCCCTTCTTCTTCCGCTTCTTCCCCATTCTGTAAAGGGTTTATCACACTGGGCTATTTTTCCTCCAACTTCATATTAATCGATGGTACCGCCTACCTCGAGAACTATTTCCGCCGTAAAATCACTATGACAAACTATTTTGTTTTCTTAACAAAGATACATAGAATGTTATTTGATATGTTGTAGGAAAATTGTTTTCCTCCAGCATATCACATTCCTTCCCGAAAGTTGTGGCTGCAAATCTTCTCCAACAGTGGTAGGAGAAACAGCCCATTGTGATCATGGCTTGATCAGTCATTGCTCCCCCCCCCCCACCACCTCCACCACCCCCGATCCACTTTATGATACATTCTTCCATTCCCCTTCGTGTTCCCCTTCCTCACTCCAATCCTTTGTTTCCTTTTTCTACAGTGTGCATGCGTATACTTTTTTTGTGCGTGCGTGCGCGTGCGTATGTGTGTATGTTTTGTTTATGTGTACGTTCGTGTGTACGTTTTTGCGGGCGTATGTGTATGTGTGTATAGAAAGTGTATGGGGGTGGGGAGGAAGTAATAAAGGGTTGCATGTACTGCACTTTAGCTGCAATGGGGTTGTAGGGGAGGGGGGAAGGAGGGGGAGGTGCAGTAAGGGTATGGCCTCGGGGGGGTCTGCTTTGTGCAGTGATTGTATGGGTGTGAGTATGGTCTATAGCTGTGGCTTGCGTGCACTAAAGGGTTAAGGAGATGGAATTAAAGGTAAAGGGGTTTTCTGCCGCTACTTCAGGTCTGGCCCGGCCTCAGGGCAACAAGACGCTTGACAAAAAAAAAAAAAAATGTAAGCGCCCCCCTTCGATTCAAGGGAAGTGTGGGAGTCTGTGGCTTTGTATGGGTGTGCAAGTGTGTGCGTGTGTATGTGTGTGTGTGTGTGTGTGTGTATGTATCTATGTATGTACGTACGGTTGTGTCTCTGTCCTGCGTGTGTGTGTGTGTGTGTGTACAGTATGTATCGTATGTATAAAATCACTTTCTGGAGAATCATATATTTCACCGTCTTCATTCATACCTAAGGATACGTGTATATTGTGACGATACTGCTGGGACAATTCTACAACACATACGAGGATTGTAATACGAAGCCTCATTCCCCCGTCGCATGACCGAACTCCTCGACAAAGAACATGCGGTGATTTGTTAATGTCACCAATAATGTGTACGGTTGCCATGACCGCCTCCCAGCTCGCTAAGCCACGACCTTCCGTGCACGAGAAGGCCGTGGCTGAGCAGCTGAAGATTTCCCTTCAGTTATTGAAAAGGTGGCAAGAGGGAGACCAGCGTTGAAGGAGTAGAGGGGGAGAAAAGTCCCATGAGTCTCCATATGTGTAGTGGTTGTTATAATAAGAATAACCAGAACGGTGACGAAAAAATGATAACAATTGTTAGGGAAACAATGGTGACAAGTACAATTAGGCCTCCACGCCTCGACTCAGGAAGAAATGGAATTCTATTGTGTTAATTCCTTTTGTGTTCTGGCTTTATTAGCCTCCCAAGGTGGTCCTCAGGTATATGTTACCACCGCCATCTTTACCTCCCTCCCTCCCTAACACTTTCACCTCCTCTTTCCTTTCCCTTCCCCTTTTCTTCTCTTCTCTTGTCTCCTTCTCCTCCTCACCCTCTTCCTCCTATTATTCTTCCTCTCCTTTTACCTCCCCATATTCCTCCTCCCCCTCCCTCTCTATCTCCCCGTATTCCTCCTCGCCCTCCCCCTCTACCTCCCCGTATTCCTCCTCCCCCTCCCACTCTATCTCCCGTATTCCTCCTCCTCCTCCCTCTCTACCTCCCCGTATTCCTCCTACCCCTCCCCTCTACCTCCCCGTATTCCTCCTCCCCCTGCTCTCTATCTCCCGTATTCCTCCTCCCCCTCCCCCTCTATCTCCCGTATTCCTCCTCCCCCTCCCTCTCTACCTCCCCGTATTCCTCCTCCCCTTCCCCTTTTTCCTTCCCTTTATTCCTCCTCCCCCTCCCCCACTATTTACCGAATTCCTCCTCCCCCTCCCTCTCTACCTCCCCGTATTCCTCCTCCTCCTCCCCCTCTATCTCCCGTATTCCTCCTCCCCATCCCCCTGTACCTCCCCGTATTCCTCCTCCCCCTCCCCCTCTATCTCCCGTATTCCTCCTCCCCCTCCTCCTCTATCTCCCGTATTCCTCTTGCCCTCCTCCTCTATTTCCCATATTCTTCCTCCCCCTCCCCCTCTATCTCCCGTATTCCTCCTCCCCATCCCTCTCTACCCCCCGTATTCTTCCTCCTCCTTCTCTTCCTCCTGTTCTTCTTCCGCCTCCTTTTCTTCTTCCTCCTCCTCCTCCTTCTCCTCCTCCTCCTTCCCCTCCTTCTTCTCTGTCTCATGTTTCTCCTGCTCCTGCTTCTTCTCTTCCTCCTGTTCGTCCTCCTCCTCCTCCTCCTCCTCCTTTTCCACTTCCTGTTTCTCCTCCTTCTCTTCCTCTTCTTCCGACTTTTTTCTTTTCTTTACTCTCCATCCTTATCTCTTGGTTCTGGGTCCCTTTCGTCCCACTTCCCTATGTCTTCATGCATAGCAATTCCATTACTTCTCTTTTTCCTACCTTCCACCTCTCACTCCGACCATACCTCGTTTTATCTTTGTCCTCCATCCCAAACTTCTTCCTGCCATTTTCCCTCCATTACACACCACTGACCTCTGGTCCCCATTCCCTTCCTCTCCTCCAGTTCTTCATTCTTCTTCTTCTTCTCCCACACCCTCCTTCCCTATCCTCTGCTTCCTCTTTATTCGCTCTAATTCATTTATTTCTCTTCTTTTTGATTAATTTATTTCCCATATCTCAACTCCTTCCCCTGCCCTGACCTCGGGTCCTCATTCTCCTCTCCTCCAGTTCCTCATTTTTCTTCTTCTTCATCTTCTTCTTCTTCTTCTCCCACACTCTCCTTCCCTATCCTCTGGTTCCTCTTTATACGCTCTAATTCATTTATTTCTCTTCGTTTTTATTCATTTCCCATATCTCAACTCCCTTCCCCTGCCCTGACCTCGGGTCCTCATTCTCTTCCTCTCCTCCAGTTCCTCATTTTTCTTCTTCTTCTTCTTCTTCTTCTTCTCCCACACTCTCCATCCCTATCCTCTGGTTCCTCTTTATACGCTCTAATTCATTTATTTCTCTTCGTTTTTATTCATTTCCCATATCTCAACTCCCTTCCCCTGCCCTGACCTCGGGTCCTCATTCTCTTCCTCTCCTCCAGTTCCTCATTTTTCTTCTTCTTCTTCTTCTTCTTCTTCTTCTTCTTCTTCTCCCACACTCTCCCTCCCTATCCTCTGCTTCCTCTTTATACGCTCTAATTCATTTATTTCTCTTCGTTTTTATTCATTTCCCATATCTCAACTCCCTTCCCCTGCCCTGACCTCGGGTCCTCATTCTCTTCCTCTCCTCCAGTTCCTCATTTTTCTTCTTCTTCTTCTTCTTCTTCTTCTTCTTCTTCTCCCACACTCTCCCTCCCTATCCTCTGCTTCCTCTTTATACGCTCTAATTCATTTATTTCTCTTCGTTTTTATTCATTTCCCTTATCTCAACTCCCTTCCCCTGCCCTATGCTGTTCCTACTCCTCCTATTCCTCTCCTCTGCCGTTCTCTTTTCCGGTTCCGCTTCATTCCCTCTCTCCCCTTCTTCATTCGTTTCTTCTTCTTCACTTTCATCTTCCTTTTTTATACTTCTCTTTTCTTCTTTTCCTTTACCTTCCCCTCCCATCTTTAGTTTTTCAAGTTTTTTCCTCATTCATCCTTCTTCCCTTCTCCCCACTCATCTCTTTTCTCCACCCCATCTCTATCTCCTCTTCTCTCTCATTCCTATATTACTTCTATTCTTTCAATTATGAACGCGACGAGTCATTTACCCTCACATTTCCTCTTCTTCTTTCTCCCCACTTCTGGTCCACCTCTTCCTTCTCTATGCCCTTTTCTTCCACTTTTCTTCCACTTTACTCACTTGGTGAGACAGAAGCGGACCCCCGCGTTCCTTCTAGCCTGCGGCCAGTTTCACATCTCCTCCTCCTCTTCTTCTTCCTCTCCACTTCTCTTCCACTTCTTCCTTCTCTGTGTCCTCTTCATCCGCTTCTTTCTTTTCCACTTGGCCCTCCAGTTCCTCCTCTGCCTCCCCAGTTCCACATTTCCTCCACTTCCTCCACCTTTTCCACTTATTCCTTTCCCACTTGGTACTCCAGTTCCTTCTCTGCCCCTCGTTCCACATTTCCTCCACTTCTTCCTTTTCCACTTGGTCCTCCAGTACCTTCTCGCCCCCCCCCCCGTTCCTCATTTCCTTCACTTCTTCCACTTCCTCCACTTCTTCCTATTCACTTGGTCCTCCACTTCTTCCACTTATTCATCTTTCACTTGGTCCTCCAGTTCCTCCTCTACCCCCACCCACCTCCTCCTCTTCCTCCACTTGATCTTCTTCCTATTGCAGTGACAACAGCTGCCTCATTGTCTCAGTTCCCCTAACTAGCTCCCGTCCCCATTACCCCATTCAAACGAAACCATCCCCATACCTCTGTCCCCTCGCGACGACACCCTCTGCATGTCCCATACATCCTTTCATTCCTTTCCCCATAACACCCATACAGTAGAAGTTAGCGATGGTCCAATAGACGGGTTCCCTTTGTTTATATCGAAACGATCCGCGCGCGTCCATGTATTCAAGAAATTTCTTATTTACATTGATTGCTTGCGTCGCGAAGGCATTTACACAGCTCACACACCAGTGTTGAAGACTTATTTTTTATTATTATTTTACATATATATATATATATATATATATATATATATATATATATATATATATATATATTTATTTATTTATTATATATATATATATATATATATATATATATATTTTTTTTTATGTCTGTTTCTTTTGCCGTGGTATGCTCAAATATTATAGGTATCCAGTTTGGATCTTCTGGATTGTAAGACCTGTTTCCTGCCAATTAAGAAAAATTATTTAGTTCACAGAATTAAGAAACTATAGGTAGAACGCTGGACCCGTGTCATGCATGTGGTAGGTTCATGTCGATCCTAATGGATATCCATACATAAGAACATAAGAATGAAGGAGAATGCAAGAGACGCTAAGGCCTGGAGAAGGCAGTTCCATGTCTATTACCACCTATCATTCCCATCCATAAATTTGTCTAATTTTCTCTTAAAACAATCGTTTGTTTCAGCACTCTTTATATGGTTATTAAGTCTTTTTAATTCGTTAGTCACTCTAATAATAAACAATTTCTTGCTCAATTACTTGTTAAATCTAAATTTGTCTAATTTGATCCCATTAATGCGAGTCCGGGCGTGATGTCTTAATATGATGACCTTGTCTGCATCACCCATGTTAAAGCCTTGACCCATTGGAATACCTCTATTGTAAGTGTTTGCTACTTTGCTACAGCTGCAGACTGTAAAGGTTCTCACTTCTCAAGGTACTCCTTCACTGCGGTGGCGCCACTACATTTTTTATCTCGGCAACAACTAAAATTGTCAAAAGTCTTTTTACCGCATCTGTACGTACAGGAAAACGTGTTAAAACAATTAGAAATCAGAAAATAACCACTAATCTCCTTAATATGTATATACTGTATATATATATATACAGTATATATATATATATATATATATATATATATAATATATATATATATATATATATATATATATATATAATATGGAAATAATCTCTCCTACTGGGATTCGAACCCTCGCCAGAGCGGCTTGCTTCGTAAAAGGCGAGGTCCGTACCGTCACTCCACCACGACCCTTCAAAACAGTACGATTTTGAAGGGTCGTGGTGGAGTGACGATACGGTCCTCGCCTTTTACGAAGCAAGCCGCTCTGGCGAGGATTCGAATTCCAGTAGGAGAGTTTATTTCCAAATGTCAAAATGACACAAACAAATATATATATATATATATATATACATATATTTATATATATATATATACACACATATATATATATATATATATATATATGTATATATATGAGGTGTCCAGGAACAGAGGGGCATCCCCACCAATTTAATTGGTTTCGAGTAAGGCACGGATATACTTTATGTATAGAGGTGGTTTACGCTTTTCACGATCCGTCTAACGTCGATTGCACCTTGTAAAACGTGTGTTGATTGATAAAGTATTCGTTGATTGTTAACCTTCCGAGGCATAAAATGGAATAAGATCATTTGGCGTTAGCCAGAAGAAAATCCTTATTGTTACTATAGGTCTTATTTGGTTGAATCGTCCTTTAAACACTAAACATTTTCAATCTGAACATGCACACGCGCACACACACCCGAACATACACACGCACACACACACACACACACACACACACACACACACACACACACACACACACATCTGGGATTGGTCAGAAGGTAGTCATTGAGTCCTGTAGGGTTGACTCCATTCAAATGAATGATGTAGGCAAGGTCATCATATTAAGACAGCAGGGCAGGACTTGTAGTAATTTATTTTAATTGGACAATTTTAGGTTTAAGAAGGAAATAGGAAAAAAATTGGTTTACCAACAGTGGTTAAGTAATGGTATAGACTTAGCAATATAGTGAACGCTGAATCTATTGGTTGTTTTAAGAGAAGATGAGATAACTTTATGGATAGTGATGATAAGTGGTATGGGACATGGAACTGCCTAGTGTAGGCCTTATGGTCTCTTGCATTCTCCTCCATTCTTATGTTCTTATGTTCTATCCATCATGTTCCTCCGTTGACAGTTATATATCTCATACGTGGAGGTACTCATACGTGCGTCCACACAGAGATGTATCAGTGTTCGGTAAGTGGCCGATGGGTAGATAAATGGGTAGGAGGCTGGGTAGGAAGTATCTCTCCTAGGCGGTTGGGTTGAACAAAGCGTAATTGGATTCCGAGGACAGCCGGGGCAGGTAAGTTTGGGTCTGGATGACGCGATTTCTGGTTGAGTTGGTCCAGGAAGGCGATGGTCATTGTATTCCCGTGAGAGAGAGGAAGGACTTGGAAAAGGGGAAGGTGGGGTAGAATGCGGGGCTAAGAGCATATCCGTGTTGAATTGGAAACCTGGAGTGTTCTCTTGATGGTCATTAGGAGCGGTGAAGGATACCTTTCTGTCTTCGTGTTCCCGAGACTTCCAGTTTCACGTGAAACTTGTTTCCTCCATTAGTGGGCTTGGTGGTGATGAGTACAGGATTGGTCAGCGTTTCCGCTTGTCCGCACACATACACAGACGTACACAAGCCATGCATGTACACATACACAGGCACACACACATACACACACACACACACACACACACACACACACACACACACACACACACACACACTATCCCCTTTCCCATCCCTTTTTTCCTTTTTTCCTTCCTCTCCCATCCCTTACCATCCCCTTCCTCATCACTCCCCTTACTTTCCCTTCCATTCCCTTCCATCCCTTCTATCCCCTTTCCTTCCCTCTCCATTCCTCCTCTTTCTTTTCTTTCCCCTTTCCTCATCTCGCCAGCGCCATCCTACCCTCCCCTCTCCCCTTTCCACTTCCTGTCTCGCCTTCCTTCTCCCCTCCCCTCCTTTCCCCTTCCTTCCCCTTTCCTCCCCTCTCTTCCTCTTCCCTCATCTCACCTCCTCTTTCCTCACCTCCCCTGCATTTTTTTGGACTCCCCTCATTTCTTCCATTCTCCCCTCTCTCCTTTCCACTTCTCGTCTCGCCTTCCTTTTCCCCTTTTCTCCTCTCCTCTTCCTTTCTCTTTCCTCCCCTTCTCTTCCTCCTCATCTCCCCTCCTCTTTCCTCACCTTCCCTGCCCCTTTTTTTTTTTTTTTACTCCCCTGTTTTCTCCCAATCTTTCCCTCATCATCAGTCTAGCATACGCTCACCCTTTGTCCATCCTTTGTTTAATCAGGAGTTTCTTTTCGTCTTCCTCTTCTTTCTCTTAGTTTTTAACACGCACGAGTCCTTGCTCTTGTCACTGCACATACATTTCGTCTTGTCATCTCCATACCCCTACTCTAACCGTGTTTTCTTCAGTAAAGTGGAGTGGGAGAGGAAGATGAAGATTGAGGAGGCGGAGGAGGAGGAGAGAGGAAATTTGGGTTTTGTAATGGAAGGAGGAGGAGGAGGAGGAAAAGAAGTTTGAGTAAGAAGAAGATATGGAGAATTAGGAGTAAAACAAATGGATAAAAATATATGGAGGAGGACGAGGAAAGGTGGATAATGATAATGAGGACGCTTAAGAAATTCATAGGAGGAGGAGGAATATTAGGAGATGAGGTTAAGGGGGGCGAAGATAGGTAGGGAAGGAGGAGGAGGAAGAGGAAGAGAAAGAAGAACTGGCGTTTGATATCAACAAGCGTCGTCAGGATTGCGCTGCCTACATTGTGGTGTCCTGAACTCCCGTCTGTCACCCAGATAGACGGCAAAGAGAGGGGAAGGGTTAGTAAGGGGAGAAGGAGAGGGAAGACTGGAGAAGTCTTTGGTGGAATAATAAAGCATGATGAGGCTGGAGAGGAAAAAGAAGTTTTTGCTATTATTATTATTATTATTATTATTATTATTATTATATATATATATATATATATATATATATATGTATGTATGTATATATATGTATATACATATGTATATATATATACATATATATATACATATATATATACATATATATGTATGTATATATATATATATTATATATATATGTGTATATATATATAGATAGATATATAAAGAATGAAGATAAGTTTCATAGAGGTGAAGGATATGTAAAGATAATGATAATTAGTGATCCATTAGTCATAGGAACTTGAAGGAAAGACAGTGAGTTGAAATTTGTCTGATAGGATTTGATAAATGGATACATTACTTGCACAGGTTTGTTAATAAAAACCATGCCAATTATGTATTAAAAGAATCGAACCCCCTCTGCCTCCCAAAGAAAATCGACACAAAGGAAACTGAAAAGTCTGAAAGATAGAGTATCACTAAAGGGGTTATCACACTGGGCTTCCACTGGCTTCACCAACGCCGACAATTGAGATTTCGGTTGAATAAAAACGACTTTGATTACAATATTTCGTTTTTCAAATCTCCAAATTTAAAAAATTGTTTCCGTCATATATATAGCAAAGCTGAATGATGAACTATAATGAACTAAAAAAAAATTGTAAACCTAAATGAATGTTGGACATACTGTTGAAGTCAAGATATTTGTAAGCGAAGTTATATTCTAGTTATTCAAATAGAGGTTGGTGGTAGGATGTTGGAGAAAAAATAGCCCAGTGTGATAACCCCCCTTTAGTTCGCCTAGTGAATTCCCCTAGGCTCAGTTGTGGAGGGGAGCTTCTGGTGGTGATCCTGGAGCCCACACGCCAAAAGATAAGAACTTTGAACTGGCCAAGTCGACCCACACCTTCGGAGCAAGTGTCCGGTGAGGGGGACTCCATTATAATAACAAGTGGCAAGAGCTTGTCGATCAGAGTTGCAGGAAAAACAAGGAGAGAAATAGGATCCATTGCAATCTTCTAGTGCAGGGGTTCTCAGCCTTGCTTGGCTCATGCACCCCTTTCACCATTTGCCAGAATGTCATTCCCCCCTCCTTTCCAAGATTGCCTGTTTCAAAAGGTGCATTCTAAATAAAATGCAGATATTATCGCACAGCGTAACACTTTCCTAACCCTGGGTCAGCACTGGTATAATTCCAGCCCAGGTGACAGGCCAGATAGGCCAGAGCCTATATTTGCTTTCCTCACTCCGTAAACTTAATGTGGTCACAATTCACCCCTAGAAAACCCAAAATTCCCCCCCTGGGGGTGAATTTCACCCCCTGTTCTAGTGCATGTTCCCAGTTGCGGACGCATACGTGATGCATGTATATATGGTGCATACATAAATTCGCCTGATTGAATGGATTCATGAAAATGTGCCTTCTGTTTACATAAAATGTATGTATGTATGTGTATATACATACATAAGGATCTGTGAAATATCTGACGAAGATATTGGCATGGTCTGGTGATTAAATCATCGTACCGTGGAATAAAAGAGATGATAGATGTGAACGTGAAAGAGAGTAAGGGTTAAGTCATGCACCAAGATGGATTGATTGATTGATTTATATTAAAATAGACATGACGTCTCAACAGCAAAGGTCGTATGAATAAAGATATACTACCTTATATCACCATAATCTCAAGGCACCAGGGATGGCGTTGTTGTTCGTAAATGGACTACAAAATCTTTATATGAACATTTCGGTGATAATGTAACGACAGTTTCTGGAAAGACGAAGAGTGTGGGATGATCTAATAGAGGTATTCAAATGGGTCAATGATTTTAACAAGGATGATGTAGGTAAGGTCATCATATTGAGGCAGCAGGGTAGGGTTCATATTAATGGATTTAAAGTGGAAAAATTTAGGTTTAAGAAAGAAATAGGCAAGAACTCTTTTACCAATAGAGGGGTTATCGAATGGAATAGACTTAGTTATAATGGAGTAGTCACTGAAACGGTTGTTTTAAGAGAAGATTAGATGATTTTATGGATAGGAATGAAAGGTAGTAAGGGGCATGGAAATGCCTAGTAATAGAGTAAAAGCTGATTGTTTTTCTCATACCTTTGAGAAGAAATATTGTAATTAATTTTTTTCCAATCTCGAATTTAGTGCAATGGCCAGAACCAAGTGGATATAGATATACACATGTACGTACATACTGACCTACATACATACATACATGTATAAACGTATATATCATATTGACATAGCCAGATCCAAGTGGATCGTGATATACATATGAAGTACATACATGCACAGTTTAAGCATATATGCTTGATTTGTGTACATATGTTTATATTTATTACGCCAACTATAAACACAAACATACATTGTGTGTTTTGTGCGTTTGTTCTAGATTGTAACCCAGCGAGAAACCGTGTCACAGAAGCTTTTAATGAAATTTATGAGGTTCTTAGCTGGAAAACGAGCGACATGGTGGAAATAGTTAAAAGAAAACGAGTTTCTTGGACTGGCATGAATCAGCTGCCAGCGAAACCTCTTGTCAGTCGTAAATTATTGACGGTCAGGAGCGTCACCCATAATGATTTACGCCCAGATCAGACATACACTCTACCATTTAGTGCCTGTATTAGCGTACTTATCTCTATGAAGGCTCTGTCCCTCGTCGTTTTACATCTAGAACGATTTACATTTGGGTTAAGGGCTTTAACAAGGGTGATGCAGTCAAACTCGTCATGATAGCAGGGCATGAATCATAGTAATGGATTTAAATTGGAATTTTTTTGTATTTCTATCTGTCTATATAACAAGAACTTTTTCCCCCGGTACCCAGACTTTTGGCCGAAATACATATAAGGGAGGTAGCCAAGTCAGAGGCACGTTTCTATTCCCACCCATTTCACTCCCTTCCACCACCCTCTCCCCCCCTCCCAACTCGGCTCCTCATAGATGACGGGTCATCCCTGCATCCGCCAACTGCCCTGGGTCTAACGCAATGCAGCAAGACACAGTACGTCCACTATTTTAGAAATTTTGACATTTGATTTTTTTAGGAAGTTTATAATACCAAGGAAATTTTCATGGAAAGGAAGAAAAATTGTTCCAAGTTGTTCGTGATTTTCTTGTTCTTCAATGTATGCTCTGTGAAAACGTTTCTTAGCGCTATTGTGAATGATTAAGAATATGAAGGTGAGATTTTAACTTTTCTCCAATATTCCATGTAAATGTTAGCTAAGACAGGTGATAACGGATTCTCCATAGACTGTCTTAGCTAACAATTGCATGGAATATTTTGAGAAATATTAACAACTATCAAAGAAATTGTTTTTATTTGGTTCAGACATGTAGACGATATTCTGTGTTTTTTGACCAATAACTTATCCATTAATGATTTCCTTATTAAAACAAATTCACTTTTACCCTCCATTAAGTTCACTCTTGAGGTAGACAATAAAAATAGTTTACCTTTTTTGTATGTAGAAGTAATAAGAGATAATGGAATATTGAAAAGAAAAGTTCATAGAAAGTCTACCAATATTCCTTCATATGTTCACTATTACTCTAATCATCATATCAATACCAAAAGATCTGTTTTTATTCCCATGTACTTGAGAGCTTACAGGATTTCAGATACAGAATTTTTTGATGATGAATTAAGTACTATCCGGAATACTGGAGAAAGAAAAGTTTAGATATCCCCTTCATATCCTTAATTAGTGTTACATTACTGCTAAGAAACGTTTTCACAAAACATAGCCTACATTGAAAAACAAAAAAATCACGAACACTATAGAACACTTGTTCTTCCTTTCCATGAAAATTTCCTTGGTATAGTAAACATCCTCAAAAATCAAATGTCAAAATAGCATTTAAATATGAGAACACAATCAAAAAAACCTTAATCCAAAACAGCCCGCCTAACAACAACGGGGTAATGTATAAAATTCCTTGCAAAGATTGTAACAAATTTCATATTGGACAAACGGGAAAACTTGGAAACAAATATTTCCCAACATAAATATAGTGTGAGGTCTGCCCAAGAAAACACTGCTTTGTTTCATCATAAATCATCAAATAACCATCATATTGATTGGTCTAGGGCTACAATCTTAGCAAAAGCAAGGAGTTTACCTGAGAGAAACGTGATTGAATCATGTTTAATCTCAGGCACTTTTGATAGAAATGTAAACTTGAGCTATGGACATTTCAAATGTGACAAATTGTTGACAGAAATGGTGATGAAAATATTTCCGCCAGATTGAACCATATACTGTATAGTCAGGTCGAAGCGAGGGAGGTAAGGTCATGCCCCCTCGCACGGGCTCAAATCCCGTGGGAGTGATACTTCACTCCCAAATTTCGAAAAAAAAAACCATGCCCCCTCCCCATTCTCCCCTTACCCCTGCTGTTCCCCTATACTCACGTTCTTTCCCTACTTTTGTATTTAAACATCCTTGTATTAGCCTTACTTTGTTTGAAGATGTAATATACGAAAGTACTTACTGTCTACAATTTTCCCTTCTCCTGTGATTATATTGCATATTTCGTTTCACGGGGATGTGAAAGCCTGCAACACACACACACACACACACACACACACACACACACACACACACACACACATATATATATATATATATATATGTATATATATATATATATATATGTATATGTATATATATATAAGTACATATATATATATATATATATATGTGTGTGTGTGTGTGTGTGTGTGTGTGTGTGTGGACACCCAATGGTCTACGCCGTCGTTATGACGGTACCCTATATATCTATGAGGAATTTCCATGCCAGTTATCAGTAAGTACTGCGACTGTGTGGAGCTGAACTTTGTCTCATCTTTCGTTCAAGACCTGTTCGATATTGGTGACCCGTCTTCTACTGCATCTCCTGGTCCACCTTAAACTCAACTCCTCATCTTCTCCGTCTGCTCTATTCTTTCTCCTCTCCTCTCCTTCTCTCCTCTTTTATCTCTTATCTCTTATCCATCTCTCTCCCTCTTCTACCCTCCTCTCCTCTCTTCTCTTCCTCTCTCCCTCTCCTACCCTCCTCTCCTCTCTTCTCTTCCTCTCTCCCTCTTCTCCTCTCCTTTCCTCTCCTCTTCTCTCTTCTCCTCCTCATCATCTCTCCGACTCCCTGATTCATCCTATTATCTTTCTCCATTTTTCCCTCTTTCTTCCACCACTTCTTACTCCTGCTCATTTTCCACCTCGATCCACTTCTCCACGTCCTTTTCCATTTTCATTTCTTCCTCCACCTTCTACTCCACCTTTTCGGTCGGAAACTGCTGAAGCCGATGATTGATTTATGTCCTCGGACCCACGAGCATAAAGGGAAGACATGACGTGTCCTCCATGACTTCGTACAAGACAGCCAGTCGCCTGACGAGCGGACACTGAAGGAGCCAGCTCCGTTTCCACCCTCCCTCTCCCTTCCCCCTCTCCCTTCCTCCCTCCCTCTCCCCTCCCTCCCCCTTTCCCCCCTCTCCCCCTTCCCCCTCTCCCTCTCCCCTCCCTCCTCTCCCCCCCTCATACAGCAGCGACACCCACCTTAATTTCCCTCTTCATCTTTTCTCACACTTTTCCTCCTTTCCCCTTCTAATTTGTTCTATTTTCATTCCATCAGCCTTTCTCCCACTCCCCTTCCTCATTCACCCATTCTCCTTCCCTATTTCTCCTTCCTCCTCATCTTTTTCTCCCCTGTCTCCCTTTCTTTTCATCATCTTTTCCTTTTCTCACCTTTTCCATCCTCATCCCTTCTCCTACTCCTTATCCCATCACCCCCTTTCCACCCTTATTCTTTCCTCCTCCTCCTCCCTCTTCTCTCTTTACTCCCTTCCTCTTCCACCCACTCCCGGTCACCTCTTCCATCCTCTCTTCCGCTGCCATCATCATCACCCTATTTTACTTTTTTATTATTATTTTTTTTTTCTACCTTCTTCGTATTCATTCACGTAGTTCAAGCTTGCGATCCCCCATCATCATATTTTCCTCCTCTTCCATCTTTCCACTATTTATCTCCCCCCTTTATGTATATTCTCTTAGCCTTCAGCTTTGCATTTGGTATTTCCCCTACTTCCCCAAACATTGCCTTTTCTTTTCCATCCGTTTCTGCCACTTCCCCATCCTTTTAATACCTTTCGTCCTCACTATACCGGTGTGAAATAGAAAATTTTCCGCTATAGAAAATGGATCCCGGGTACAATTTCAGGGGGGGTCCATATTCCATTTTACACCGGCCCTTTATCTTTTTTTTTTTTTTTTTTTTTTTTTTTTTTTTTTTTTTTTTTTTTTTTTTTTTTTTTTTTTTTTCTTCTTCTTCTTCTTCTTCTTCTTCTTCTTCTTCTTCTTCTTCTTCTTCCTCTTTTTTCTATTTTTTCCTCTTCTTCTTCTTCCTCTTTTTTTTTTCTTCTTCTTCTTCTTCTTCTTCTTCTTCTTCTTCTTCTTCTTCTTCTTCTTCTTCTTCTTCTTCTTCTTCTTCTTCTTCTTCTTCCTCTTTTTTTTTTTTTTTCCTAATCCCTTTTCCCCCTTTTCATCGCTCCTTCCTTTCTCCGTTCCCATTTCCACCTATTCACTTCCCTTTCCTTCTTCTTCTTCTTCTTCTTCTTCTTCTTCTTTTTTCCTTCTTCTTCTTCTTCCTCTTTTTTTTTTTTCCTAATCCCTTTTCCCCCTTTTCATCGCTCCTTCCTTTCTCCGTTCCCATTTCCACCTATTCACTTCCCTTTCCTTCATTTTTCTCTTCCTCCCTTCCTTAAATACTGAGATCTTCATTGACCTTCCTATCCTCGGTGTCTACTGTCCCCGTCCTGGGCCATGAAGGTTTCCCTCCCAGCCTTTTCTGTTTTCGTGTTCGATCCCCCCTGGGCCCAGCCTGTTCCTTTCCTTGGTTCCTCCTGTTCCCTAATTCATTATCCCCTTCATTGGTTCCACCTGCCATATTCTCAGGTCCCTCCTGTTCTCTTGCTTGGTTCCTTTTGTTCCCTCGTAGGTCCCTCCAGAGCTGCCTAGTGTAGGCCTTATGGTCTTTTGTAGTCTCCTTCATTCTTATGTTATGTTCTTATGTAGAGCCCAGACGTCCAGTTCCTTTCCTCGTCCACGACCACCTTCTTATTTGGGGATTTAAATGTCCATGTGGAGGAATACAGACATTGAGCCACATTCTCCAGGAATGCCAAATGGGTCCTCACTGCTTCGACCAAGGCCTTAAGGAAGCAAATGGCACTGGTTTACAGTAGATACGGTTTTGGTGCGACAAGATAGGATGATGACCTGATTTCGTGCCCTCCTGTCCCACTTCCGTTCCTTCTGGTGCTCCTTCCCCATCCTGTCCCTACATTCCTCCCTTCCCTCCTCCTCCTCTGTCCTCCTCTTCCTCCTTCTTCTCCTCCTCCTCTGCAACTCCTCCTCTTTCTCCTCCTTCTACTCCTCCTCCTCCTCCTCTTCATGCTCCCCCACTACAACCGCAACCACCGCCGCCGCATTCTCTTCTTCTCTTTCTACACGAAGAGATCTTGTCAGGTCTGAGCAACTCCGGGTTGACGCCGCGCCCTGTGGCAGATCCTCCTCCGATAGCCACGAAGAACGGTCGGGCTCAGGTCCAAAAAGAGGCGTCGAGGTTTTGTGACAAGGAGAAGGAGGAGGACCTTCATGGCTCAGGCCTTCGGGAGATTCGCTCCAAAAGTCAAATGTGTGTGTCGCGTTCAGAATTTTTCATTTAGCAAATGGAGAGCTGTCCGCAGTAACGTTGTGTTTGTCTCATAGATTGGGATGCACACACACAAACACACAAACACACCCACATGCACACCCACACACACACACACACACACACACACACACACACACACACACACACACACACACACACACACACACACACACACACACACATATATATATGTGTGTGTGTGTGTGTGTGTGTGTGTGTGTGTGTGTGCGTGTGTGTGTGTACGTATATATTCTGTTGCGAGGGTTTGGTTCTTCTAATTGCATCTTGCCAGGTTACTAAACGCTCTTTCTTTCTCACATCCCATTCATTTTAGTCTCATTTTGCCTATCCTTTTTCCCTCCACTATTTTTTCCATGCCTATCCCTCTCTCCTTTCATGATTTAGAATTTCCCTTCGTCCCAGCTTCCTCGTCCCATCCGTCATCCTATATTCTTTCCTTCCCTCCACTCCATCTCCCTCTCTTTCCATGCCAACCCCGCAACCTACCTTACCTCCTCAATCGTCACTACATAATTCCAAGAGATGTTTGGTCAGGATAGCGGGGCCGCGAATCAGCAAAACCGCGAGTCGGGAAACCGCGAGTCAGCAAAACCGCAAGCGGCCGTGCGGACTGCGGTGAGTTGCGGAGATACAATCGTTTCTACTGTGTAGTGACAAAGATGCCGTCGTCATACATATATATATATATATGTATATATATATATATACATATATATATATATATATATATTTATATACATATATATGTATATATATATGTGTATATATATATATGTATATATATATATATATGTATATGTATATATATATATGTATATGTATATATATATATATATGTATATATATATGTATATATATATATATATATATATATATATATATATATATATATATATATATATGTATGTATCCTTCAGTCGTCCTGTATGGACTTTGATTTTATTATTACCGGACTTTCTTTTTACCTGATTATTTTTGTTTATTTTCTATTTGTATATATGTATGTATATATATATATATATATATATATATATATATATATGTATGTGTGTGTGTGTGTGTGTGTGCGAGTACACATGTACATAGAGGGAAATTTGAACTGATGCGTTCGTATGTATCTGAAAAACGGAGCCGCAAATCCGTTACCACATACATTGGAAAATGATGTATACATGACATGCCAAGAATTGACCCGCATTGATTTTCCTTTTTCTATCTATCGCCCTTCTTTTTTGGTGGTGGTTGAAGAAAGTTACAATTGGAGGTTCCAACATGCTACTGTCGTCGAAGTTGAATAAAGTCGTCTTGCCTTACAAATAATAGAATCTTAAGTGTTGCCTTGCTCAGTAGGCCAAGAAAACAACATTTATCTCAGTGTGGAATGGAGGATTCTCCCAACCGAGTGAATTTGTCTGGCATAAGCTTGGTTAAGATTCTCTATTGGAATGACCGCTACCGTTTTAGTCGAGATGGTCTGGGGTCGGTCTCTTCCAGCTGAATAAAACCTTCTGGAGATAGTAATGATAAAGTGCTTAACTGCGGCTACACTCAATGGATTGAGAAAGGTGACCCAGAGGATACCGTGTCGAACTCATGATCAGGTGGTCGTGAGTTCGATTTCCGGTTTCTCACTTCGCATTTCGTGGGAGTGAGATGGTGAGTTTGGTGAGTTCTCGCGGATGTGTAAACTCATCCGCTGTTTGCAAAAATAAATAAATAAATAAATAGAATAAGATAAATATAAATAAATGAGTAAATAAGTGAATAAACATGTAAATAGATCAATAAAACAAACAAAAGATAAAAACGATAAAAAATGCGACGACACTATGGAACGGACTTAAGTTCATGCGGCCTTGTGAACAGGTTCCGTTCTTCGAACTCGTACTAACCACAGGTCTAACAGGTGTCACCCCTTGGTTACACCCATCCTCCATACCCCGTTCCACAACTGTAGACTTACTGTGTGTCCGGGGTACAGGTGTTTCTACTACAGTCTGGTCCAGCATCGTCTTGCATCAGGGTCACCCGCCATGTGATTCTGTTTGGTGCCAGAGTCTCAGATAGGTAATCCACGAAAAATTTACATCACCAGTCACTCTACTGGTACACATACATATAAACATACTGTGTATGTATATGTGTATATATATATATATATATATATATATATATATATATATATATATATATATATATATATATCCATCCCTGGAGGAGAACGAAGGAAAGAGAGTATCAGAACCTGCCAGTGAAAGGAAATGAAGACACAGCTTACTGATTAACTCTTACAAAAGACAATGGCAAAGCAAAGGGTCGGGACGCTTCTTGTACTTCCGACGCAATAACCACTCCCACCCATTTGCCGCGCGCCCTTGCTACCGGTTTCCCCGCCGTCCCTCGCACAGGTAGGAGGAAGGCGGAGACACTAAAAAGCTGTGGTAGCCATGATCAACACTGTAACACACTTCCTAGTTTACGTTATGGAAACCCCATGACTTTCTTTAGCGGAGGTTCGGACTTCGATCTCCAAGGGTCACGATCAACGTAGACCTTTTCATGACAGAGCCCGAACTCTAGTATGAGATCATGTGCCACCCAGTGCAAGGCCCAAATTGAACCGTGGCTCTGTATTGAGGGGGTTGGACCCCTTAGCTGTTCGGTGTTCGCATCTGTAGGAGCTGATCGGTCGGCGGACGCTATCGTGATCGGCATCGCTGTCTGCTCTCTGTTGATTCTCGGCGAGGAACATCATTATCATCTCTGTCGTAACTCACTTTGGGTGTCGCATTATCCCCATCCCCGCCAACGTCCTCTCCCTCGCTGCCTCTTCCACAGCTTCTCCCTCCTCCTCCTCCTCCTCTACCTCCTCCACCTCCTCCTCCTCCTCCTCCTCCTCCTCCTCCTCTACCTCCTCCACCTCCTCCTCCCTCTCCTTCCCCTCCTCCCTCTGCTCCTCATCTTCATTCGCGACCTCTTCTTTATCATCTTCCTCCTTTGCCTCCTGTTCTTCATTATCTCCTCTCATTTTCTAATTTCTTCCTCAACTCCAACTCCTCTTGTTATTCCTCTTCCTAACCTCTACTTTCTCCACGACCATCACTACATGCCCCTCCTCCTCCTCCTCCTCCTCTTCCTCTTCCTCCACCATTTTCCTCCACCTCCATTTTCCTCTTCCTTAAACCTCCTTTTCCTTCTTCATGTTCGTCTTTCTCCTCCTGTCTCCTTCTCTTCTTCCTTGTCCTGTTCCTGCACTATATCCTTCTTTTCTTCCTACTTATCCTCATCCTAATCCTTTCTTCATCCTCATCTTCATCCTCGCCCTCTTATTCCTCCTCGTCCCCCTGCTCCTCCTCCTCTTCCTCCTCCTCCTCTTCCTCCTCCTCATCTTCCTCCTCCTCTTCCTCATCCTCTTCCTCCTCCTCCTCTTATCCTTCCTCCTTGTCTTCCTCTTCCTTCCCCTGCACCTCCTCTTCTTCCTCTCCCTCCTCCATCGGCACCTACTCTTCCTTCTCTTTTTTTTTCTCTTTCTACCACCGTCACCATCGATGTTGCCGTCGACATCGCAGTGACGACCCGCATTCTACATCTTCCTTGCTGTCTGACTGTTTATGTGTGTGTGTGCGCGCGCGAGTCCGCTTAGTTTCCATGTAACTGTCTCCGCTTTTGCTCTTGAGCTGATATCAAGAGGAGGATGAAAAAGAAGAGGAGGAGGAGCTTATTTAGATAGTAAATCCGAGAATGATAAAGAGGAGAGGTGGGGAGAAGGGGGAGAGAGGTGAAGAAGAGAGAAGATAAAGAGAGGAGAGGGGGAAGAATAGAGAGGATTGATAGAAAGGGTGGTTTTCGTCATGGAGGTTAGGAAGCTTAAGACGAGGCTCAGGTGGTAATTAGCATTCTAGTACAACGGAGAACATGGTTCAGGTGATGGCCAGAGTGGAGACATTACTTAAGGTGAAGGAAGGGAGAGAGGCAGGGATTTAGGGAGGAGGAGTGGATAGAGAAATTTATTGGTCATGTTGTTGTAGTTGTTGTCGTCGTTCCCCTGACTGTCCGGCCGAGAAGTCCGTCCCCACTTCCCTGAGGAATGCCACGGCTGGAACGGGGTTTCCCCCACAAATCCTTTATAGAGTGTATATTGTGTTGTTGGCGTGCATGGTTGTGTACATTGCAGTTTTCCATAATGTTTTGTATAGTATGGAGCGAAGTGTTGCATCCTGGAGAGTTGTATGCGACGCGGTCATCAAGCTTGTTTTGATAACTTAGAAGTGCTTGTCATGTTAGGATGAATAGGCGGGTAAGCTCCTTCTTATACTAACCTTAATAAAATAATTTTGCATTAACCAGAACATATTCTTTGAAGGTAGCGAAGGGGATAGTTGAGATGGAATGGGTTAAGAGCTTTAACAAAAGTGATGCAGACAAGGTCATCATATTAAGACAACATGGTAGGACTCCCAGTAATGGATTTAGGTTGGACAAATGTGGGTTTAAGAAGGAAAAATGCAAAAACTGGTTTATCAATAGAGTGGTTAACGATTGGAATAGACTTAGTAACCATGTACTGGTCGCTGAAACTATTGGTTGTTTTAAGAGAAGGTTAGATAATTTTATGGATGGAGGGTGATAGGTGGTAAGGGACGTGAAACTTCCTAGTGTAGGCCGTATGGTCTCTTACAGTCTCCTCCATTCTTATGTTCTTATCTGCATACAATAATTTGATGTCAACCAGGATGACATCTGCAAATAACATCGCCGTGTTGAAGGAAGTTAATGGCAATCGGCGATTTATTTTCATGAGGTAGCTAAAATAGAATATATACGATGCATGTATCTGCGGAAGGCTTAATGGAGACGAATGGTATATATAACAGAAAAAGATTTACTGTAGATGAATGAAATTGTCTCGTGAGAAAAGAGAGAGAGAGAGAAAGAGAGAGCACGAATCAACCCCGGTACATCTGGACCCATTCTTCAGCTGTTTTGGATCAGTTGTCTTTAACCAGTACAATATCAGTAAAGTATGTCAACGGAGAAGAAGGTCTATTCAAGATATCTTGAACCTATGCAATCAAAAGATCATCACACAAGTGAATACAGATGTTCACCAGAACAAAATATGTAGCATATCTCGCTGAAATGGTGTCAGGCTAAGAAACACTCTTGATATCAAAACGTGTGTGCACTCAGAGGCATTCAAGAATTGAGGCACACTTATTATTATTATTATTATTATTATTATTATTATTATTAATTTGATTATTTATTTATTTTATTTTATTAATTTGATATTTTTGAGGTAGGGTTGGAATAAGAAATCCACTACGGAACGAGTGCTTATATATATATATATATATATATATATATATATATATATATATATATATATATATATATATATATGTATATATATATATGTATATATATATTATATATATATATATATATATATATATATATATATATAATTTTATCTATTTATTTTATTTTATTTTATTTTATTTATTTTTTTACTGGAGGGACCTAGTGGAAGACGCGAGAAATCATATAATTAGATAAGAAGAAATCTATTATGGAAAGGGTTGGTCAGACAAATATAATAAAATACTGAATGCTCAGTAACGGAAGTTACATATGAATCGTTAAACTCCAGGAGGGCGCCAGGACATGAGATGGTCTTTGTACAGGACCAAGTGCGATTGTAAATTATTCATAATTGAATAGACGTGAGTCTATGTTTGTTCATTGTTCCCGTGTGTGTTATTGGCTCGGTCTTCATTTGAAATCTGTGTTTCTTATGTGTCGTATCGCTTCAAAAAATGAATTAAGAGAATTCCTCGAATGATCTACAGGTTAGTTGTAATAGTTTACATGTCCATTGGTTAATTTATGAACAGAAAACCGGATTGCATTAAGCGGTTGGGCATGTGCTTAGAATTTGCTTGTGTGTGTGGTGTGTGTAATAATGCATATATGTACAGAGCTTTAGAGGACACACTAACAGTATCCCTATATGTAGAATTCAAAGTAGGCCTAGTTTTTGTTTGAACTTCATTAATGTTTAGCTCACGCGCTTGTGTATGTATGCGTGTGTGTTTTCATTAGATAGACCAAGTTGTTGGAGGTTATCTTTTGTTCTCGTCAAGGGCAACAGTTTCTCATGGGTAGGATAGCTTATGTATCCTTGAGAGCATCGCCATGAGTATTAGCACCATTAGACCATTCCCGGTGCGCACACCATCAACAGAATCATCACTCCCATAATCACCATTCTTGTGATTAAACCAAATACCTTCGTACATATATACATATATCAAGGCTTTTTCCCCCTACACGGGGGGTAGCCAAAAAGAAAAAGGCATAGAAACCACTCCCACCTATTCCATTTCCTATATATTCCACTCCCCTCCACCCTCCTCCCTCCCTCTCATCTTGGCACCTCCTGGATGACAGGTCATCCCTGCATCCTGTCCACTACCCTGGGTCAGAAGCAGTGTGGCAAGACACAGCACATCCACAGCAAGGCCGCTTCATAAATACCTTCGTAATGATCATTAATACCATTTCGCACCTGAACACCGGCAGCATTTTCATTACCAACTACGTACACCATAACCTGTTGTCACCACGGTCAGCATCACTCCTGGCACTAATGTCACCACTTCTGTCATCTCCACCACTACCATATCCACCTCTTTTACCGCGTCAATTTTCACCACAACCACCTCGCCTGTCATAGGAAGCTGAGAAGGGAGTGGAAGAGAAAAATAAAGAAAAAAGTAAGCAGGGAGATGAGAGAGAGAGAGAGAGAGAGAGAGAGAGAGAAGCAGACTTTGGAAAAGAGGAAGGGTAGCAAAAGAAGAAGGAGGAAGATAGAAGAAGAGGGAGATCAGGGAGAATCCTGGAGGAGAAGGGAGAAGAGGAGTAAGAAGAGGGTGAGCAGGGAGATGAGAAAGTGAAGGAGAATTAGTGAAAGAGGAAGGTTAGTAGGAGGAGGAAGCTGAAGAGGATAATCGAGAATGAGGAAGGGAGAGGAGAAGGAGGAAGAGAGTGAGCAGGGAGATGAGAGAGAGAGAGAGAGAGAGGGTGGGTGAAGGAGGATTTGTGGAAGAGCGAGGGTAACAGGAGGATGTTGAGGAGGAGGAGGAGGAGAATCGAGAAGGAACCTGCTGAAGGCGGCTCTTCGGCGAATCTGGAGCCTCCTCGTGCGAGCCTGGCCAGGCCATAAAGCTTACGTATCTCGTCCAGTACGTTCCTGTGTGTCAATAACAAGACGATGACTACCAGAGTGGCGTCGTTTAAACTCATTAAGAGCGAGCTTATCTCAGGAGGTGTTTCCACGACCATAAACAACCTTGCCACTGATTAAACACTACCCCACCTCTCCTCCCCCTCCACTCCCTCCCCGCTCCTCCCCTCCCATCCTTCTCCTTCCCTTCCCCTTCCCTATCCTCCCTCCACATCCTTTCCCTCCTTGCCCCTTTCTCCCCGTCATTCTCTTCCCAGACCCTGTTCTCCTCTGCCCTCTCCTCCCCTACCCTCCCCTTCCCCTACCCTCTTCCTTCTTTCCTCCCTCCCTTCCTCCTTCCTCCCCTTCTTCCTTTTCTCCCTCCCTTTTCCACACCTTCACCCTCCTTTACTCCTTCTCTCTCTTGCCCACTCCCTCCCTCCTGTACCGACCTCAGACCCCCATGCCCCCTTCCAACACGCACACACATCAACCAAGGCGCCGTCTATCGTGCCTGTAATGTAGTATCCAATTATCTTTCCTTTATTCTTTATATCCTAATTAATTTCTCGCAAGCTATTTTCCTCGTAACCTCCTCCATGCCGGGGCAGGGGCTGGGGGTCCACGGAAATGAAGTGACCTGGTGAAAGCCACCCAGTACTGAGGGGGTTAATCGAGATCGTGTGTAAAGCGGGCCCTACACGATCAGTATTATTTTGTAATATTATTGATGGTGTAGGAATGGTATTGAAGACTGACACAATATATTGGAGACATCAAATGTATAGGCGAAACACGTGTGCCCCTTCAATACCACCCCTACACGACCAATATTATTGTGCAATATTATTGACGGTGTATAGGGATGTTATTGAAGACTGACACAATATATTGAAAACATAAAATGTATAGGCAAAACATGTGTGCCCCTTCAATACCATTCCTACTCTACCAATATCATTGTTAAATATTATTGACAGTGTATAGGGATGTTATTGAAGATTGACACAATGTATTGAAGCCATGAAATGTACAGGCGAAACATGTGTCCCTCTTCAATACCATCCCTACACGACCAATATTATTGCGCAATGTTCCGTATTGTACAATATTGTTGACGGTGTAGGGATGGTATTGAAGAATGACACAATCTATTGAAGACATTATATGTACAGGCCAAATACGTGTGCTTCTTCAATACCATCCCTACACCGTCAATGTAATTGAACAATAGGGAATATTGCGCAATATTATTGATCTTTTGCGAGGGAGTGCCAGAGGTGAGGGAGTTGAGTGACTTAGCCATCGTCCAGAACCGAAGGAAAGTTGGCACCCGGAACCAAAGGGGTTCATTGTTTATTTAAACCTTCAGCATCCCATTTTCCCTCTTTACGACCTTTCTTTATTCCCAGTGGGACTTCAGTGGTGGTATTCGCGACCTCCCCTACTCTTTCACCACAAACTACACACTCCCCATCAAAGCAGCCTTCTCAAACTCTGTAGCCGCGTTTAACGCCGATGTTTTTATTCACCATTTACAGTATGATACTTTAAAACTATTGACTTATTCCGTTATGTTCATTGTATATTATTCTTCACCCCTCCTCTTCCTCCTTCTCCTTCTTCTCCTCCCCCTCCCCCTCTTCCTCTCCTCCTCCTCCTCACTCTCCTCCTCCCTCAGTCTTTCTTCATTTTGCCCCCTCCTGCCAATCCACCTCCTCTGTTCACTTTATTCTACACCTTTCCACCCCCTTCTTATCCTCCTCTACTGCCTAGTACAACCCCTCCTTACCGTCTCCTCTTCCTCCTCATCCTCCTCCTCCTCCTCCTCCTCCTCCTCCTCCTTGTTCTCTCTCCACATAAATTTCGCGGTGATGGTCACGTCGTCATTGTGCGGTTGTTGATGTTGTTGATGCCGTTGATGCTTGTGCCTCATTAGTTTGTTAGTTAATAGCCCCGATGATCGTGTGTCTGTTGGCTACCCTGCTTGTTAATTGGTGGCAGCACTCTCTCGGTCTCTTCCTCCTCCTCTTCCTCCTCCTCCTGATCTGTTTCTTCTCATCATCATTCTCTTTACTCCTCCTCGTTCTGTTTCTTTTCCTCCTCCTCCTCCTCCCCATCCCCATCCTCGTTCTCCACCTCGTCGTCCTCCTCCTCCTCGTCTTCCTGATCTGTTTCTTCACACCGTCATCCTCATCCTCTTATTACTCCTCCTCGGTCTCTTCCTCCTCCTCCTCCTCCTTCTCCGTCTCCTCTGCCTCCTCGTCTTACTGATCTATTTCTTCTCACCATCATCCTCATCCATTTACCACTCCTTTCCCTCCTCATCCTTTTCTCCCTCATTCTTGCCCGCAGCCTCTTCCTCCTCCTCCTCCTCCTCCTCCTCCTCCTCCCCTCCTTCTCTTCCGCCTCCCCTTCTCCTCCTCCTCCCCCTCTTCCTCCTCCTCCTCCTCGTCTTCTTAGTCCTCCTTTTTTTCTTCCTCTTTCTCGTCCTCCTCTCCATTTTTCCTCCCCATTGTTCTTCTGTTCCACCCCATCTCCCTTCGCCCTCCTTTTCCACATCCTTTCCTCCTCTTCCTCCACCATCACGTGCTCCTCCTTTTCTTAGTCTTCCTCCTCTTTCTCTTCCTCCCCCCTCCTTCTCCTTTGACCATAGTTACCCTTCCATCACCTGTTACTTATTGTGTATTTGAGGTGTTTATCCCTTGTGTGTGTTTGTGTATATGTGTGTGTGTGTGTTTGTGTGATTCACCTTGGTCTTTGGATCACGTGTTGGACTCGTGATCGACAGCTATTTCCCTCCCGGAAGAGAGCTCAGAGCTCGTATGACCGATCTATGGGTAATGCTATGACCTTACACGCACACACACCCTCAACTCCCCGCCCACGAGAGTTGGAGTAACGACTCGAAGCGCAGCGATACTGAAATAATTTCAGCCCTGGGCAGGATTAGTACCAGGTACCGCTGGCACCGCCGTATGACAGTCTGTGTGTATGTGTGTGAGTGTGTGTGTGTGTGTGTGTGTGTGTGTGTGTGTGTGTGTACGTGTGCATCTGTATGTGTGTGTGCGAGCGTGGACCCAGATACGCATAAACATTGGCCAAAGGATATAAAGAATAGTTCTTCATACAGACGTTTAGATTCTTGGAATAGCCCAGAAAGCGATATAGCCTAAGATGGAGCCATACATAAATTCAAATATAAGTACGATAATTACGGAATAAAGTGATATAGCCAAGTTGGAAGTATGCATAAATTTAGATCTAGGTATGATGATTGTAGAACAAGAGGGAGGACCCCACGAGTGTTACTCCTTTCCTTTGTACTGCAATTAGGTAAATACGATTAAGTTAACGCGCGCACGCACACGTGTATACGGGAGAGAGAGAGAGAGAAAGGAAGTAAGTCTCTGTGCTTTATTATGGAGATGAAGTTTGTTATGATACATGATTTGATGGTACACAAGGTCTGGCTACCCGCACTTGAAGAACCTAAAGCATAGTTTTGTTTGATAATACATAAAGGCGTTATCACACTGGGCTATTTTTCCTCTGACTGATGAAGCAGATTTCCATCCCGCAGCTGGGAAGGCATCTGATATGCTGGAGGGAAATGATTTTCCTTCCGCATATCAAATGACATTTTATTTATTTTTGTTGAGAAAACAAAATAGTTTGCCTTATTGGTTTTACGGCGGAGAATTTTTTGGAGGTGGGCGGTACCGCCAGCGAATCGGAGGTTGGAGGAAAAGTAGTCCAGTGTGATAACCCCGTAAGGCATGTCGTCTTTCTCTTGTTTTGGAATCGTTTCCCGTTCGTGACGTCACGTCGCCCCATTCTGTACAACTTTGCCGTACGACCACTGTAAACTGTCCACGGTACAAGGCTGGGTTCATCATCATAATTTTTTTTTTCTTTTTTTTTTTCTCCAGCTATCACGTGTCCATGAGGAGCTGAAGTGAGAGGGGGAAAGAGTGGGAGTAGGTACGTGGCTTTGACTTGGCTACCTCACATATAAAGGGGAAAAAAGCTTAAGGAATATTAAATAGATATAAATAGTGTGTCCTGTTAACCCATTGACGTCTGTCTGGGATTCTTTAAGCAAGATGAATTCGATCTGCTTGCATCCACAAGAAAATAAGATTCGAATGTAAACACCGAAGGGTTAAGACAATTGAGAACAGAAGAACAAACAATCCGTCAACAAACTCTCATTCTAACCTTTTCCTGACTTTGTTACCCCGATCCCTAAAAGGGTTATCACACTGGACTCCCACAGGCTTCACCAACGCCGACAGTTGAGAGTTCGTTTGAGTAAAAACGACTTCGGTTACAATATTCTATTTATCAAAACTCCAAACATCAAATTACCTTTCCGTCATATATAGCAAAGCTGGATGATGAAGCAAGAGATTGTAAACCTATACGAATGTTAGACATACTGTTGAAATGTTTATAGAGAAGTGTAGATTTTTGTAAGCGAAGTCATACTCTAGTTATTCAAATGGAGGTTGGCGGTAGGATGTTGGAGGAAAAATAGCCCAGTGTGATAACCCCTTGACCCTCATTCTTCCCCCTAGTTGTCCGTACTTATCCCATCCATTGGTCATTTTAGGTTGGATGATCATTCTTTTACTTGGTGATGATGGTGGTCGGGGTTGGATTAGGGATGGGACGGTTGGCCTCTCGTAACAGCGACCAACTTGGGTTAGAGACCACCCACGCTACACAGGGTAGGCGTATATCTTTTGTTATAGACCCGGGTAGAGGGGGCTTTGATTTTCATTTAAAAAAAAAAAAAAAAAAAAAAAAATAATAATAATAATAATAATAATAATAATAATAATAATAATAATAATAAAAATAATAATGGGTAGGCGTATATCTTTTGTTATAGACCCGGGTAGAGGGGGCTTTGATTTTCATTTAAAAAAAAAAAAAAAAAAAAAAAAAAAAATAATAATAATAATAATAATAATAATAATAATAATAAAATCCCCATTTATAATAACCCTTTCCTTTACTCATAAGTAGCCTTCACATAAGAAATATAGAATTTTGTCTGTGGGCACAATTAATGGGCCGACAGATGCAAGTCGGCAATTTTGTCGACTCCACACAAGTGGAAAAATCATCGACATTTGTCCGTCGACTCGTCATTCCCATGGATCGACGGACAAAAGTATTTTCGTTCGTGCGTGAAGGCTTCAGGACAAAAGAATGAAGGAGACTGCAAGAAACCATAAGACCTACCCTAAGCAGTTCCATGTCCATTACTGCCTATCATCCCTCATCCATAAAGTTATCTAACCTTCTCTTGAAACAGTCCGTAATGTCAGCGCAAAGTGGTTACTAAAGTATATTCTATTCGTTAACCACTCTATTAGTAAACCAGTTCTTGCTTATTTCCTTCTTAAATCTAAATTTGTCCAATTTAAATTCATTACTACGAGTCAAGCCCTGCTGTCTTAATATGGTGACCTTGTCTGTATTACCCTTGTTAAAGCCCTTGACCCATTTGAATACCTCTATTAGACCACCCCTTCAATAGCTTCCTTTTGGACTGAACCTAATAAAACCCAATTCGGTCCGCATTATCGGCCAAACCCTTGAGTCATTGGGACCTGATAGTGAATAACTCTGTTTAGGTACCCATCAGGGACGTAGATAGGGACCTGGAGGATAGTGTAGCCATAAACCATGTAGTTAATGTGAATGATACCTGGCTGATGTTGAGGACTTTGCGTAACCATGATAGTGCTGAGTTGTTGTTCGGGCGTACGCCTTCTTCCAATCTGATGTTAATTAATACTCTGAGGTTCAGACACACTACCGCAGCGTCACAGGATCGTCTTCAACACAGTAACATACAGGCGAGTTGAATGTCCTAACACATTGGTAAGATGAACTTTATCGGAGAAAAGAAACTGTTACAAATATACGTATATTACGATCATTCTGTGATCCTCTTCAGCGTTAAGAGGATCACAGACAATGATCGTAATATACGTATCTTCGTAAATCTTTCTTTTCTCCGATAGTGGAATTTTCAGTTCAGAGAGACATACATTATATTTTTTCTGGCTAATACATGTTTTTATTCAGCTGAGGAGAGGAATTTGTCATGTACGTGGTCTTATACGAGATTCTTAGTCTGGAACTACCCTGAACAACGAACAAATCATTGTGTCCTGCAGAAGAGGTTGACTAGGCATGGAAATGCTTAGAGTGGGCCTTATGGTCTCTTGAAGTCTCCTTTCTTATATTCTTATGTATGTTGAAATACCACGGGCTTCTCCAACTAAAATGCTTCGACGATCTTACATTTAAGAACAAATGTTGTGCACGCTTTGTTACAGTAAAGATACAAAGGTCCTCATGCTTAATAGTAAAACATATTTTGCAAAACTGGATGTGCATATGCAAGCGTTTGTGCAAGTGTGTGTGTGTGTTTGCACACGTGTATGTGATTGTGTGGACATTTTCTGTGTGTGTGTGTGTGTGTGTGTGTGTGTAAATAAATATGTATGTGATTCGCCACCATGGTTTTGGATTATCTGTTGGACTCGTGATCGACAGCTATTTCCCTCCCGGAAGAGAGCTCAGAACTCATATATGACCGATCTATGGGTAATGTTGTAACCTTACAGGCACACACACACCCAACTCATCGCCCACGAAAGTT
Source organism: Oratosquilla oratoria (assembly GCF_046742065.1). Classification (NCBI taxonomy): domain Eukaryota; kingdom Metazoa; phylum Arthropoda; class Malacostraca; order Stomatopoda; family Squillidae; genus Oratosquilla; species Oratosquilla oratoria. The sequence continues at coordinate 31,605,951 of NC_134789.1, forward strand.
GGAGTAACGACTCGCAGCGCAGCGATACTGAAATTATTTCAGCCTTGGGCGGGATTCGAACCCGGACCGCCGTAGTGACGACCGCGAACGCTACCACTGCGCCGACAAGTCTTGTGTGTGTATGTGTGTATAAGTGTGTGTGCATGTGTGTGTAAATGTGTATATGTATATGTACACGTACGTGTATATAAATGTATATGTGTGTATATGTGGATGTGCGTGTATTTGTATGTAGGTGTAAAGGCGTGTATGGACCGTGCGCAGTTTATTTGTACAGTACCTGATTTGGCTTATCACAAGAATGAGTCAGCTCGTAATTTAGCACCGATTGACTTCATTTGTGAGACCGGCACTCTTGGACAGTATAGTGTGCTGATCATTTGTTTAATTAATTAGATTATTTTTGTATTGATGAAAATGTTTTTTATATATTCGTTTATTTATTTATTTTATATTTAGTCTGGGACAACACAGTATGCTTATCATTTCCTCAATTGATTAGATTATTTTTGTACTCATTAATTTATATATTTTGTGTTTGATCATTTATTTCTTTATGTATGTATTCATTTACTTTAACAAGTCCTTACAGAATAAAGACAAATTCAGGTTTAAGAATGACAAAGGCAAGAACTGTTTTACTAACAGATTTGTTAGCGAATGGAATAGACTCAGTAACAATGTAATGAGGGCTGAAACAGTTGGTTGTTTTAAGAGAAGATTAGATAAATTTATGTATAGGGGATGACAGGTAGTAAGGGACAGGGAACTGCCTAGTGTAGGCCTTATGGTCTCTTGCAGTCTCCTCCATTCTTATGTTCTTATGTTTTTGTACAGAACGGGATGTCCTTAGTCCCCACAAAGGTACTGTGATGAGTGGAGCGACGAATGGATTTTGGATGGTTGGTGGGTGAGTCTCGTGTATTGTGGACCACGCCTCCCTTACACACGGAAGGAAGTCTTTTAGTATACTTACAAGGACAAAATCGGCCCAGATAATCATTTCAACGCGATGACAGCACTTACAGTTTTATTCATTTATTTATATATTTATTTATTTTTAGACGGTTTTGTTCAGCTGACAGGCATGGCACGAAACCTAATTAGGTCTCAATAGATCGAAACCTCGTTTTAATGGTCTACCCTTGCAGCAAAATGACATCGTGGGGCATTGACTTTTATATGTATCTATTATTTTTTTTTTTACATTATATTTTATTTTATTTATTTCATTCTTATCTATTTCATTTTATTTATTTATTATTTATTTTATGTCCTATTTTATTTGTTATCTAATTTTTATCTTTCATTTTATTTTATTTTATTTTATTTTTATTCTATCTTATTTGTTTTTTGGTTTTTATTTGATTTTATTTATGCTTTTATTTTTCATATTCTATTTTATTTGTTATTTTATTTTTATTTATTAAATTTCATTTATGTATCTTTATTATTTATTTATTTATTTTTCATCTGCAAAGGTCATCATTTGGTTGAAGGAGTGCTCCTTTGAAGTGAAGCCCCGAAGTGGAAATTTCGAATTATAGTATTCAAGAAAAAAAAAAAAAAAAGAGAGAGAATCGTGGCGTTTGAATGCCGGCACATGTATTTGAATATCGATTACTTGTCTCATCACTTACTTTATGGCTTTTACTGAAGAAGGCGTCAATCTTCTGAGAATGCCTTCAGCTGACTCCAGGTCATTAAATAGACTGACGGACAGTTGCCAGCTCAAAACGAGCGCTTGACACAACCCCTTCAACACAGTAACGCATCTTATTGATTATATATATATATATATATATATATATATATACATATATATATACATATATATATATATATATATATATATTCATATATATATAGATATATATGCGAATAAGTCACAAAAACAAGTGACTCACAACATGTGTAATAAAACCACTTGGACAATAAAATGAAAGGTGACAACGTTTTCGTCTATTCAAGACATTTTCAAAACGTTCGGTCACCTTTCATTTTATTTTCCAAGTGGTTTTATTACACACACACACACACACACACACACACACACACACACACACACACACACACACACACAAACACACACACACACACACACACACACACACACACACACACACACACACACACATATATATATATATATATATATATATTATATATATATACACACACACACAAAGGTCAGGAATGTGATCTCGATCGATACAGACCTATTCAGGCTGGGAATTCGCTCCCTTCAGCAGCAAAAAATGGTAAGGGTGTTATCTATCCATATCTTTCTACGAGTACATGTCTGTTAGAGTAGATTTGCAGCCCGCAACTTTCGGGAAGGAATCTGATATGCCGGAGGAAAATAAAGTTATCTCCAGTATATCAAATGACATATGTTTTTTTTTTTTATATAGAAAATGGAATAGTTTGTCATAGTGATTTTACGACGGCAAAATTGTGGAAGTGGGCGGTACCGCTGGTGAATCGGAGGTTGGAGGAAAAATAGCCCAGTGTGATAACTCTTGGGCCATAAATCGTGTTACCGTCCTCAAGGGGTTTGACGTAAGACATTGGTCGCTTTTTAGGCACGGCCTTAATACCTTTTTTCGCATGACCGATCTGGGAAGACAGGAAGGCTGCCCTTGATAAGGGCGCACTAAAGGCCTCTGCATACTTAATTAACGCAGCGGGCAATGCTGCCTTGACGGATTGGCGCAGTTGCACACCTGAATGCTCACCTAAATGAGGTCTTGCGACAGAAGGTGCTAAATTGGAACCGAGGTGTGCGTTTTTAGTCTGACGGAGGTGCGTGCTTGTGTGCGTGTCTGTACATATATCAGTGTGTGGTGTATGTATCAGTTTGCCCGTGCCTCTGTCCGTGGTATGCTTGGGTGCTTCTGTGTATAGTGTGTTCCTGAGCATGTGCTCTCTCTCTCTCTCTCTCTCTCTCTCTCTCTTTCTCTTTTCTTTCTCTCACTCATTTCCTCTCACTCTCTCTCTCCCCTTCTCTCTCTCTCTCTCTCTCTCTCCCACTCACACATACACACACACACACACACATACACACACACATACACCTTGTGTGCGTGTGTGTGTGTGTTTGTCCGCGTGCGCACCTGTGTGTATATATGCCCGTGTGCTTAGATATGTACAGCATGTGGCCTGTGCATATTGTGTGTGTGTGTGCGTGCGTGTGCGCACGTCATACCAACATGTGTATTTGTCGATTTTGTATATGTACAGTATGCGTGTAATGGTTTATCAAAACGCAAGTATACTTTGAAGTATTTTGGTCTAGCACGCAAGGGTCTGATGTTGAAGCGTTTCCTGTATAAAAGGTGTGCATATTTTATTTCCTTCTCGAGCATCAGAATGGTATAGGTGAATAGTTTTATGGGCTGTTATTTGTGAATGCTTCATGTGTTAGGTATATCAGGTACTGGGAAGTATTGCGTACTCGCCGATTTGGAAAAAAAAATGTCTGGTTTGTTGCCGCTCCCGTGTCGGTGTACGCAGCCTCAACCATTTCCCTCACTCTCCTCTCCATTCCTTTGTCCAAAACTCTCGTTTCTTGCCAATGTGGGAGTATGACCACAACTCCATATGTATAATGTCAGTGAACCTGAAGTCTTTGTGTCCTTAATAGCTAGTCTGGGCTGGGCGATTTTTCCTCCGACAATTGGAGCAGATTTTCAGCCCGCAGCTTTCGGGAAGGAATCTGGTATGCTGGAGGAAAATAATTTCCCTCCAACATATTAAATGACATTCTATGTGTTTTGTTTAGAAAACAAAAGAGTTTGCCGTAGTGACTCTACGGCGGAAATTCTGGAGGTGGGTGGTACCTACGATCGATCGGTAGTTGGAGGAAAAATAGCCCAATATGATAAACCCTTAACATCCGCCTTATGCCCGCACAATATTTTTGTCTACTCCGTCTACTCTCTATAATAAAAACAAGAACAGTGCTAGCATGTAATATAATAAAATACACCATCGCTTTTACTATGACCACAAGACGTACAATAACTACCAAAATTAGAGCAGAAAATTGGTATATAAAAAACAGTATTGCATGAAACATGAATTGTTTTTGCTTTCCCCACGCTGTTTTATTTAGCTTCCAAAGCCATCACGGGATTAAGCCCTAAGACGTCATGTCTCGAAGATGTCGACGATTTCGCTCTTTGGCGCTTCTACGTCTTCGCGACGTCGTTATCCTCTTCTGGCAGGTGCTGTCTGCCTTCACCTCCTGCTGTTGCGTCTGTTGGACATCTGGGTCCTGCCCACTGGGGGAAGTGGGAATCTGTCGCGGCAGGGGGTAGCCGAGGGGACCTTAGCGCGCTTGATCTCCGATCTGATAGTTCTTGTTAATGTTCGTGTGGGTACACCTGCGCGGTGAACTTGTGTTGTGGATTCTCTCCCCCTCCCCCCACCTCTCTCTTCTCTCTCTCTCTCTCTCTTTCTCTCTCTCTCTCTCTCTCTCTCTCTCTCTCCCCCTCCCCTCCCTCCCTCCCTCCCACCCTCTCTCTCCTCTCTTCTCTCCTCTCTCTCTCTCCCTCCTCTCTCTCTCTCTCTCTTTCTCTCCCTCTCCCTCCTCTCTTCTCTCTCTCTCTCTCTCTCAAAACATACAGCAGGGTTGTGCCTACTCACGTTTCACCTGTGTCCTCATATTGCACGTCATCATTTCTTAAAGAGTTCATTTCACTTAAGTAGAAGAAAACTTTTATCAACTTTTGCCAAAAATGTCATGGGCATGCACATTTTCTTATTAATTCGACGCTCATATTTAGTGTGCAATATTCATACATACTCTTGCGAGTGCTTGGCTGATGATTGCATTGAACATTCTGTATACGAACGGAATAAGTGCCTATGAAAATGGGTAGTCTCTGGTCATTCCTACGAATCCCAGTGGATGTGTCACGAATTCTTTGTAAAAACCTGTGGGTGTAAGATATTTTAAATTATGGTTGAGGGATGATTTGACCAGTTCCGGGAATGCCTATACCTTTGGGCCGTGCGATTTTTTTTAACGCACCTCTTAGTGGGCATTTTTTTAAAACCAGAATGTGAACAATGCTTTGATAATTCTTGTATGCATGTGGCCGAACGGGTTTTGAGCATTCTTTGTGAACACCCAGAGGAAACGCTCGGGCCCAGCCGAGTGACCAGATGGTTCCACGGAATCTGTAAGACGATAAGGGTAACAAAACAACTCAGTCTTGGGCAACAAACAAAGTGTGACGCCTTTACCTTGCAAGGCATGTTGACGTCTCTAATCTCTTCCTTACTCCATTATCCTCCTTTTTCTCTCTCCCACCCTTTCTCCTACCTTCATCCTCATCCCTTTATTCCTTCCGTTCTTTTCCTTTCCTCCATTCCTTCCTTCTTGTCTTCGTTCCTTCATTCCCTTCTTTCTTCTTTCCCACCTTACTTCTTTTTCTTTATTATTTCAGCTGTTGTGACAGCGGAAAAAAAGGCCCTTTTATGACTTGTCATGTACTCAATCCATCTATTGTCACTGTCAATCACATCTCATTATATTTCAGATTTCTTTCCTTTCCTTCCTTTTCTTTATCTCCCTTTTCTTTTATTCTATTTCCGTGGATCAATTCAGATGTTCAATGTTTTCAGGTCTGACGATTTTTTGCATTGATTTGTGTTGTGCGCACGTGTTTAAGTATCCCGAGGTAAACCAAGATATGTTTATCTTTATGATAATGATAATAATAAAATGTTTATAAAATTAACAGCGACACGTAGATATACTGCGAATATACAGTTTGTTTAAATCTTTGAACTAGTCTAATTTAAGTGCATAATGTGCAAGGTGTTGTTATCCACATATGATGGTGGCAATCTTTCCATTCTTGGTATCCTTTTCTTTTGACTTGGTGTTCATTTGTGCCCTTGCATATGATTGTGTGTATCCATTTATATATAAGCACATATATGTGTGTATGAGTGTGTGTGTGTGTGTGTGATAGAGATGGGCTTGTTTCATTGGTTATAACCAGTGTTTCTATACTTAGGGACAATATCACACCAAAGAGATGGAGATTTAAGGAGGATAGTAGAGAGGTGGGACAGTAGAAGTTAAAAAAAATATCGACTGCTTAAAAGTAAAGTAGTTGATACCACAGACCGGGGTGAAAGATGACAATCGTCTCGTCGTCATAAGGAAAAAAGTAGACACATTGTCACGCTGACGGATGACGTTCTCTCTCTCTCTCTCTCTCTCTCTCTCTCTCTCTCTCTCTCTCTCTCTCTCTCTCTCTCTCTCTCTCTCTCTCTCTCTCTCTCTCTCTCTCTCTCTTTCTCTCTTTCTCCTTTTTTTTTATGGAGCTGTCAACTATCCCTGGCAATCGGAGGAAGACTCGCATCTCAAATAAACTTAGCACGGAACTGCCCAGAAGCTGCGGGGCCGAACTCTTTGGCTGAGATCTCCCGGTCCATATCTGGGTGAATGGAACCGGGGCTGGGGCGGGTCGACAGACGGAAAACAGAAAGATGTCTCTGATCCTCTGCAACCCGTTCCAGGCTCCTTAGGATATTGTAGGATGGTGAGGTAAATATAGAGAACTGTTGGAATTTTATCATTGACGTTTCGTCCTCCACAGGACTACTTCAGAGTATATACAAAAAGAGAAATAAATATCTAATATACTCCAGCCGATGATTATCCCGTTTCTCCGCGGTCGACCTCACTCCTCCCACCTATCTTAGGATGTCTGGTATGCTTTCTCTCTCTCTCTCTCTCTCTCTCTCTCTCTCTCTCTCTCTCTCTTTCTCTCTCTCCGTCTGAGAAGGTATATTCGGGACAAATGAGGTCTCGGATCGAAACCCCATTCCTTGACGGTCTTCATGAAGGCAAATTCAAAGTTCTAGAACCCGAAAGAATCCTCTATTGTACAGGGTAGCCTAGGGTGGTAATATAAGACGTATTAGAACATTTGATTTTGGTAGAACAATAGAAGGAATTTTCTCTCTTCGTCTTCCATCTCTTCCTCCAACACCAGCACTACCACTTCCTCCTCTTCTTCCATCTCCTCCTCTTCCTCCAACACCATCACCACCTCTTCCTCCTCTTCCTCCAACACCTTGATCACCACCTCCTCCTTTTCCTTTTCTTCCATCTCCTCTACCTCTTCCACCTCCTCCACCTGTTCCTCCAACACCATCACCTCCTCTTCCTCCTCCTCCTCCTCCTCCTCCTTCTTTTCCTTCTCTTCCATCTCCTTCTCTACCTCCTCCTATTTCAATAATTCTTATTTCGAAAGCCTCAATAACGCCTCCATGACGAAAGGAGTGCCACGGAGGTGAATGAAATAGACTGATTGCTGCCAGAATAGAAAGAAAAAATATCGGCCGATGCGGAAGGGATTATTCGGGATTGGCTGTAAATCTTTTGATAAGAACATAAGAATGAAGAAGACTGCAAGAGACCATAAGTTTACGCTAGGCAGTTCCATGTCCATTGCCACCTGCCATCCCCATTCATAAAACAACCGATAGTTTCAACGCTCACTGCATTGTTACTGAAGGGGTGGAATAACTGAATATCTGGAGAACCCCATCACAATACGGAAGAACATGAGAACATATGAATGAAGGAGACTGCAAGAGACCATAAGGCCTACACTAGGCAGCTCCGTATCCATCACCACCTGTCATCCCCATCCATAAAGTTGTCTAATCGTTTCTTAAAACAACTGATAGTTTCAGCGCTTACTACATGGTTACTAAGTTTATTCCATTCGTCGACCACCCTATTAGTAAACTAATTCTTGCCTATTTCCTTTTTTTATCTAAATTTGCCCAGTTTGTAACCATTACTGCGGCAACCGCAGTAAAACATGTCTTTTAAGTGTTGACGGGGTTAATCTAGATGAATTTATATCGCTTTACAGGAACTTTCATTCAGCTGAAAGGAAGTTCTTGCAAAGCGAAGAGATGAAAAGGATCGCGAGAACTTGGAGACTGGAGAGGAAATGGAGGAGTGATATAGTAGAAAAAAGTAGGAAATGCATGTCGTGATAAAACCCACAGTGATGATAATTATCGTCTTTGTATGCATTGTTTGCAAATAAACCCGAAGTGCGAGTGAATGAACCTGTGGATGAATAAGTGAATGAAATATCGGAGGTATCATGTTCCATTTCAGCGAGAAGTGAGGCTGGAGTACTCTAAGGCCCTGTTCACACCAGCGGTTTCAGCCGCGGCGGCTCAATTACATTGTAAGTCAATGGAGGCGTTCACGTATGTACCGCGCAGTTTTTCCTTGGCTGCGGCACCGCCACGGTTTCCGCGCAGTTCAAACCGCTCGAGTGAACAGGGCCTAAAACTGTAACGTTAGACCGCGCCATTAGCTTTGTCTCATATGTACGTAACTTAATGGTAAAGTTTTGATCAAAAGTGTTGACCCACCTACAAGTTCCCAATATGTGGATATAGCGTTTGTTGCTAATTATTCGACTTCATAAACATAATTTTTCGTCAATTCATGTGTATGGGGGGGTTGTTGAAAGGTTTATATTGTTCACACACTTCCCATTGTACGTTATTCATATTGTTTGGTAGTAATTATAACACTAATGATAATGAAAACCATATTTGTTTGTGCGTGTGTCTTTTCTGTTTGTCCGTCTGTCCTTGACAGGCATTATTCCCAGAAGCTTCGAGGCAGACTTCGAGGACATGGCCAGGAGCCTCTGAATCAAAAGGATCATCGCGAATTTTGGAAATCATGAGAAAGGGACGAAATTCAACTCCAACAGCACGAAGTCTTGCGCCAGGCACAATAAAAAGACAAAACGATCGAAAGTTTCTGAAACAAAGAAAGAACATGAATGGTTCACATCGTCTCAAGAAGCCGCAGACAAAGAAGACGACAGGTGCGATCGAGATAAACACGACCCTTGCTCAGCGCCTCACGACGTAAGGCGAGGAGCCTACGCCAGGAGGCGTGTAGCTGCGGCCGAAGCCGTCACACTTACCCTGTTATGCCCATGGATTGCTGGGGGCAGGTAACAGTCTCTGCCGGGAATCGGGGAGGAGTGCGGGACTCGAACTCACAATCAAGCAAATGCGAGACCAGTACGCTTCCAATTACGCCACCAGCGCCTCAAGAGGGTAAAATATAAACAAAAGGAAGATGCAAAATGCAAAATAGGAGGAAGGATGAAGGACTAGGAGGAAGGGTGGGAAGCGTTAGCACGAGGAGGAGGAGGAGGAGGAGAGGAGGAGGAGGGAGGATGGGTGGAGGGCTTTGGCACTTGGAACACCATGAAAGAATGTCAGATGGACATCGATATGGGATGCAGGAGGAGAAGCAGAGAGTAACAGTAGAAGTGGAAACGGAAATGGAGAATCGGAAGGAGGGAAGATGTTATGAGAATAGCATAGAAATATAAGAATGGAGGAGACTGCAAGAGACCATAAGGCTTACACTAGGCAGTTCCGCGTCTCTTACCACCTGTCACCCTTATCCATAAAGTTATCTAATCTTAAAACAAGCAGTTGTTTCATCGCTCATTAGATGATTACAGTCATGACGAACGGAAAATAGGAGAAGGATTGAAGTCTCACAAGGAGAATTTTAAAGGAACTTTTCCCTCAGAAAACAATTAGGTTTTATGTATATATTCTTGTGTGCCCTTCAGGTCCTTAGGACAGGAATAGCCCAAGAAAAAAAAAAAAGATATATACAAACTGGGAGAAAGGGAACCAGGAGGGGGGAGGAATGGCTGGCGGAAGTGGATGGAAGGGGAACCGCCCCCTCCCCCCAAAAAAAATCGTATTGGGGATTGGTTGGTTATGTGGGGATGAGGAGTGGGTGATGAGGTGAAGGGTGGAACGCCCTCATGAAGGAGGACAGACGGACGGAATCCTCCGATGTTCGTGGATAGCTCAGCAAGGCGCCAATTATCCGGAGCCCGGGTGTAAATACACGTCATTCCTGAGGCTTCCCTACGACCACATGACAGGCGGCTGGACAAGAATTGGGGGCTTGGGTGGGGAAGAGAAGGAGGAAGAGTTGGTGGAGGAAGAGGGGGAGGAGGTGGTGGTGTTGGTGTTGGAGGAGGAGGAAGAGGAGAAGATGGAAGAGGAGGAGGAGGAGGAGGTTTGTGGTGTTGATGGTGTTCAAGGAAGAGAAGGAGGAGGAGGTTTGTGGTGTTGATGGTGTTCAAGGAAGAGAAGGAGGAGGAGGTGGTTATGAAGGTGTTGGAGGAAGAGGAGGAGGATGTGGTGGTGCTGATGTTGGAAGAAGAGAAGGAGGAGGAGGAGGAGAAGAAGCAGCAGCCTTGAGGCTAACTGGAGGTCTCGGAAGACCAGACAAGTGATGATATGTGAAGGATATTATGGAATAGGGAGATGGAGAAGATGATGGAATGGGGAGAGGGAGGAGGAGGAGGAAAAGATGGTGCAATGGGGAGATGAAGGAGGAGGAAGAGATGGTGGAATGGGGAGATGGAGGAGGAGGAGGAGGGGAAGATGGAATGGGGAGATGGAGGAGGAAGAAATAGAAAACTCAAGGCAGGGTAGACATCTAAGAAGGGAAAAATGGCGATGAGGGTTGATATCGAAGCGAGATCAAGGAATTAAATATATTCAGAAGACTGTGATGGTGTAATTCCAGGAGACCGGGATGGTGTAATTCCGGGAGATTCCGGCCATGCCGCGCAGGGCGTCCGGGACGTTCGATCTTCCGATTTCGGGGAAGTTGACAAAGCATCTGGGGGAGACCCGTGACAGCGAGGAATTGCCCTCCGGGGAAGAACAGAGAAAGAAAAAGAAGAAGACGAAGTCTCAGGTGGTCGCCCCATCCCCTTGCGGATTGCAAGTTACGGATCCAACCAGAGGTTGGGACCTCTCTCTTCCTCTCTCTCTGTCTATCTATGTGTGTATATGTATATATATATATATATATATATATATATATATATATATATATATATGTATATATATACATATGTACATATATATATATATATATATATATATATATATATATACACGTACATACACGCACACACGCATACACGTGTGTATATACATACATTGTATATGTACATACCTAATTGTTTTTATTGATATGTATACACGTATTTCTGTGATTTCTGTGTTTCTGCATACCTGTTTGTCTATCCGTACTTTGTGTGTACGTTGAGAGTGAATTCGTATACTGCCCGGGACCTCTTGCGTTTTCGTTGCTGGCGCCCCAACGAGGCCGACCTCGAAGGATGCCAGTGTGTGTCGAAACTACGGGAGGCCGCAGTGGTGATGGACACGTTGAGGCTCCAGCTTGAACACTTCGGCATTCGTGAGGCCAGGAAGAGGTGGAGAAGGAAGAGGAAGGGGAAGGTGGAGAAGGAAGACGAAGGGGAAGGTGGAGGGTGGGGGCTGGTGGCCTTTCATTTGAGATCGGCAAGATAAGGTCTTTTTTTTTCCTCTCTCTCTCTCTCTCTCTCTCTCTCTCTCTCTCTCTCTCTCTCTCTCTCTCTCTCTCTATCGCTATCTCTATCTATCTATCTCTATCTCTCTCGTGCTCGCTCTCTATCTCTTTCTTATTTCCTCTCTGGTACCTGTCCTCTCCTTCACTTCCCTCTCCACGTTCCTCTTCTTTTTCTCTCCGTTGTAATTTTTCACTTTTCTTGATCTCTTTTTCACCTCTCTCCACTTATCCCTCCTCGTTTCCCATCCTCTTTTACCTTCCTCTCTTATCCCAGACCCCCTGTTCAAACTCTTTTCTTCTCTCGATTCTTTCTTCCTGTTCCTTTTCTCACTTCCCATCCACCCCGCATACAAATGAATCCACATGAACATAAGTATATACACAGATGAAGACGTTTCTGTCTCTAGAGCGAATTGACTTCTCTAAAATCATTATTCCTTGTGTAATTCTTTGCCTGACGTTAACTCACTCGATTAGGCCTGCGCCGGGTGATTTTATTTATCCAAGAGTAGGATTTTGTACTGACGAATTTAAGGATATCTGAATCTCTTCGCTTGTGATGACATCTTGACAGAGTTTGCTCTAGCTAACCGTAAACAATCTTGTTCAGTTTAGAGCAGGGGTTCTCGGAACGGTTTACAGAGGTACTTTATGTTAATGCTTATCTGGTGAATAAATTCTTTACAATTTGAACCATTTGTATTTAATTATTATTAGTATATTACCATTCTATCTTCTGTGTCAGGTTAATGAGAGTACGGGTCGATAGGGTACGTAACGGGAAAAAAAGTTGAGGACCTCGAGCTTAGAGCAATACTTCATGGGGATTAAGGGAGCCTGGGTAAGTTAGTGAATTGTCTTTTTCTTGAGGTAGAAAAAAAAATGAAAACCCGCTCAGGAGTTATCTTATGAAGATGACCCCATAGGTCGAAACGTCAAAGGAAGGGTTCCAACGGATCTCCGCTGATTGTTCCTCAACCCACGTCCAGGTCCTTGTATGTTGATCTTGTTAAACCATTGAAGTCTTCGTCACGCTACACTGAGGATCTATTCAGCTAAATAGAACTGCCTGGCCATAGTCGAAACAAATCTTTTCAAGTAGTCTATGGTACGGAAAGGGTTGAAGAGGACAGTTCCTGTTCACACTAGAGGTTAAAACCGCGGCGGTTCAATTACATTGTAAGCCAATGGAGGAGTTCACACACAACCGCGGATTTTTTCCTTGATTGTGGTACCACCGTGGTTTCCGCACAGTTCAAACAGGTAGTGTGAAGAGGGCCTTAATGTGTCTCATAAGAACCTTTGCACAAAATCTTCAAAATGTGTTAAATGCTGTACGCATTTAGATTTATTATAAAAATACGTTTTCCTGAACTTATGCGGTTGTCTGTCTATTTATCTATCAATATATCTATGTCTCTTTCCATCTGCAAAGATCCTTTGTGACTTGCAATTATGTACCTTTTGTAAGTCACTGTGCTTGGTTAACTGAATTGTCATATACGTTGGTGTGTGACATTTGAACTGAATTAACCTGACCCTATGATCTGATTTGACATTAACTGCATATGTTTGCTGACGCAAAAGACGATGATTGTTCTTATGCAACTTTTTCCTTTCTGGACAGGTAATTTTATCTCGCACTACACTAGGCAGTTCCATAGTAAAGGATATGGAACTGCCTAGTGCATGTCATATGGTCTCCTGCAGTCCCCTTCATTCTTATGTTCTTAACAAAACCTCAAGTCATGTACATACGACAGTGGTCGTTTGTACATGTTTTCATTGCTGCTACCAGAAGGTATTGTACTGTTGAAGGAATTCCCTCTTCCTCCTCTCCCTCTTCCTGCCCCTCCTCCTCCTCCTCCTCCTCCTCCTCCTCCTCCTCCTCTTCCTCCTCTTCGTCCCCTTCCTCCTCCTCCTCCTCCTCCTCTTCCTCCTCCTCCTCTTCTTACTCCTCTTCTTTCTCCTCTTCCTCCAATTCCTCCTGCTCCTTCTCCTCCTTCCGCTCTCCCATCCCCTTCATCACCCACGATCCCAACGTCACCTGCGCCACCAGATGAACAACACGCCCACATCGTGACTGAGATTGTGCGATATTGTCATCTTGCCTCGTGTTGATGCCGCTATCTCGGCTTGTCCCGCCGTCGCCCAACACACCATTTCGTGTTCCAGCAGTCAGGGACACCGTTCCCTGGAATAGTGAGGGACCTGCACCTTCTCTTCTGTCCTTGCATGGCCCGCCATACCCTTTCGTATCCCATTTCTGTGTGTGTGCGCGCACACACACACACACACACACACACACACACACACACACACACACACACACACATACACACACCCCACAGCATAGTTTCGCAATGAGTGAAACTACAAACGCATTGGCGTGAGATGTTGGTATTATTGTTGTTATTTAGTTATGTAGATTATTGCTCTGGGACCCATTGTTTTACTCCCTTCCGGTACTGTCCGCTGCCATGAATGGAATGTGTAGATTAGGGTGGGGCGCTCTTGTTGAATCGGCGAACTCTAAGAGGAATTCCAGAATAAAGTCAACTGGCGTTAGTCGAAACATAATCTCTCTCTCTCTCTCTCTCTCTCTCTCTCTCTCTCTCTCTCTCTCTCTCTCTCTCTCATGCGGATAATTGATGTTTATTTTCCATTATTTGAAAGAATATATTTTCTTTTTTTGGTGTCATATATTTCATCTTGGGGCTCCTGCAGTCTGATCACATTCTTCAGGGTCTCAGGTTTGAGACATCTTTCCAAACTCGGAAGTTTCTTTTAAAACGACGCATACGGATAGAGATGAGTTTTGTAGTCGATGGTCCCGCTCTTGCCCTGAGACCTTGTTTGCCTCAGACTTTGTTATGTCCCTCTGGAGTCGGTTTTCGCTATACGGAGGGCGTCTTCAGAGCTCCTGCCATCATCGTCAAGAAACCCGTGCTTCTTCAGGTGTCGGTGCCTAATACCGAAAGGGGGCGCCACTTCCAGACAACAAGGTCGCCTCCATCAGATTCTAGCTTCCTTGACGTGGTGGATAGGGTTAAGAATCTTAGTGACTACAGAAGCTCTGTCGATAGAGACGGAAATCTCTCCAGGGTCACCCATATCGAACAGGCTTTTTATGAAAGATGAGATAAAGAGCAGCTCGCACATACATTCACAGGACCCACTGATATATAATTGGCACATCCCTGATGACGAACAGGGAATTTTGCCATAGATATATGGGGTACCGTCATAATGACGGCGTGGAACATTGGGTACCCTATAGATATATAGGGCTCCACTGAATAGTCTGAATAAGGTGGCACCAAAGATATATCTCACCATTAACCAGTTGGCAGAGAGGTGAGATTACTGTCAAAATTCCTTCATAGTAAACATTATTTGCACAATCAAAAGAAAACCTTTGATGTGGCGGCACACTAGGCAATTATCGCAAGCATGATACATGATTTTGCTACTTCGTTTGAGTAGAAACGACTTCGGTTACGATCTTTTGTTTTTCAAATTTCCAAATGTTACTCTTGCGTCATATAGTGAGAAGCTGAATGACGAATTAAGAGAAGTTAAACCTCTGCGAATGTTGGACACATAGTTGAGATGTCCTTACGGAAGTCTAGAATATAGTAACCTAAGTCGTTTCTGCTCAAACGAAGTAGCAAAAGCAAGAAGCATTCTAGCCTAGTGTGCCGCCACCTTTAGATCCTGGTATCCGCCGACTGCGACGGAGAAATTCCTTTGGCGACCGTCGCCTCGCGTTTGAAGTATTGGGTATGTTGTCACTTATCTGCAAGTGTGGATACAAGTGTTATTGCAGTCGCTGCTGTTATCACTGATGTACAGTGTGTGAGGAGTTATAGCTACTGTTGCTTTTTGACGTTGATGTATATTAGTGGATATTAATATTTTTGGTCAGAGTACACACCATGTGAGGATGACACCTTAAAAGGACAACGTTTCGCTTCTTGAAAGAAAAATTTCAAATACTTCCAGTAAAGGTTTCATACTTACATGATGTCTACCCTGACCATTACTACGAGCCCTACCCTGTTACCTTGATATGATGACCTTGCTTACATCACCCTTGTTACAGCCCCCTTCGAATGGGTCAAGGGCTTTAACAAGAATGATGCAGACAAGGTCATCATATTAAGACAGCAGGGCAGGACTCGCAGTAATGGATTAAAATTGGACAAATTTTGATTTAAGAAGGAAATAGGCAAGAACTGGTTTACTAACAGAGTGGTTAATGAATGGAATAGACTTAGTAAACATTTAGTGAGCGCTGAAACTATTGGTTGTTTTAAGAGAAGGTTAGATAACTTTATGGATGGGGATGATAGGTGGTAATGGATTTAGAACTGCCTAGTGTAGGCCTTATGGTCTCTTGTACTCTCCTTCATTCTTATGTTCATACGAGTATTGCGAAGAAGTACTTCCTCTGTCAATAACTGACACGAAGTTGCTGAGCGGTACCAAGAGCCGTGCGTGTTAAGGTGGCGGCACTCTAGGCTAGCATGATTTTAGTTTTTGCTACTGAGTTTGAGTAGAAACGACTTCGGTTACAATATTGTAGACTTCCGTAAGAACATTTCAACAATATGTCGAACAACATTCGCATAGGTTTAATTTTTCTTAGTTTGTCATTCAGTTTCTCGCTATATGACGCAAGAATAATTTGACTTTTGGAAATTTGAAAAAACAAAATACCGTAACCAAAGTCGTTTCTACTCAAACGAAGTAGTAAAAGCAAGTAGCATGCTAGCAAGAAATGCCTAGTGTGCCGCCATCTTTATGTAAAACAATGGCAGAAAAGTTTCTCCCTTGTGAAGGAAGTCCTCATCCAAGGCTGCATTGTTGTTTTGTTCGCCATTTAAGGAAAGAAATATTTGGGAAGGAATCCCTTGCATCTCCAGAATGGCTTACGAAGTCTGTGTCGCCCGTACTAAGGTAGCGCATATCCCAAGGTACGGCTACGAGTGGTGGAAGGAAGTTGTAAATTCTATTGCTATGCACAGGAGACGCTGGATGCCGTCAAGGCAGCTGTACATTACATTATCCCAGGAATACCTTACCATGAATGGCGGCGTTCTTCGGGTTAGACGCATGCCTGGCGGTGTCCAGGGGCTCCTGAGTGTGTGTGCGCGCGCGCGCACAATTCTTCCCAGCCGGTCTTCTGCATCCCTCACATGTTGGGCTAATTGACACCCGCCGTCTTCGTCTTCCTCGTTGCCCCGGACACGGATTCCTGTGGGTAAAGCCGCGGGGAAGGGCATGACGTGATGAGGATGTGGGGCGTCTTGTGATGTCAGGTGTACTCGTATGCGCAATTGTTTTGGGTTACATGAATATATAAGCCAGTATGCACATATTCATATATGTGTACATGTATGTATGCATATATATATGTGTGTGTGTGTGTGTGTGTGTGTGTATACAGCGTCTAGGAGTGAAAATCCAGAGATAAACAAACTGAATGTGCTAGAGGGAGCGTAAGGAAGCGTTAAGGATATACGGTTTTTTATTTCTCAAATTCCGACAAAAGTGTCAATTCCAAACCTCTCAGAGTAACAGCTGATATTAAAAAGAAATACAATATGTATTGTTAGTGTGCATGTGCGTGGATGTGTGTGCGTGCGTGCGTGTTTGTTTGTGTGTGTGTGTGTGTGTTTACGCATATGTTTGTAATTATGTCTCATTTTGAGCTCGCACACGTGTTCATGTCATGCAAGTTGGGCCTGACCATGACAGAACCACTGATGATAGTGAGTGTTTTCGAGAGGGAGAGGGCTTGACGATGTAAAAGTCTTCTGTCATACGTATGTGTGGCGGTTCATCACTCCTGTGGGGTTGGTGCACGTCCAAGTGTGGATATGGATTGTCCTATAAAGACCATGTGCTTTCGCAGGATCGTATTTGTGGGAGATGAAGAACGGTCTGTTAGAAAATGGAGGATAGTGGTTTGAAAATAACGGCTATTGCCAATAAGCTCCTGGATGTAGTTCAGGAGTATTAGGCGTGGTCAAGGAGGCCCTCACCGGTGCTTGATTCTCGAGGTACTTTATTTTATTTTATTTTATTTTTTATATGTATTAACCAGGATCTCAAGTGCGATGTACACCGTTGAGTAGCGCCCATGTAATGACCTCTTGGGTATCTCTGGCCTGCAAAGTTGTCAGAGTTTCTCTTAAACCAGATGAAGCTATGTACGTAGCAGGAGCCATCATTTGGCGGTCCACTTTTCGAGGAGGTCGGTAGCCGAGGCATCACCATAAGAACATGATTGTGAAGGAGACTGCAAAAGACCATAAGGTCTACACTAGGCAGTTCCATGTCCATTACAACCTATTACCCCAATCCATAAAGTTATCTAACCTTCTCTTAAAACAACCGATAGTTTCGGCACTCGCTACTTGGTTACGTAGTCTATTCCATTCGTTAACCAATCTATGGTAAACCAGTTCTTGCCTATTTCCATGTTAAATTTACTTGCAAAATGTAACCAAGGGTATAAACCTAGAATTATAACTCGCTTTTTACTACACTGACTTCATACTACCTTGACTGATGTTTTGTTTATTAATATCGATAAATAATTGGTTTGCACTATTACAGAATCGATGAACTGTGTTTTTCATTCATTATATATTTTTCTTAGTGTAGATTATATATTCATTTCATAAAGAAAATTACCCAAAAAACTGCTTGATATCCATCAAGATAGTCTAAACGGACTGTATGATATTTGAGTATTTGGGTAAAAACTCGCCCCGGAAAAGACGACCCACGCCAATCAGCTGGAAACTTCCGGGCCGCCATTGCCGCCGCTTGCAAATGTGCACAACCTCCTAGCCCCCCTTCCCCCCCCCCCGTCAATTATGATTCGAGAGTGTCCTGTGTGTCACTAGTACTCTGTACATAGCTACACTTTTGTACTAGGTTTGACGCTCCTTGAGCGTAATAAATTTATAAAAAAAACAAAAAAAAAAACAAGAGCCAGCGAAGATCTGATGTCCAAATAGGAGTTATACTCCAGCCCACAGCCTCGTATTAAGATACCCAGACATGTACTGTAGTACACAATTCAACTCGCCATCCCACTCTCACGAAGTGGGAAGTGAGAAACAGAGGTAGTGCAAGGCATGTCAGATGCGGCAAGCCGCTAAGTTATTTAGGCCGATGTTTGGGTTGCCTCCCCGCCTGGTCAGGGCTGTCGGGAACCAACGCGACATAGCCCGCAGCTCGTCCCGGTAATCGAACTCACGACTACCTGCTCATGAGTTCGACAAGGTAGCCACTGGACTACCGCGCGGCCCTACAGTACAGTGTATGCGAAATTATCCAACTTTCGCCTCACAAAACTTGCAAACGAAAGCTAAACCTGATATTCTAATATTCAATATTGTACTTAAAGAACCAACCTATGGACTCTAGTACACAACAAAACTTCCTAGTCATCAAACTCTGATTCATATAATCAAGTACCACTTTAGGATACAGTTACATACGAAAGTGCTTAAACCTTGTATTCGTACTCGTATAGGTACCTCGTACTCGTATTCGTACCTCGTTCTCGTATTCGCACTTCGTACTTGTATTCGTATCTCGCATTCGCACCTCGTATTCGTATCTCGTACTCGTACCTCATACCTCGTACTCGTATTCGTACATCGTATTCGAACCTCGTACTCGTATTCATATTCGTATTCATATCTCGTACTCGTACCTCATACCTCGTACTCGTATTCGTACATCGTATTCGAACCTCGTACTCGTATTCATACTCGTATTCATATCTCGTACTCGAGCAGTCTCACGTACGCTAGTCCACAGCCACATAAGTAAGTCCCATCCTTCTCACACCAACCTCGTGGTTGATTACAATCTCATATAAAAAAGTACACAACCATGCACAGGGTCGGGCAGAAATACTTCCCACATTTTAAACTTCCGTCCATGTGTTGCTAATGAACTGGCAAGTGACAATGATATAATTTTTAAAACCAGATAAAAAAAAATGCAATATTTTTTTTTATTCGTTTATTTTTAGTTATTTATTGTATTTGTGTGTTTATTTATTAACCTCTAAGATGGAGGTATTTCTGCCGCACCCTGTACAAAGAAGACCATTCCCAAACTTCATACACCAGCATATCCCCATCAGTATTCATAGAACGTTGTGGCGGTATCCGTTCACCCATGACAGAATGCATAATATGTGTTTTCCTTTATACTTATTATATAGTTTAGAATGTATGTTCGAGAGCGATGAACAAGCGATTACAGGACCCGTCTAACGGTGCGTGGTTTGATGCTTTCACTCGGACAACTCTTAAGACGCTATCACACTGGGCTATTTTTCCTCCAACTGTTGGAGGAAATTTACAGCCTGCTTTCGGGAAGGAATTTGATGTGCTGGAGAAAAAATTAATTTCTTCCAATATGTCAGACGACATTCTATGTATTTTTGTTGAGAAAACAAGTTTGCCATATTGATTTTACGGCGGAAAAGGTTCCGAAGGTGGGTGATACCGCCGATGAATCGGAGGTTGGAGGGAAAATAGCCCAGGGTGATAACCCCTTTACATTGTATACTCGGTCCCAGCGGCTGTCTCAACACCTAGGGCAAAGGTGGCGCCTTTTGCTGTAGTTAAGGGCTTTCAAGCCAAAGTGTCGTGATTTATTTCTCCAAGATTGATTAATTATCAGAGCCCAGACTAGAGGAGAAAGAATCGGTGCAAGAAAAATAAGGAATAATTTAATTCTCATTCTAAACATGAAAACCATGGCGATAGATGCTAGTGCATGAGAAAAGGTTAAGGATCAGGCACGCGTATATATATACTCGTGTGTGTGTGTGTGTGTGTATATATATATATATATATATATATATATATGTATTTTTATATATATATATATATATATATATATATATGTGTGTGTGTGTGTGTGTGTGTGTGTGTGTGTGTGTATTTATCCTTTGCCGTAGCATAAATTACAAATAAAAAAAATCGGTCAGAACTGTAATATTGGGCAGTGTAAGATTGAGTGTTCCCTTTTGTCTTCTCTATGATATACGTTCATCTTGGGCAGATGTGTCTGTTCCTTGGCCGATTTTGAGTTTATACTATTTCAGTGCTGGGTGGTGACTTGATCGACGAAATACACACACACACACACACACACACACACACACACACACACACACACACACACGGCTTCCTGGCATAGTACAAATGCATAATTATATATCTATCTTAAATGTGTGAATGTGGTTGTGCTTAAGTTTGAGAGAGAGAGATAGACAAATTGAACGCGAAATATAGAATTTCAATGAATAAATAGTTGAGGAGTTGGTGAAGGAGTGGAGAACGTGTTGTGGAGGGCGTGATGGACACTGGATTTCACTCCTTGGTATGCCAAGAAGTCTGTCTCCTTTGCCCTCAAGGGACTGACTGCTAGCCAGCCACCGGCTTAACGACAGAGGCTGACCACGTGTGCCAGCCACAGTATGCTGATCGCTGTCCGCCGAACCTCAGCCGACCACGCATGGAATGTTCAGTATGAAATAATGAGAGGACCCATACTTTCTTTAAACCTGAAGTCTTCCAGTCGTATGAGTGAATATTGTTAACCCATGAAGACACGGTGGTCACATTAACGCCCGTCGCTTCTATTCAGCGTGGAGGGACGTCTTTGCCTTAGTGGGATGAAAATATATCCTTCCGGCGTTATCACACTGGGCTATTTTTCCTTCGACTTTTGGAGCAGATTTCCAGCCCACAGCTTTCATGAAGAATCTGATATGCAAGAGGAAAATAGTTTTCCTCCAACATATCAAATGACATTCTATGTATTTCTGTTGAAAAAACAAAATAGTTTGTCATGGTGATCTTACGGCGGAAAAAATTCTGGAGGTGGGCGGTACCGCCGATTAATCGGAGGTCGAAGGAAGAATAGCCTAATATGATAACCCATTTAGTGTGGGTCTGTCTCTGTGGAACTGGTTGGCAACAGAGGGAGAAGGAGGTGGAAGTTAGCCGAAGGTAACGAATAGAGATCTTGGGCCAGGTTCGTGGATCGAATGCCAGCCCCTCAGGCGAGTTTTGAAGATGGGCATCGGAGGAGATTATTTTCTTTGATGTCCACCTCGCAGGACCACCACTGCCAGGGGTCCTTCGTTGGTCCGTACCACCCATTAAATGAGTTATCACACTGTTACTTTTCCTCCAACCTCCGAATAATCGGCGGTACCGCCCACCACCAGCACCTTTTCCGCCGTAAAATCACTACGGCAAATTATATTGTTTTCTCAACAAAAATACATAGAATGTCACTTGACATGCCGGAGGAAACTTATTTTCCTCCAGCATATCATGCTCCTTCCTGAAAGCTGCGTGCTGCAAATCTGCTCCAACAGTCGGACGAAAAATAACTCGGTGTGATAACATCTAGGAAGGAGGTAATAGAGATGGCCCGTTCTCCACTTGGGGGAAGGTTACCACGGGGCTGAATAAAACATCATCATCATCATCATCATCATCATCAATTGGGGGCATACACCATGAAGCGCTTTGCTTCACTCACACGCCGGCGCCAGTCCCCACGGTCTTTCCGAGCAAGCTCCCATGCAGCCACCCTTCCTTCCCACTCCAAACAACTCTTCGACAGGTTCGATCAACTTACCCCAGCCATGAATTCTGTAGGGGCGTCCTCTTCAAATACTTCGAGGGATTGGCATTGCCAATAGTGAATAAAACCAACTGGCGCCAAGAGTGAAAGAGAAACCCGGCGCTCGTTGTGGAGGGGGACAGAAACAGAGGGTTTCCCTGAATGGAAGGGAGGGAGTGACTTCAGGAGGTAGTGTCTGTTTCATGTTCTGGAAGAAGAAATAAGGGAGAAATGTATAGGATGACATATTAGTTTTTGTTTTCTTATTGCATTGGTTGATTTATTTGTGCCTTTTACTCGTGTTTTATATGAAAATGTAAAGAGTTAATATACGCGTCTTTTGCCTTAATCATCTTGTGTTCTACTCACGAAGGAAATGATTCTGAGGGTTTTGTTGGTGAGAAGTTGGAGGTAAGGTATAAAGAGAAAGAGATACCAAATTGAGGGAAAATAAGAAAATGAAAAGTCTTGGGTAAGAAGAAGACGGGATAGGGTGGAGGGAAGAAGAGTACGAGGAGGGTAAGAGATTGGAGGAGAAAGGGAAGATGGAGTGAGGGCGAGGAGGAAAAAGGTTGACGGTTAGATGTAAGGGAGAGAGGAGGAGGAGAGTAAGGCCCTGTTCACACTACCAGTTTGAACCTCGCGGAAACCGCGGCGGTACTGCATAGTCAGGGGAAAAATGCGCGGTTGTGTATGAACTTCTCCATCGACTTACATTATAGTTGAACCGCCGCGGTTGAAATGTCTAATGTGAACAAGATCTAAAGGAGAAAGGGAAGCGATGACTTAGGAGGAGGAGGAAGAGGGAAATGGGAAGGTGGAGGAAGAAGAAAAGGAGGAGGAGGAGGTGGAAGTGGAGAGGTAAATGAAGAGGCTGGGGAAGAAAGGGAAGAAACGAATTAAGAGAAGGGTGACGGTGAAGTGAAGGAAAAGTTGAGGCAGAATGAGGTTGACGAGGTGGAGATGAGAAGGGAAGAGGTGAATGAAAATATGGAAGAATGAAAAAAGAGGAGAGTAACGAGATAGAAGAGGAGGAAAAGGAGGTTCGTTGATTGGAGAGAGAGAGAGAGAGAGAGAGAGAGAGAGAGATATGGCATCGGTAGAATGTGGTTGACGAGGTGGAGATGAGAAGGGGAAGAGGTAAATGGAAATATGGAAGAATGAAAAAAGAGGAGGAAGAGAAGAGTAACGAGATAGAATAGGAGGAAAAGGAGGCTCGTTGGTTGGAGAGAGAGAGAGAGAGAGATGGCATCGGTAGAATGTGGTCAAATGATAATTCTCGTACATGTGAGAGCTGGTGTAAGAACCACAGACTCTCCTTGAGATAACATCTCCGACATCTGCTTCCCGTCACCACGGCTGCCCACGATCGACATCGCCGGTGCTATCACCACTATCGGCCTAATGCTATCACCACCTCCACCACTTGCACTACCTCTTCAGTCATCACCAGAAGATCCAGTACCACCACTAGCAGTTAACCCCTTTGCGCCATTCCCACCTCCATCATCACCTTTACTACAACCGTATCCCCATGACGTGTATCATCACTTCTTGTACTGATACCACCAACATTTACCATCGATATTAAAACCACCACCACCACTAACACCACCACCACTAACATCACTAACACCATTACTACCCGAGTCTCCGCCATCGGTACTACTGTACTCTCACTTTGGTCTTCTCGGCCCATCTGTTCCAGTGTTCATTGGGTATTATTATTATTATTATTATTATTATTATTATTATTATTATATATTTTTGGGGGGATGTTTGGTATGTGGGGGCCACCACAGTGGTGTCAACTTCAGGAATTGCAGAATTAAGGAGTCGGAGGAGAAAGAAGAGGAGGAGGAGGAAAAGGAGAAAGAGGAGGCAAAGGAGGAAGAGGAGTGGGAGAGGAATGAAGAGGAGAAAAGAGAAGAAGGGGGTATTGCAATTTGGAATACAGTATTTTGTGGATAATTTGATTCATTTAACAGATTATTTTGTTTGCTTGCTTATTCACCTGTCTGTATATTTATTCATGGTATTATTTATTTTTCTTGCATCTAACTTTTGTTATTGACCGGAAGGTATAATGCCATCCTGGTTTCCCATTGTGATTATCCGATGCCTCTGATAGTCGTCAGCGAAACATTTTCAATTATCATTCCGTTCTCCCGTTTTGGTCTCACTTTATTTCCCTTCCTCCTGTTTTTCTCTTCTTTGCTCACGGCTACTCTTTCTTCCTTTCTATCCTTATTTCTCTGCGTCTTTCTCCCCTTCCTAAGATGGCGGCACACTAGGCATTTCTCGCTAGCATGCTACTTGCTTTTGCTATTTCGTTTAAGCAGAAACTATTTCTCTTACGATCTTTTGTTTTTCAGATTTCCAAATGTCAAATTACTCTTGCGTCATTATAGGGAGAAACTGAATGACGAGCTAAGAGAAGTTAAACCTAAAATGCGAATGTTAGACACGTTGTTGGGATGTTCTCGAATATTGCAACCGAAGTCGTTTCTACTCAAAGTAGCAAAAACAAATAACATGCCAGCCTAATGTGCCCCCACCTTTAGGTCCCTCCAGTCATTTCTAAGAAACCAACGCATATGGAATGATATATGATACTTATGAAATACATGCATAAGTACATGCATGTATACATTAAATGATACATGAATACATAGACACAATTGACATATCTCTATCTCCTGCCCCCTACACCGCGGAAAACATAAGATGCCAGAAAGATATAGAACATATAGATTTCCATTTAGATGTGTATACTTTTAGAATAATTGAAAAGAAAAAAGTGTAATAGAAGTAGGAATGAGTTGAAGATCAATTTTGATAGATGGAGGCAAAGAAACGAGAGCTATCGTAAGATAAAAAAAAAAGTCAATTTTGGCGAGTGTTAAATGTGCAGTTATGTGAATAAGTGTGTGTTCATGTTATGTTTCTCTTCACTTAGTTGGATTCATTAAAATTGAATGTCACGGGGTTGAGACAGTTTTTCGGTATCCTAGTTCAAGTGAATCTGCAATTTTTCCTGAACGCTATCAGTAATATGAACATGAATCACTTTTTCATTGCTTCGTGGTCAACCACGAAATTGAATATATAGGATAAACTCAATATACTGCTGGTTTTGCCCCATTTCTGGTCCGGTAGGCTTGCACCATTGCACCCAGTGATAAGCGGATGTTGAAAGTCCCATCTGTCGTGTGTGTGTGTGTGTGTGTGTGTGTGTGTGTGTGTGTGTGTGTTGTGACTCTACATATAACGTTTGGGTTACCAGCCTGACCCTCAGAGGAAACAGCGCCGTTTATGTATTCCTTGTGCTCATATTCCCCTGTTCGTAGACCTAGATAGCTCGATAATAATCCTTTACTCAGATGTCCTTCAAATCATTTAAGAGAAACTGGACGTGAGACATGCAGGGTTGATAAAACTCATCACTCGGGATATAAGTCGACCCTCACATAAATCACATAGACACAGGGATGGATGCGCGTGCGCGCACACACACACACACACACACACACACACACACACACACACACACACTTTCATATATATATATATGACTGCACACACACACAAACACACACCTCGTGGCGCGGTGGTTAGAGTTCTCGCCTGCCACTACGGCGGTCCGGGATCGAATCCCGCCCAGGGCTGAAATAATTTCAGTATCGCTGCGCTGCTGATTGTTACTCCAACTCTCGTGGGTGGGGAGTTGGGTGTATGTGTGCGTGTAAGGTCACAGTATTACCCATAGATCGGTCATACGAGCTCTGAGCTCTCATTCGGGAGGTTAATAACTGCCGATCACGAGTCCAACACGTGATCCAAGACCATGGTGAATCACACACACACAACTATTTATAAGTTTATAATTATAGATATGCATATTAT
The DNA here is from genome assembly GCF_046742065.1 of Oratosquilla oratoria. Lineage (NCBI taxonomy): Eukaryota > Metazoa > Arthropoda > Malacostraca > Stomatopoda > Squillidae > Oratosquilla > Oratosquilla oratoria. The sequence continues at coordinate 31,631,995 of NC_134789.1, forward strand.
CATGATATATAATATTCTATCGTGAATTAATTTCTATTTTCAGTTTCTTGGCATGGGCGCAAAGGGCAGACCCCGTAAAAATGGTGGAGGCTGGAAAGGTTTTGCTGGTGCCGGCAGTGAAAATGCAAGGCGCAGCGGCAGCAATAACAACAGCAGCAGCGGCAGCAGCAGCAGCAGCAGTAGCAGCAGCAGCAGCAGCAGCAGCAGCAGTGGCAGCAGTAGTAGTAGCACCAGCAGTAGTAACCAAAACACCTACGCCATCGGAGGGGTCCGCGTGGCCTTCCCCTTCAAGCCATACCCATCTCAGATGGCGATGATGGCACAGGTAAGTCTGGCTGGACTTCGTTGACTGGCGCCAAAAGCCGCGCGACGGGGCACACGTGTTTATGCGGGGTTTTGGAAAGAATGTTTTGGCTTCTTCATTGTTGGGTCCGTCCGGTGTAAGGTAGAAAATGGACCCCCATAGAAAATGGACCCCTTTACGGAAAATGGACCTCCTTATGGGAAATGACCCTCCTTAAAATACTAGATTTTTTTATATACTTAAACAGTGATATTTTTTGTATTACATATGGAATTAGTCATATTTGCGAATGAGAAGCAAATATGAATTAAATCGCCATCCCGAACGGATTAATTGAGATAGCTTTTTAATCAATTCAAGGTTTCCCTCACACCCGAAGAGAATACAAGACGATAGCACTCACGGCGAGATGATTACAATAGAATACAGTGGGGAGCAGGCCATGGGTAGGACTCATAGTAATAAATTTAAATTTGACAAATTTAGGTGTAAGAAAGAAAAACGGTTTACCAACAGAGTGGTTAACGAATGAAATAGACTTGGCAACAATGTAGTGAACGCTGAAACAATTGGTTGTTTTAAGAGAAGATTATATAACTTTATGGAGAGGGATGAAAGGTGGTAATTGACATGGAACTGCCAAGTGTAGGCCTTATGGTCTCTTGTAGTCTCTTCCATTCTTATGTTCTTATGTTGGTCCCTAAAGGAGGAGGCCCCTTTCACACTGTAACACTGGCTGTAATTACGTGTAACCCATAGCCCGAGGCTTGAAGGAAGCCTCGACCTTCCTCGATATGTTATCTGACGTTGCTTGGCCCACCTTGTTGTTAGCCTTACCCAGATGAACCGATTCATCGCCTTCAGGCGCAATGTTATCGGGAGTGCCACGCCCCCTGGAACCGTGAATATGTCATTATGTTGTTGGCACCTTCCTTCCATGGTGTCCCCTCCCCCCTCCCCCCCTTTTTTTTTTTTCTTTCTTTCTTTTCTGAGAAAGCCCCTGCCGCGGCTCTTCATCTAGATACCCTCGGTGACAGTAATGTTAGGTGGGATGAGGGGAGGAGTGAGGTGGTGTCTTGTGTAGCGCTCCGAACACCTGTTTTTTGTTGATGTTGTGGTCAGGTGATTGTGACTTAGATGTAGCGAGGTTGGCCAGGGTTGACGTTCCATAAGGTGCTAATACACACACACACACACACACACACACACACACACACACACACACACACACACACACACGCACACGCACACACAGGTAGTTAGGGCGCCCTTTCTGGATGTGGTGAGAAAAACTGTGTCAGAATTGGAGTAAAGTCACTGGTAAATTGGATATCTTTAATATTCATATTACTTTATGTCCAAGAGTTTAACTAAGACAGGTCAAAAATCCTCAAGGGAATCCCACGAGTCCGCAGACCATACAGAACTCCGCGTTGCACTGAGTCAAACGCTTTCTTGAGATCAACATAGGAAGCAAGAAACCCAACTGAAACTCCGTCACCGTTGCACCAGAGCTCGAACTTCTATAATGCGATCGATTGTTGATTTACAGGGAATGAACCCAGACTACCCAAACCACTGATTTCTTTTTTCCAAATGTGAACGAACACATACTGGCAAAAGATAGGGAGCTCCTTACCCTACACACTGAACACTGGAATACCGTGGTAATTGTTGAAGGCCTGCCGGCACACTGCATCTCCTACCAGATAGGGAAGACCAGCCCTCCTTTTCCTTCTAGTCTGAAGGAATGGTACTGGACTCCCAAACGGCACACACCACTGCATACAACCTAGGGATCATGGCCTCACCTCCGGTTTTCAGTAACTTCGTGCCTGCCTATGGTGCAGATACCGGCTGACTTTCTAGTCTTCAATTTACTCAGCCTCTCTGACCTCAGTCGGGGTAGAGTTTTATCTCTCGGTGGATTGGTGACCGCCTCCGTAACACCAACCAAGAAGAACTGGGTGCACGGAGGTTTAGCCATGTACAACTTCTCAGAGTATTGGGCCTAGTGGGTTCTAACACCCCCGCACCACCACCAACACCACCACCACCACCACCAACAACAACAACAACAACAACAACAACGACAACACCAGTACCATCATCTGACACTGATTGTCCATTGGCTCTTTGGACTGCCGACTTGGGTTATAGATTGATTGATTTTTTATTAGGTTTAACGTCTCGCACTCCCCCTATTAGGAAGCTAGGATGGTGCCCCTAAGAGAGGACTTTTTATCGTGAGACTTAATTAACCGTGCTCTTGGTTCAACGCGCTGGCTGAGCGGTTTAGAGCGTCGCTATTTGCGACGGAGGTCGAGGTGACGGCGGTTCGAACCCTGCCGTCAGCGAGTTGAAGCCAACAGTTACCCCATCCCTGTATTCAACTGGGCTTCCGAGTATGTCTTAGCAAAAGTAGCAGTGGACGATCCACACGTATG